>NC_086253.1:1226268-1519034 GCF_021018805.1 Prinia subflava | reverse complement strand
AGGACGCGGTCAGGACCCTCCTGGAGCCACTTGCTGTCCTTGTACCAGGAGTAGACAGTGTCACCCGGGGGCTCCCCGGCCACCTGGCACGTCAGGGACACGCTGTCACCTTCCAGCACCTCCGAGGACGGCGAGATCAGGACTCGGGCGGCTGGAGCGGGGACAGGGCCAGCTCAGAGGGGACAGGGCAGAGCCCGGCACTGCCGGTGTCCCCCTCGTCACTTCCATAACCTGTGGGGTGTGACATTCCCATGCTGTCCAAGGACTGGGGACAGCTCTGATGTGACACTGGTGCTCCCTGTCCCCTTAGGGCATCCCCAGATCCTCCTGGAGATGTCCAGGGCTGAGGGGTTGGAATACAGGCAGGGGGTGGCACTGGGGTGAACCTGGTGGCACTGGGAGGGACCTGGTGGCACTGGGGGGGGACCTGGTGGCACTGGGAGCACAAACACGTGGTCATTCCCATGGGATGGGCTGCTCTGGTCCCTGGGTGGGACCTGGTGGCACTGGGAGGGACCTGGTGGCACTGTGGGGGGAACCTGGTGGCACTGGGAGGGATCTGGTGGCACTGGGGGGGGACCTGGTGGCACTGGGAGCACAAACACGTGGTCATTCCCATGGGATGGGCCTGCTCTGGTCCCTGGGTGGGACCTGGTGGCACTGGGAGGGATCTGGTGGCACTGGGAGGGACCTGGTGGCACTGAGGGGGGACCTGGTGGCATTGGGAGCACAAACACTTGGTCATTCCCATGGGATGGGTCACTCCAATCCCTGGGAGGGATCTGGTGGCACTTGGAGGGATCTGGTGGCACTGAGTGGGATCTGGTGGCACTGGGATTGTAGATACGCAGTCATTCCCATGGGATGGACCCCTCTGATGCCTGGGTGGGATCTGGTGGCACTGGGAGAGATCTGGTGGCATGGGGGGGGGATGACCTCGTGGCACTGGGAGGGATCTGGAGGCACTGGGAGCACAAACATGTGGTCATTCCCATGGGATGGGCCACTCTGGTCCCTGGAAGGGATCTGATGGGCACTGGGATTGATCTGGTGGCACTGAGTGTAGTCTGGTGGCACTGGGAGAGATCTGGTGGCCCTGGGAGAGATCTGGTGGCACTGGGACCAGACGTGGTCATTCGCATGGTATGAGTCACTCCAGTCCCTGCGTGGGATCTGGTGCACCAGGAGAGAACTGTTGGCCCCGTGAGGGATCTGCTGGCCCTGGGATCACACACCCATGGTCCATCCCGCGGGACGGGTCACTCCTGTCCCCAAATCCCAGCTCCACCTTGCACGCGCAGGTGCAGCCGTCCCTCCGCGGAGCCGTGTGCGTTGGTGGCCCTGCACCGGTAGCTGCCATCGTCTGCCGGTGTCACCTCCCGGATCTCCACCCGCAGCGAGTTGGGGACAGCCACCACGGTGACCCGCGGGCTGCTCCCGCCGGCGCTGGTGGCCACCAGCTCCTGGCCCCGCAGTAAGGCCAGCTGGGCAGGGGGGTTGCTGGCCACGGAGCACTGGAAGATGGCCAGGGAGCCCCGCTCGGCCTCCAGGAACGCCGTCAGGAGAGGGTCCCGGGGCGGGTCTGTGAGGAAGGAATGGGATGAGAGGACGGGAATGACACCGGGAGAGGGTCCCGGGGCGGGTCTGTGACGGGGAATGGGATGAGAGGACGGGAATGACATCGGAGAGGGGCCCTGGGGAGGGGTCAGTGCTCCGGGGATCTCGGGGGAAGGAAGAGGGAGAGGGGAAAAAGGGAAAAAGGGAAAAAGGGAAAAAGGGAGAAAAGGGAAAAAGGGGAAAAAGGGAAAAAGGGAAAAAGGGAAAAAGGGAAAAAGGGGAAAAAGGGAAAAAGGGAAAAAGGGAAAAAGGGGAAAAGGGAAAAGGGAAAATGGGAAGAAGAAAAGGGGGAAAGGGGAAAGGGGAAAGGGGAAAGGGAAAAGGGAAAAAGGGAAAGGGAAATGGGAAGGAGAAAAGGGGAAAAGGGAAAGGGGAAAGGGAAAAGGGAAAAGGGGAAAGGGGAAAATAAAAGGAAGGAAAAAGAGGGAAAAGGAAAAGAAAAGGAAATGGAAAAAAGGAAACAAAAGGGTATGGCAAAGCAAAAGGGAATGGGAAAGTGAAAGGCAAAGGAAAAGGGGGAAATTGAAAGGAAAAGTGGGAAAGGGGAAGAGAATGGGAAGTGAAAAGGGAGATGGGAAAGGGAAAGGGAAAGGGAAAGGGAAAGGGAAAGGGAAAGGGAAAGGGAAAGGGAAAGGGGAAAGGGAAAGGGAAAGGGAAAAGGGAAAGGGAAAGGGAAAGGGAAAGGGAAAGGGAAAGGGAAAGGGAAAGGGAAAGGGAAAGGGAAAGGGACGCACACAGCACGTCCAGGAGAACGTCCGGAGAGCTGCGGCTGCCGCCCGCGGTGCTGGCCTGGCACCGGGTAGAGCCCGGTGTCCCTGCTGGCCACCGGCCGCAGCGCCAGCGAGGTGGCCGAGCCCGTGGTGACCTGCTGCCCGTTGTGGTACCAGGTGACGTTGGGGACGGCCGTAGAGCCGCTGCTCAGGTGACAGGTGAGGGTGGCATTGTCACCCTCCAGCACGCGGGGGGATGGGGACACGGTGACATTGGCAGCTGTGGGCAGGAGGAAACGGGGTCTGGTGTCAACGGTGGGGTGACAACGCCCTAAAGCCACCAGAGGACAGCGTGGCTACCCCGGAGGGCAAATTCCAGCTGATCCCGCAGTGCCATGGTGGGGGACAGCTCTGAGCCTGGCAGTGCCACCAGCACAGGGACATCCCTGGGCCACGTTTTGCTCGGTGTTCCCATCACACACAGGCAGGGAATCCCCACCGGGGGGCTGGAATGTCATGGGGGAGCCACCATGTCTGGATTTCACGGACGTGTGGCATTTTCAGGTGACATTTCCATGTGGCATTTCCATGTGACATTGCCATGCGACATTTCTGCTCCTCCTGCCACCACCTCCTGAGCTTGCCTCCTTCCCCAGCATTCCCTTCCCGTGCTCCCCTTTCCCAGAACATTCCCAGACGCCACAATCCTGTCCCCTGTCCCCTGTCCCCTGTCCCCTGCTCCCTGTCCCCTGTCCCCACTCACTGTCAGCCTTGAAATCCACGGCAGCGCTGGCGTTCCCTTGGGAATTCCCGGCCTGGCACAGGTAAATCCCCTCGTCCTCCACCACCACATCCCGGATTTCCACCCTCAGGCTGTTGTAGGACCTGGTGACGCGGACCCTGGGGCTGGAGGCCTGGGGACAGCCCCGGGTGCAGGCCACGACCTCGTCCCCTCTCCGGAGGGTGAGGTTGGACTCGGGGTCGCTCTCCACGGAGCACTGGAGGATGCCCAGGCGCCCACCCCGGCTCTGCAGGAACGAGCTCAGTGCCGGCTGCCTCGGGGGGTCTGCGAGGGAGAACTGCATCCGTGAGGTCGGGAAAATTCCCGGAATCCGAGGGAATGATGCTTCCAGCACTGCCTGGTCATCCAGGTTGGATGGGGTTTGGAATAATCAGGGACAGAGGGAGGTGTCCCTGCCTAAATGTCCTTCCTAAACTGAGGGGACACAGCTGGACACAGCACTCAGTGTCCATCCTAAACTGGACACAGCTGGACACAGCACTCAATGTCCACTCTAAACTGAGAGGACACAGCTGGACACAGCCCTCAGTGTCCATCCTAAACTGGACACAACACTCACTGTCCTTCCTAAACTGGACACAGCACTCACTGTCCATCCTAAACTGGACACAGCACTCACTGTCCATCCTAAACTGGTCACAGCACTCGAGGTGTGGCCTCACCAGTGCCCGGTGCAGGGGAGGAATGATCTCCCTCTCCAGCAGGACACTCACAGAGCACTCGGAGCGGGACAGCCTCCGACGCGTCGCTGCCGTTCCCGCTCCGGACCCGGCACTGGAAGGTGCCGGCGTCGTCCCCGCGGATGTTCGGGAATTCCAGGGTGGGGATGGAGCTCTCCTGGAGCCTCCGGCCATTCCTGTACCAGGCGTAGAGCGGCTTCTCCACCTTGTCCTGTGTCCCCATGCAGGTCAGGGTGACCGCAGTCCCCTCTGTCACCTCTGCCGAGGGCTGGATCAGGAGTGCTGCAGCTGCGGGAGGGGCGGGAGAGGGATATCAGGGAAGGAGGGAAATCCTTCCCATGGATCCATCCGGCTGTGATTCCCTGTTCGGCTTCCCTGAGTGCCCTCCCTCGCCAGGGCCCAGGGGTCTGTGGGGGGTGACATTCCCTGGGGACACTGCACAGGCAAAGGGGGCCTTTCCAGCTTTTTCCAAGTGCCAGGTTCATCCAGGGGGCTTTTTCCCAGGCTGGGCCTTGTCTGACTTCCAGTTCCCCACTGGGATCCCCAAATCCAGGTTTGGTTTCTCTGGAACTGGACCTCCAGGTCTCTTTGGGGGTTTTATGGGATCCCAAAGGACGTTCCTCTTGGACATGGATTTGGGGGCTTTTCTCTCCTTTTGCTGCTTCTGTCACCCCAGATTATCCAGACTCAGGGATCAGGGGACAGTCACTGGTGGGGACGGACGGGGCAGGAAATTTTGGATAAATTCACTGATTTTTTGGTATTTCGGGAAACAAAACCCGGGAGCCTCTGACCCTGCTGAGGAGGGGACACCACCCAGCCCCCAGGACACCGCTGTCCCCCAGTGCCACCACGGGTGTCCCTTCAGCTCTGTGGGCTGCCCGTCCCCACAATTTTGGGGTTCACCGTCACCCCAAACCTGGGAGCAGCCGGGGCTCACCGTGGGTGACGAGGACCTTGGTGGCGCTGGCGTTGCCGTGGATGTTGCTGGCGGTGCAGCCGTACTTCCCGCCATCCCGGGGCCCCGCATCCCGGATTTCCAGCCGCAGGGAATTGCGGGAGGCGGTGACACTGAGCTGCTGGCCCAGGGCCACCTCATCCCCGCTGGTGGCCAGCACGGCGCCGTCACGGTCGATGGCCAGGGTGGCCGGAGGGCGGCTGTCCACCACGCAGAGGACAATGACCCGCCGGCCACCCTGGGTCTCCTGGAAGAGCGTGAGGGTGGGAATTCGGGGTGGATCTGTGGGACGGGAGAGGACGCTGAGGTCGGGATGTCCTTGTGGCGTGGCCACAGGGAAAACCCCGCCGTGGTTTGGGTGGGAGGGGGCGTTAAATCCCAGCTGGTCCCGTGGGCAGGGACACCTTCAAACTGTCCCAGGTGGCTCCAAGCCCCATCTAACCTGGCCCTGGGCACTTCCAGGGGTGGGAAGTGTCCCCCCACCCAACCTGGATGTCACAATCTGCTTGTGCCGTGTGTCACCGGGTCAGATTTACCCTGAAATTGTCACAACCGACCCGTGGCTGGGTTATTTTCCCCCCTCAGCCCCCTGTGAGCTGTTCTTATCCCACTGAATTCTCCATGAGAAACCCTCCAAGATCTTATGGAATGCAGGGGATCAGCGGGAGATGAACACATCCCAAATGTCACTTAATGTCGCCTCACGCCTGCCTCGCAGCCAAAATTTGTTGTATCCCCACAAAATTCAACCAGATCTCCTCACTGAGGCTCTCAGGAAGAGGCGCTGCCATGAATTTTTGGGGGATTCCCTGGATTTTGGGGGGTTTGTGCGGCCCCACGTGGCAGGAGCTGGTGGCACTCACAGGTCACGCTGAGGCTGATGGCCTGAGCCGTGTCGCTGCCCTGGCTGTTGGTCACCTGGCAGGAGTAGTAGCCGGCGTCACCGGCGGCCACCGCGGGGAAGAGCAGGGTGTGGGCCGGGCCCTCCTTGAGCCAGGCGCCGTTCTTGAACCAGGTGTAGGTCAGCTCCTCGGGGTGTCCCTCCCGCCCGGGGACATCGCAGGACAAGGTGGTGGCCGTCCCCATCACGCACCTCGGCCGCGGGGCTGGCTGAGATCTCCGCGGCTGGGGGAGAGGGGACACATCCAGGATGCCCCCGGGGACAGGGAAAAGGGAACCCCCCACCCCAAATCCCCCATTCCAGAGCCTGGGAGGAGATGGGAGATCCTCAGGGGTGACAACAGAGCTGGGGACATTCAGGTTTGTGGCCTGCCACCGGCTGGGAACACCTGGCTTTAGGGCAAAGCCCTGGGGGCCAAATCGTGGTGGGTGGGGAAGGGTCTTTCACCTCTCGGGGTGGGCACAGGGGGGGTTTGAGGGTCTGGGGGAAGATGCTCCCCGTGGGATTCCAGCTCCGGCAGGAAAGGCTGGGATTTGTCTTTGCTATAGGTGGGAAGAGGAGCCTCTTCCCTGTGGGGGTGGGGCTGGGCCGGAATTCCCAGATTTGCTGTGGCTGCCCCTGGATCCCTGGCAGTGCCCAAGGCCAGGTTGGATGGACCTGGATCCACCTGGGATAGCAGGAAGTGCCCCTGCCCATGGCAGGGGTGGGAATGATCCCGAAGGTGGGAATCCATCAGCCTTCCCACCACGGCTCTGGATCTCCACACGCTCCCAAACCCTTCCCAGCCCTGCTCCCTGTCCTTGGCTGGAAACCCCTCCCCGTTTTCTGGGATCACAAAGTCAAGGGACACAGGCGTGGCACAACGGGGCCACCACCCTCCTCCTGCACGGCCACCCCGATTCCCGGACCTCCAGCAGCACCGGCCACCCCCGTCCCAGCCCACACCACCCCAATCTGGGACACTCGGCCATGTCCCACCCCATGGCACTCACAGAACACGCGGAGGGTGACAGGAGGTGACACCCCGGTGCCGAGGGCATTCTGGGCCTCGCAGTGGTACCGCCCGTGGTCCTCCCGGCGCACCCCGCGCAGGGCCAGCACCCGCTCGGTGCCCACGGCCACCCCGTCCTTGTACCAGCGGTACCCCCGAGACCGGGGGGGTGGCTGCTGCCGGCCTGGCAGCTCAGGGTCACCGTGTCCCCCACGCCGATGTTCCCCGAGGAGGGGCTCAGCACCACCCGCGTGTCCTTGGGGGTGTCTGTGGGGGCACAGAGGGGCGCGGTGGGCACGGGGCGCAGGGAAAAGGGGAGGTGGGTGACAGCAGGTGGCAGCTAGGGGACAGACGTGGCCAGGGAGTTGGAAAAGGAGGGGAAAACGGGAGGGAAACGCTGCAGGGAAGGAGGGGGTGGTGGGGTGGCCATGGCAGAGGTGTCCCCTGTCCCTACGTACGCCTGACCCGCAGCACCACCTCCGTGCTGGCGCTCTTGGATCCATCGGAAACCCGGCAGAGCAGCTTCTTAGAATGGTCCCTCCAGGAGAAGGAGCTGGTCAGGTTCACCTGCTGTCCGACCCCGCTGGTGTCCAGCCGGACGCGGCCGGACACCTCGGACACGCGGGGGTCGAAGCCCTCCCAGCGCAGGACGGCGTCACCCGCGGGGCAGGCGTAGGGCGTGGAGCACTCCAGGGTGGCCCGTTGTCCCTCGGTCTGCTCCTCGCTGCCGGTGACGCTGGGAGGCTCCAGGTCCTCTGGGATGGAGAGCAGAGGGCAGGATGAGCGCATGGAGCGGGCAGGAAGGGGATTTTTGTTGGGAATCCCGGTTTTTTACCCACCCGAGACGCTCAGGGCCACGTCCCGCGATGCCGACCAGCGGTCGCCGTTGACGATCTCGAAGCGGAAGCGGTAGAGCCCGCTGTCCCCCCGGTGTCACCCCCCCGCAGCAGCAGGGTGCAATTCCGGGCCATGGGGTCCCCCAGGAGCTGGACACGACCCCCGAAGCGGGGATCCACCTCCTGGGGGGCGGCAGAGTGGAACACGACCACCGCGCTGGCCCTCGTAGTCCTTGTACCAGATGGCCACCACGCCATCGGCCATTGTCACCTCCGCGGGGTAGCTGAAGGTGCAGGGGACAACCAGGCAGGACCCGCCACCGGCCTTCAGGGACTCGGGGTAGGAGACCCCCCAGGAGGCCACGGCTGTGCCGGGGAAAATCGGGATCAGGGAGCCGGACGTGTCCCCACCTCCCCCAGGACACGCTGGGGACACGTCACCTGTGCTTGGCATGGAAGGTGGGAGAAGAGGCGGGATTTGGGATAAACAGCCCCAAGAGGAGGTTTGGGGTGGAAAAGGGGGAGATAACAGGGAAAAGCTGGATCTTTTGGGCCTAAATAACGAGGAAAAAGGGGGAAAGTGACCTCCTGGCCGCCCAAATTTATTTCCTCACTCTGGCTCCTTGCTCCCATGGCCTGGCTGTCCCTTTGTCACCCCCGTCCCTGGCCTGTCAGGAGCGTGGGATCACAGCAAATCCCCCCAGGAGCACCCGCTGTGCCAGGAGCAGCCTTGGGGATCCCCCAGATTCCCGTCTGGATCGTGCTCCCACCCACGCTGGGGCTGATCCCGACCTCCAGTCCCGCAGGGGACAATCCGAAGGGTGTCACTGTCCCCATACCTGGTGGGACGAGGCTGGCCAGGAGCAGGAGGCAGCGGGGGCAGGCGCATGGTGGCACTGCTGGGGGACACGGGGGACACGGGGTCACGCCAGGCACAGGGGACCCTGGGGACAAGAGGAGGTGGCTGAGGACCTTGGAATGGATGGGATGGATCCCAGTGGGGTAAATCCTGCTGGAAGCACCGCTGGAATCAGAACGGGTCCCAGCAGAGGGAGGAAAATACAAGGGAAAGGAAGGGGAAAGGGGAAAGGGGAAAGGGGAAAGGGGAAAGGGAAAAAGGGAAAAGGGGAAAGGAAAAAAGGGGAAAGGGGGAAAGGGGAAAGGGGAAAGTGGAAAGGGGAAAGGGGAAAGGGGAAAGGGGGAAAGGGGAAAAGGGGAAAGGGGAAAGGGGAAAGGGGAAAGGGGGAAAGGGGAAAGGGGAAGGGGAAAAGGGGAAAGGAAAAAGGGGGAAAGGGGAAGGAAGAAAAATGCAAGAGGAAAAAGTGAAAGGAAAAAAAGGAGAAGAACAAGAAAGAGAAGGAAAAAATGAAAAAATAAAAAAAGGGAAAAGAAAAAGGAAAAGGAAAAGAAAAAGAGAAAAAAGGAAACCAAGAAAAGGAAAAGAAGAGGAAACCGAAAAATAAGCAAGAGAATTATTTTAAACGTTTTATGGCTTTTTGCAGCTCCAGACCAACTCCTGCCATTCCCTTTCAGTTCCGCCCTCATCATTCCGTGACAAACCCAGGATCATTGCACCCTGCACGGCTTCCCAAAGCCCCCGGGACTCCGTGACGGGATTGCTGCCAGTCCCAATCCTCCTCTCAGCGCTCCTGGGTTTCTCCCGAGGAACGAGGCCTCTCCCAGCCCCCCCCTCCAGCCTTTCCTTCTCCGATACCTCCCCTTCCACATCTGTATCCAATTTCCTCACCGCTCCCTGGGTTTTGTGTGGATTTCCCGCTCCAGAGAGCTTTGCTTGGGATTTTTTTTTCCCGGACTACGAGCACAGGGAATGTCTGGGGGTGGCCCCTGGGTGTCGATGCTGGGAGGGGGGACAATGCCAAGCCACAAATTGTCACGGGATTGGTGCCGGAAGGGGAAGGAAGGGCCGGGATCCAGCCCCCAGCTCCTGCTGGTGCCAAGTTTCGTTTCTTCTCCTGGGTTTGTCCCGGTTTCGATTCCTGGGCGCCCCTCGGGGCCAGGATGGGATCCCTCGGATGGGGAACCAGCAGGGTTCCCGTGGTGGGGCCCTGCTGCTCCTTGAATTCCAGAGGTTGTAAAGATTTCTGGGAAAACACTTCTGGTGTGGGCTGGATGGGGCCCGGGGAGGGGGAGGTGTCCCTGGTGTCCCTAAATTTAGGGAATGGGCTGGGATGGGAGGGGTTGAAATCTCATCTCATTCCCATGGGCAGGGACAACTTCCCACTGTCCCAGGTGGCTCCAATCCCTGTCCAGCCTGGCCTTGGACACTTCCAGGGATGGGGCAGCCACAGCTGCTCTGGGAATTCCATTCCGGGACCTTCCCACCTTCAGAGGGAGGAAATTTTTTCCCAATTTCCCACCTATCCCTGCAGTTTTAAAGTCACTTTTTGGCACAGGGATGAGCACGGAGAGGGGACATTCCTGGTGTGGGACCCTCCATCTCCATCACATCCCAAAGCCCAGAGAAACAGGGACCAGGGGGTGGTGGGACACCATTCCTCGGGATAAGGGGTGGATGTGATTCCCGGAGTTGCAGATGCTTCCCTGGCTCCTGGCAGGAGACGGACAGGGCTCATCCCAAAGGGATCCTGCACGAGCCACCCCCACCCCTGTCCTTGGAATTCCCGCTGTTTCCCACCCCTGGAGATCCCCGGGGTTACCTGGCGGTGGCTCCGGCAGTGCCACCTCCGGAGCGGTGGCACGGGGCAGTCGCGCGTCCCCGCCCTCAGGGACGTCCCTTTATTGGCGAGGGAGGAGGGCCGGGAGCCCCAAACCGCAGCACTTCCCTCTTGAGTGTCCCTGCCCCGATTTTGGGAAGTGGTGGCAGCGGCTTTTGCCTAATTCTGCGTTTTTTGGGGGGCCGGGGCGGGGATTTGGAGAGCTCCGAGGTCTCCGAGGGTTCAGGGTCCTGTGGTGGGGCCAGGGCAGGGTTGGTTCAGCTCCCTGTGGGAAGGGTTTGGGATTTGTGCTGATAATTCCGGAATGTTTTTTGTTGTGTCTTGGACGGAACCAAGGACGGCTCTGCCCTCACCCTGCCAGGGAGGGGTTGGGAATGGGCAGGGAACTGGGAGGACACGGCCGGGAAAACCGATCCCGACCCACTCCAGGGATGTCCTGGATCGTGTGGATCCATGCTCAGGGAATAAACTCAGAAAGCGGGAATGGGGAGTGCTGGCAGTGATGGTGTTTGTCCTCCCATGCCACCGAGATGGATCCTGCTTGTCCTGGGAATGCTGAATGCCCCGAGGGCTGGAGCACCTCTGCTCTGGGAGAGCTGGGAATGTTCCCTTGGAGAAGGGAAAATTCCAGGGAATCCTCAGAGTCCCTGCAGGGCTCCAGGAGAGCTGCAGAGGGACTGGGGACAAGGGATGGAGGGACAGGACACAGGGAATGGCTCCCACTGGGAAAGGGGAGATTGGGCTGGGATCTTGGGCAGGAATTGCTGCCTGGGAGGGTGGGGAGGGGCTGGGCTGGAATTCCCAGCTTTGCTGTGGCTGCCCCTGGATCTCTGGCAGTGCCCAAGGCCAGGTTGGACACTGGGGCTTGGATCCACCTGGGACAGTGGGAGGTGTCCCCAAATTCAGGAGAGGAAATTCCCAAAGGAATCCTTGCCTGGGCCCCACAGCTGTGGGGGTGTGGAGGCCGATCCAGCTCTCCTGGTGCAGGATCCAGACCCAGCCTGCAGTAAAGACCCCTTAACCGGGGTGGTGGCACCGGTGGCACTGGTGGCACTGGTGGCACTGGGTGAGGCCGGCCCTCGGTGACCGCTCGGGGTCAACGCCCGCCCTTGTGCCCCGGCACTGTGGGAACCTCCCGGGGCCGTGCCGGGCCGGGCCTGACTCAGCAGGGAGATGCCCACGGCCCCCGGCGCCCCCCCGGCAGTGCCACCGCTGGGAAACCATCCCAGAGCCCAACGGGGGTCACTGGTGTGGGGCCAGGCCTGGGGGGCTCCTGGATTTGGGAGCTGTGCCAGTCCTGGTGAAATCCTGGATTTGGGAGCTGTGCCAGTCCTGGTGAAATCCTGGATTTGGGAGCTGTGCCAGCTCTGGTGGGCTCTGGAATTTGGGAGCTGTGCCAATCCCAAAGTTCTCCTGGATTTGGGAGCTGTGCCAGTCCTGGCAGGCTCTCAGTGTGGAGCTGTACCAGTCCTGGTGGGCTCCTGGATTTGGGAGCTGTGCCAACTCTGGTGGGCTCCTGGATTTGGAAAGTGTGTGAGTTTGGGTGAGTTTTTGGATTTGGGAGCTGTGCCAATCCCAAAGTTCTCCTGGATTTGGGATCTGTGCCAATCCTGGTGGGCTCCTGGATTTGGAAAGTGTGTGAGTTTGGGTGAGATTTTGGATTTGGGAGCTGTGCCAATCCCAAAGTTCTCCTGGATTTGGGATCTGTGCCAATCCTGGTGGGCTCCTGGATTTGGGAGCTGTGCCAGTCCTGGTGGGCTCCTGGATTTGGGATCTGTGCCAACTGTGGAGGGCTTTTGGATTTGGGAGCTGTGTGAGTTTGGGTGGGTTTTTGGATTTGGGATCTGTGCCAATCCCAGCGGGCTCTTGGATTTGGGAGTTGTGCCAATTCCAAAGTGCTCCTGGATTTGGGATCTGTGCCAGCTCTGGTGGGCTCTTGGATTTGGGATCTGTGTGAATTTGGATGGGTTTTTGGATTTGGGAGCTGTGCCAGTCCTGGTGAAATCCTGGATTTGGGAGCTGTGCCAATCCGCAAGTGGGTTCCTGGATTTGGGAGCTGTGCCAACTGTGGTGGACTTTTGGATTTGGGAGCTCTGCCAGTCTCTGCCAATCCTAGTGAAATCCTGGATTTGGGAGCTGTGCCAGTCCCGGCGGGCTCTCGGAACTGGGATCTGTGCCAGTCCTGTGCCAGGAGCACCGCGCACTGCCCTGGCACCAGGAGAGCTCCGTGGGATCCCTGGGCAGGTGCGGCTGGCGCAGCCTGACCCGGCTCCGGCCCCTCTCTGCCCCCGCTTCCGCAGCCTCCTCCTCCTCCTCCTCCTCCTCCTCCTCCTCCTCCTCCTCCTCCTCCTCCTCCTCCTCCTCCCCCCGAGCAGCGCCGTGCCCGCCCTGGTGCTGGAATCCCGGGCACTGGGAATTCCAGGCTCTCTGTGCTGCCAGGCACTGACCCCCAGGCAAACACTGCACTGACCTGAGGGCTGGGAAAGGCTCCCAAAATTGAGTGACAGCGCTGGGATTGTGGGTGTGGAGTTTGGATAGCAGTGTGTGATGTCATAGGGTGGGAAACTCAGAGTTTAAGGGTTTAGAACACAGTAATGGATATAAAGCAAAACGGAGGATTTAGGGCATAGGCCAGTTCCTTTTTTTTCACCTTCTTCACGGGTCTGGGTGTTTTTTTGTAATTGGGTAGAAAATCCACTTTGCAGGCCAGGGGTGGTTGGTTATTGGGTTAAAAGCAAAAATAATTCAGGTGTCATTTCATAATTGGACGCTTTGTGCTTTAAAGACCTTGTAGAAAGTTAGAGACAGAGGCATTTTCACTTTGTTAGCCAGAACTCACAGCCTGTGAGACTGTGACACAGACAAGGGTTAATAAACATCTGAGCCCCAACACGAAATCCATCCCTCGAGCATTTAACCCCGGCTCTGACAGGAGAAAAGAAGATTAAAGAAATCTACACCTGGAGGTTGCCCTCCCTCGGATCCTGGATCTGCCAGGACCCTCCCAGCATTCCCGTGGCGGGCAGCAGTGGGATCCAGGAGAAAGGCCCATCCCAGCCCCTTTCCTTGGATAGCTGCACCCTTTTCCAGGACATCCTAGAGCCTCTGGAGCCTCATCCCATGCCAGGGTTTCCAGCCCTCGTTGTCCCAACTCCTCAGGAGCTCGGGAGCTTCCAGAGCCCTCCTGGCCCCTTCCAGTTCCTCTTTCCAGGCCCAGGGTTGGACCAGATGGAAAAGGGAACATCCTGGGAAGCTAAAATTAATGGAAAATCAGGGAAATCAGGGAAAGGATGGGAAGGGGTGGAAAACCCTGTGGGTGTCCCCTGAGGAGGGAGGGGTGGATGTGCCATAGCCTGGGGATCGGCTTCCTCCTGGGAATGGGCATCTTCCTGGGAATGGGCATCCTCCTGGGAATGGGCATCTTCCTGGGAATGGGCATCTTCCTGGGAATGGGCATCTTCCCAGGAATGGGCATCCTCCAGGGAATGGGCATCCTCCTGGGAATGGGCATCTTCCTGGGAATGGGCATCTTCCCAGGAATGGGCATCCTCCAGGGAATGGGCATCTTCCTGGGAATGGGCATCTTCCCGGGAAGGGGCATCCTCCAGGGAATGGGCATCCTCCTGGGAATGGGCATCCTCCTGGGAATGGGCATCTTCCTGGAGCCAACATTGTCCTGGGAAAAACAGGATCCTTCTGGGAATGAGAACCTTTCTGGGAATGAGAACCTTCCAGGACACCAGGATCCTCCTGAGATCCTTCTGGGAGTGAGAACCTTCCTGGAGACCAGGATCCTCCTGGGAATAAGAGTCTTCCAGGAGACCAGGATTCTCCTGGGAATGAGAACCTTCTGGGAATGAGAACCTTCCAGGAGACCAGGATCCTCCTGGGAATGAGAGCTTTCCTGGGAATGAGAACCTTCCAGGAGACCAGGATCCTCCTGGGAATGAGAGCTTTCCTGGGAATGAGAGCTTTCCTGAGGACCAATGCTGTCCTGGGGACCAACACTCTCCTGGGACCAGCATTTTCCCGGGACCAGCATCCACCTGGGAATGAGAACCTCCTTAAAATGAGAACTTTCCTGGGAATGAGAACCTTCCAGGGAATGAGAACCTCCCTAAAATGAGAACTTTCCTGGGGACCAGCATTTTCCTGGGGCCAGCATCCACCTGGGAATGAGAACTTCCCTGGGAATGAAAACTTTCCTGGGGGCCAACATCCTCCTGGGGACCAGCATTTTCCTGGGACCCGCATTTTCCTGGGACCAGCATCCACCTGGGAATGAGAGCTTTCCTGGGAATGAGAACCTCCCTAAAAAGAGAACTTTCCTGGGAATGAGGACTTTCCTGGGAATGAGAACTTTCCTGGGGACCAGCATTTTCCTGGGATCTGCATTTTCCTGGGGACCAGCATCCACCTGGGAATGAGAACCTCCCTGGGAATGAAAACTTTCCTGGGACCAAGCCCTTCCTTGCTCCTTGGGCTCCCCGCGTGTCCCGCGCTCATTCCCAGGGCGGGCGGGGCGCGGCCCGGGAGGAATGCGGGACGGGAGGCTCATTCCATGCCCGGGAGGAATGCGGAACGGGCCAGCCGGAGAGATAACCGGGAATTCGGGCGTGGGAGAGGAAAGCAGTGATGGGAAGAGCGGGAATAAATCACTCGGTCCTGTGGCGGGTGCGGGCTGTGCCAGGGACCCCAAACCCGGGGCGAAATTCCACGTTTTGGAAATGGAATGAGGATTTGGGATGGAAAACCCTCTCCTGTCCATTCCCAACAGGGTGCGGTGGCCCTGGAGGCAGCGCTGTGGGTTGGGGCCGATTCCCCTCAGCCCTTCCCACGTCCTCCCCCGCCTTTCCCTTTCCTGGCGTGAAAAGTTGAAGGAAAAGGACAAATCCAATAGATCTGTGCTCGGCGGGGACACCGCGGTGACACCCGCGACACCGTCCCGGCGCTGGCACCTGAGTCAACACCGCGCGGTTTTCTTTGGCTGGAGGCGCTGGGAGGAGCCGCGGGGTTCCAAACCTCGGGAAAAAACCTCGGGAATCGCGGCTGGGGCGCTCCGGGAGCAGCGGGACATCCCCGCGGTCCCCTCAGCCGCGGGCAGATGTTGGGGGCGAGCCTCCCCCGAGCACATCTGGATTCCCTGCGGCTGGAATGCCGAGGGAGGGGCGGGGGGGTGGCAGGTATGGAATGCTGCCCTTCCAGCGCCGCTGTCCCCTCCCTTCCCTGCCGGTCCCCGCGGCCAGGGGTCACCCAGGCCTGGGAGCGCGGCTCCGGGCAGTGTTTGCTTTGGAGAGCGCTGGGAACGCGGCCCCGGCCAGGCCGGGCGGGTCCCGGCTCCACTCGGCCCCTCCCGGGTCCCGCTGGGCTCCTCCGGCTGCCCCAGATCCCCTCGGTCCCACCCCAAAGTCCTCCCAGTTACCCCAGTTCCCCTCGATCCCACCCCAAAGTCCTCCCAGTTACCCCAGTTCCCCTCGATCCCACCCCAAAGTCCTCCCAGTTACCCCAGTTCCCCTCGATCCCACCCCAAAGTCCTCCCAGTTACCCCAGTTCCCCTCGATCCTACCCCAAAGTCCTCCCAGTTACCCCAGTTCCCCTCGATCCCACCCCAAAGTCCTCCCAGTTACCCCAGTTCCCCTCGATCCCACCCCAAAGTCCTCCCAGTTACCCCAGTTCCCCTCCCCAGTACTCCCAGTACACCCTGGTGCTCCTGGTTTCTGCTCTACCCAGCTCCCGCTGCCCCCAGTTCCTCCCAGTTCATTCCAGTTCCTCCAGTTCCCTCGTCTCCCCCTGCTCTCTCTGCTTCCCCCCAGTTCCCCTCAATCCCACTCCAGTATTCCCAGTTAACTCCCCCCTGGCTCCCCCAGTTCCTCCCCAGCTCTCTCCAGTCCTCACCAGTGCTCCCAGTTCCCCCTGGCCCCGCTGCCTCCTCCTGCGCTTTCCGGCTCCCCCTGGATCGCCCCAATTCCCTCCAGCTCCCCCAATTCCCTCTCAGTTCCCCCTGGCTCCTCCTGCTCCCCCCAGATCTCTCCCAGTCCCTCCCAGTTCCTCCAAATCCCTCCCAGTTGCCCCCAGCTCCCCCCAGTCCCAGTCCCAGTTTGGGCTCCACAGATCCAGAGGGGGATCCTGTGGAAGGGGGCACAAATCTGACCCAGTGTCCTGGGGGTGTTTAGGACCCCCAAAATCTGGGGGTTCACAACCCCCCAGCCCCAATTTCCACCCTGGGGGTGTTTGGGATCCTTCAAATCCAGGGGTTCACAATGTTCAAGCTCCAATTTCCACCCTGGGGATGTTTTTGGATCTTTCAAATCCAGGGATTCGGTGTCCCTGCCCCAATTTCCACCCTGGGGATGTTTGGGATCTTTCAAATCCGGGGTTCACAACTCCCAGCTCTGATTACCACCCTGGGGATGTTTGGGATCCCTCAAAATCCAAGGATTCCCAACTCCCAGCCCCAATTTCCACCCCAGTTCCCAGCCTTGTTCCAGCAGGATTTTCACGCTGAGCCGGTGCCCGGATCCAAGGAAACATTTTGGGTCGGATTCCGCTCATCCCGGGGCCTGTCCGCTCTGGCGTGTGTGCTCTTCCAAGTGGAAAATCCATTCCTAATGCACCAACCTGGTTTTTACATTCCGGGACGCCGGGACAGAGCGGGCTGGAGTCACCGATCCCGAACGCCTCATTAGCTCCGGAGCGAGGCGGGTCCCCGAGGAGGAGCGGGATGTGAATAATTCCTGTGGTGACGCCGGTCCGGGCTAATGGGATCTGACACGGCCCCGCCGCTGCCGCCGCGCCGATTCCCGAATCCCAAATCTGCCGCAGTGCCCAGGCCGGACAGGGACGCTCTGGGGACTGCCAGGGGCCGGTGGCGTCACTCCAAATCCCAAATCCCGGGGTTTGCGGTTCCCAGCCAGTGGCTACCTGGACAGAGGGCCCTGTCCGTGAGGGGATCCCAAATCCAGCTGGGACAGCCCCTTCCTGGTTTGGGATGGTGTTCCCAGACCTGGATCTAGGACAGCTCCATCCTCCCTCAGGATGATGTTCCAGCTTCCCAGACCTGGATCTAGGACAGCTCCATCCTCCCTCAGGATGATGTTCCAGCTTCCCAGACCTGGATCTAAGACAGTTCCATCCTGGTTTGGGATGATATTCCAGGTTCCCAGACCTGGATCCAGGACAGCCCCATCCCAGCTTGGGATGGTGCTCCATCCTCCCACCCCTGGAGCTACAACATTCCTATCTCAGGATGATGCTCCAGCCTCCCAAACCTGGAACCACAATGTCCCTGTATTTCCTTGGGATCATGGTCCATCCTGCCACACCAGGAGCCACAATGTTTCCATCCTGGCTTGGGATGACGTTCCATTGTCCCAGACCTGGATCCAGGACAGCTCCATCCTCCCTCAGGATCATGTTCTGTCCTCTCACCCCTGGAGCCACAAAATTCCCACCTCCCTCAGGATAATGCTCCAATCTCCCAAACCTGGAGCTATCCCTGTACTTCCTTGGGATGATGTTCCAACTTCCCAGACCCAGTCCCACAGCATGCCCATCCTGGTTTTGAATCTTGCTCCATCTTCTCACACCCAGAGCCACGACAATCCCATCCCGGCTTGGGAATCTGTTCCAGCCTCCCTGATTGGGAATGGTGCTCCATCCTCCCACACCCAGAGCCGTGACACTCCCATCTTGGTTTGGAATTGTGCTCCATCTTCTCACCCCTGGAACCACGACATTCCCATCCTGGTTTGGAATGGTGCTCCATCCTTCCACACCCAGAGCCATGACATTCCCTGGCTCAGGAACATGTTCCAACCTCCCAGGCCTAGAACCATGACATTCCCTCGGGATAACGCTCCATCCTTCCCGGCATGGCTCCATCAGGGACTGTCCCAGCAGCGGGGCTGCTCCAAGGGCATCCCTTGGAGGAGCATTCCAGGAGCTCCAAACACCCTCCAGGTTCCGTTCCAGGTGACAAAAGCACCTGGGAATGTTTCACTCCGAGGCCTCGCTCCATCCTCACGGGCAGGACCCGGCTTTTCCCAGCTCCGGGATGGGACCTGGATACGGAATGTGCGGATCCCAGCCACTCCAGCACCCCTCAGGCCATGGAATGCTGGAGCACAGGGATGCAGGGCTGCCCTTGTTCCATCCCACCCCCAATCCTGAGGGATCAAACCCTCTGCTCCCAGCCTGGCTCCAGGGGGCCATTCCCACCCTCTGGAGCTGCCTGGCACCACCAGGATTCCCCCTCACTCCCACCCGTGGGGCTGGGATCGGATTTTCCTGGTGGAAGAACCACCCCACAGCCCCGAGGATTCATTTCCCCCCAGGCCTGTGGCTGTGTCCCCTTTTCCCCACAAAGGGAAACCCCGGGATCTGCTTGGGATCCTTGGGATGAGCCCCTCGGTGCTGGGAGATCCCGGTGTGGCAATTCCAGAGGGGGCGTGGGATGAGGAACAGCTTTTCCCATCCCTGGAGGAACAACCACGGCGGCTTCGGGTTGGAGACGTCCCAGTTTGGCAGGGAAAGGCCATTCCTGCCAAAACTCCTGGCAGGAAAACCACGGCTTGGAGCTCCCGGCTGCTTCGCCCCCATCCCGGTGTTCCCTGAGGGGTGCCCAGCTCCAGGAGGACACCCCAGGGCTGTCACCCACGGGGACACGGGGACATTTTCCCCTCCCAAACTCCCCTCGGAGCAAAAACTTCGGGAATCTTTGGCTGCTGGGGGCGTCCTGGCAGCTCCCACCCCCTCCCGAACATTCCCGGGACAGGCACTAGGATCCCAAAGTGCAGGATGTGCTTAACATCGCTGGGGGATGGCTGCTGTCACATCGATGTCCCCGACGCCGCTCTCCCCTCCAGCGCGGCCGGGAGCGCGGGGATTGCGGCGGCCGATCCGTGTCCCCGATCCGTGTCCCCGATCCGTGTTCTCGCTCCGCGACACCGTTTTGCATTTTGCTGCTCGTTTTTGCACTTTTCACGCTTTTCAGGACTCGAGCCATCAGTGCTGGCGGCCCGAGGCGGGCGGGGCCCCCTTTTCCTGCCTCAGGGCTGCGGGGGAGCGGGAAGAGTCGTTTTCCACCCAAATCCTCAATTTTCCTTCCCAAGGAGCTGCAGGGGCCTTGGGCAGTGACTGGGGCGGGGGGAGTGCTGGGGCATCCTGGAGAATTCCCGGCTCCCCAAATCCCTCTGGTCTCATCCAGCCAGGAGAGATCCCTGGGTTCGGGGTGCTCCAGAGGGTGGGAGAAGCAGGGAGACAGGGAATTTTGGGATATGAGTGGGATATGTGGGAATTCCGCAATGGGCACAGATCCCAGACGGGGTGGGAGTCACTTTTCCCTCCCTCTACTCCAGGAATTCCTGGATTTAACCCCTCAGAAGAGGTGACAAAGATACTTTGGGAAAAGGTTTGGAAAATCTCCAGGCCGCAGCCCCCGTTCCGAGCTGCCCTGGCTCCCCCATTCCCAAATCCTGGCTCCCGTGGAGGGAAGGGGCCCTCGGGTGGGGTCCCAGCACAGACTCCCGGGTGGCTCTGGTGGCTGTCACCGCGGAGAGGGGGACAGAGGGACACAGCTGGGCACAGCTGGGCACGGGCGGGGAGCCCTGGGGACCCCCGCCCCCCCTTTGGGGACCCCCTCCCCTCCTTTGGGGACCCCACCGAGGCAGCGCTGCTGCGGCCCCCGGCCCCTTCCCGCGCCCCTCGCGGTTTGTTTTCCTTTCCCGGAGAACTCCGGCTGACCCGGGGCCGGGAGGAGCCTCTGGAGCGGGGGGAGCCCAGCGGGACCCCCGGGGCAGCCCCCGGAGCAGCCCCCGGAGCAGCCCCCTCCTCTCGGGAATGGTTTGCAGCCGCCTCCTCCTCTCCCTCCCCCTCCTCCTCAGGAGGGGCTGGGGGACACCATGGCAGGGGCAGGGACACCCAGGGACACGGGGACAGGAGGGGCTGGGGGACACCGTGGCACGGCCAGGGACACCTGGAGAGGCAACACGGGGACAGAGGGAGTTGGGGGACACCATGGCAGAGACACCCGGGGAGGGGACACGGGGACAGGACAGGCTGGGGGACACAATGGTCGGGGCAGGGTACCTGGAGAGGGGACACGGGGACAGGGGGGGCTGGGGGACACCATGGCAGTGACAGGGACACCCAGGAGGGGACACGGGGACAGGAGGGGCTGGGGGACACCATGGTAGGAGCAGGGACACCCGGGAGGGGACATGGGGGGAAGGGTGGAGGTGTGTGTGCACAGGGTGTGTGCGTGTGTGCAAATGGGGGCTGTGTGTGTGCACATGCGGCTGTACACGTGTGTGAGTGTGTGTACATTGCGTGTGTGTGCCTGTGTGTGGGTGTACAAATGGGGGTGCGTGCACACGTGTGTGCACGTGTGTGTGCACATGGAGTGTATGTACGTGTGTGTGCACACGCGTGCGTGCACGTGGCTGTGGGTGTCTGTGCATGTGAGTGCACATGGAGTGTACATATGCGTGTGTACAAGTGTGTGTATGTGGAGTGTATGTACGTGTGTGGACGTGGAGTATCCGTACATGTGTGTGTGCACACGTGTGTGCACATGGAGTGTATGTATGTCCATGAGCACGTGTGTGCACGTGGAACATACATACGTGTGTGTGCACATGTGTGCACATGGAGTGTATGCGTGTGCACACGCGTGTGCAAGAGCTTGGGGTAAACTGAGGCCCGCGCTCTGTGCCCGCGGGTGCCCCCCTCGAGCTCGGGGCTTTCCGGGAGCTCCCGGGGACTTCCCGACCCCAAAAATCCCCAAAATCCCCCCGGGGACAGCGGAGGGACCCCGGGGAGATCTGGGAATGGGGGAATGGCGGCTTTGGGGTGGGATGGATCCCGGGAATGCTGGATCGGCAGGTTTGGGATGGGATGGATCCCTGGAATGTGGGAATGGCAGGTTTGGGATGGGATGGATCCCTGGAATGTGGGAATGGCAGCTTTGGGGTGGAATGGATCCCGGGAATGGCAGCTTTGGGATGGAATGGATCCCTGGAGTGCGGGAATGGCAGGTTTGGGATGGAATGGATCCCTGGAGTGCGGGAATGGCAGGTTTGGGGTGGGATCGATGCTGGGAATGCGGGAAAGGCAGGTTTGGGATGGATCCCGGGAGTGCGGGAATGGCAGGTTTGGGGTGGGATGAATCCCGGGAATGCGGGAATGGCAGGTTTGGGACGGATCCCGGGAATGGGAATTGGGGCCGCTCCGTGCGTCCCCCGCCCCGCTGGCCCCGCGCGTCCCCGCTGGCACCGCCCTGCCCTTGGCGGGGCCGGGGGAAGGAAGCGATCCAGCCCTTCCCGGGCTGGGCGGGATCCAGCCCCGCTCCCGGAGCGCCGCCAGGGCCGGGAAAACCGGGAAAAGGGGGAAAAGGGGGAAAAGGAGGGGCGGGGGGCTGCAGCCCCTCCCCGCGGGGTCCCCTCGGCGTTGGGGTCACCTCGGTGTGGTGGTGACAGTGTGTCCCCTCATTCCCAGTTTACTCCCAGTTTGTCCCATCCGCCGGCTCCGTGCGGGGCTGCTGGGATGGGGGTGACGCTGGGGATGATGATGATGGTGGTGATGATGAGGAAGGCTCCTCCCAACCCGCTGCAGGTCCCGGCCCAGGAAAGGTCCAGTTTGTCCCCAGAAAGGCTGCGAAGGAGCGAACTGGGAGCACTGGGAGGGAGGGGAGGGGCTGTCCCCATCCTGTCCCCGGGTTGGGGACACGATGCCACCCCGGTGTGCTGGTGGGGGACACGGCTGTCCCCGGCCCGGGCTGGGCTCCGGCCTCGCTTCCAGCCCTGCTCTCCGTCCTCATCCCGGGTTTCCTGTCCCGGCGGCGTTTCCATGGGCCGGGCCTCAATTCCCGGAAAGCGCTACCTCATCCCTGTCGGGGCGCCAGGGACGCAAACACGGGTGGAGCCCCCGCCCTTGTCCCTGTCCCCCCCTCCAGAACCTTCCCCGGCTCGGGGATGGCGGTGCCAGGCAGGACCGGGGGGCCGGACCCCAAAAATCCCGGTACGGCCCAGTACGGCCCCGGGATAATCCCAAACGCCGCTCCGACGTCCCCACCTGTCCCCCGTGGGGTTCGGGGGTCCCCTGACTCAGGATGGGACCCTTTGTCCCCTCCCCAGTGTCCCCCACAGGTGTCACCCCCGTGGTCACAGCCTGGCACGTCCCACTCCAGGCCACTGCATTCCCGGCCTGGGGCTTCCTGACCTTGATCCCAATGATCCCAATGATCCCAGTGATCCCAGTGATCCCAGTGATCCCAACCCTCAATGATCCCAAACCCCCAATGATCTCAGTGACCCCAATGATCCAAACGATCCCAACAAACCCAGAGATCCAAATTATCCCAATATTCCCAGCGTTCTGAACGGTCTCAAAGATCCCAATGACCCAAATTATCCCAGTGATCCCAATGATTTAAACAATCCAAATTATCTCAGCGATCCCAACGATCCCAACGGCCCCAATGATCCCAATGATCCCAATGATCTCAACCATCCCGATTATCTCAGTGCTCCCAACTACCTCCACTCGGTGATCCCGGCGATCCCAAATATCTTGATTGTTGGGAACAATCCCAATGTTCTGCCTGTGCTTTCGAGACTCCCACGGGTGGGTTCTTCCCATCATGGGGATTTTCTGGGAATGACAGGACGGACCCTTTGTCTGCCTCCTTCCCGTGGGGTCTCACAGCTCTCATCCCAAATCTGGGATCTCCCAGGTCTGATCCCAAGTCTGAGATCCTCTGGGCTCTGCTCCCACCCTCGCGATCTCCTAGGTTTGATCCCAAATCTGAGATCTCCCAGCTCTGATCCCAAATCTGGGATCCTCTGGGCTCTGCTCTCACCCTCGGGATCCCCCAGCTCTGATCCCAAATCTGGGATCTCCGGATCAGATCCCCCTCCCGGCTCTGCTTCCCGGATCACAACCCCGATCCGGGATCCTCCTTTGGGAATGGGGACGACCCCGAGGAGGAGAATCCCGGGACAATCCCGCGCTCGGGATGGAGCTGGCTGTGGGGACAGACGCGCGGACAGCGCCGGTGTCACCGGGGCGGTGACAAACCCGCCACAGCGATTCAGACAATTCAGGGGGACCCGGGGGGCGCGGGGGTGGCGCGTCCCCCACCCCGGGCGCTTTGGGACCCCCTCGGTGGCCGCGGCCGGGCGGGGAGCGGAGGTTCCGCTGCCGGCGGGACTGGGGCCGGCCCTGCCTCCTCCTCCTCCTCCTCCTCCTCCCGCCGCTCCCGCTCGCACATCTGCAGCTGGAATTGCAATCTGAGCGCTGCCCGGGCCGGGACGGGGAGCGGGAGGAAGCCGGAGCGCGGGGGGCTGCGCGGGGCCCCGGCGGGGGCGGCCGGAGCCACCAGCCCCGCGGGGACAGCCCGGGTGACAAAGCGGGGTCCCCAGCCTGTGTCCCAGCCCCGCACAGCGGTGAGTGGCCCGCGGGGTTGGCGGGAGCCGGGGGACAGCGGGGACACAGCCCTGTCCCCCGGCCGCGGGGAGGGTGGCACCGCCCCTGGGGTCTCTGCTCGGTTTGGGGACACCGGGGGGTGCCAGGACTCTTCCCAGTGGGAATGGGGGACTGTGGGCGCGGGGGGAGTGGGGACGGACGCTCGGACACTGTCCCAGTGTGTCCTGTCCTGGGGGACACCGCTGGGACCTTTGGGGACACCACAGGGACAGCGCCACGACGTGCCAGCACCGTGCAGGGGTGGCGGGGACACCCTTGGGTGACTCCTGTGTCCCAGCCAGGGCCGAGGGGACAGGGAGGGGCTCCAGGGAACCCCAACAGCTTCTCCAGAGGATTCGGGGTGTCCCCAACCCCACGGCCGTGCACGGGTGGGGACAAAAGGCTCCTTCTGTCCCCGCACATCTGGATCGGGGCCCCACAGCTGCCCTGAGCCTCGCAGGGGTCCCGAGGGGTCACCCTGAGTTGTGGGGTCACCCTGAGTTGTGGGGTCACCCCGGGTTGTGGGGTCACCCTGAGTTGTGGGGTCACCCCGGGTTGTGGGGTCACCCTGAGTTTGTGGGGTCACCCCGAGTTTGTGGGGTCACCCTGAGTTGTGGGGTCACCCCGAGTTTGTGGGGTCACCCCGAGTTTGTGGGGTCACCACGCCCGGCCAAGCCGCTGTCCCCGTGCCACTCCCGGCCGTGCCACGGCCCCGGTGTCGCTCGTGGCTCCTCCACCCTGAGCCCGTCCCAAACTTTGTTTCCTTTCCCCGTTTCCGTGAGCCCCCGCAGAGGCGGAAATGGTGGAAAATCCTCAAAATCGCCGCTGCAGCCGGAGGGAGCCCTGGGGGGCACCGGGACCCTGCCCTGGGAGGGACCCCCAGGGTCGGGGGCTTCGTCCTGTGTTCCCTGGGTGACAACAGCGTGGCCACTGCCCCATGCTGGGGGACACCGCGGGGGCTCGAGGCCACCCCACCCTCCTGGCCAGGCAGGGGACTGGCACCTTGGGGACAAAGGTGGCTCTCGGCCACCCCCTGCCAGCCCAGGAGAGGGAGGATTTTGGCCACCCGGGGCCTGAGGGTCAGCACAGAGCCCGGAGTGACCCCCTGGACCCCACCATGGCCTGGCAGGGACAGGGAATGAAGCCACGGAGCCACCAAGGGCTGGCGTGTCCCTCTGTCTGCATCCCGCTGTGGGGCACAGGACCTCGGGCAGCGGGGCTGGGGACACTGGGGACATCGCTGCCCATCCCAAAGCACAACACGAGCTGCAGGCAGCTGGAAAAGAACACAAATCCCAGAGTTTGGGGCTGATTTCTGGAGCATATCCCTGCAGGAAAACCTCCTGGAAAGGCCCATTTTGGCTGGAAAAGGCCCATTTTGGTGGAAAAGCCCCATTTTGCTGGAAAAGCCCCATTTTGCTGGAAAGGCCCCTGGACCGCCCCCAGGACCCCCCTCTGTGTCACCCCAGGGCCACCAGCACCGCCTTCCCCGCCCGCAGCTCCGGGGTGGCCCAAGCTGGACCCCCCATTCCAGGGACAGCCTCCCCACCTGCCGGTCGTATCCCGAGGGTTGGGTTTTTTTGGGAAGAGGGAGGCTGTGGGGGCCGGCAGCGCGTGGGTGGGTTTGGCTGGCGTGAGGCCTCTCCCGATGAGCTCAGCCCCATCCCGAGCCTCTGGATTTGTGGGATGAGAGCGGCGGGGGGGCTCGGAGGTGGCGGGAGGCTGCGGCCTCGGGAAGGACGCCAGGAGCTGGGGTGTTATCCCGGGAAGAGGATTTGGAGTTGGTCCAGGCCAGGGCAGAATCCCTTTGGGCGCCGCGCTTCCATCAGGAAAATAAATTGGGATTTTTCCTAAACAAGCTCCCCCCTCCCCAAAAAGGGCTTTGTTCGAGGGTAAAAATGTGCAGGAGCAGCGATTTCCACACAGCTGTGTCCTGCACATCTGCCCGGCCTGCTCGGTGACAGGAACTCGGGTCCCTGTCCCTGCAGTGGCACTCAGGGACACCCTGGTGACAATCCCGTGTGCCCCAAACCGGGACAGCCGCTCCCACACCCCACTGCAGGCTGGGATTTGGGGTCCCCTCCTGCCGACCCCACAATCCCAGCCCCATCCCCGGGGTGGTTTTTTTGGGGGGTCAAGGCTGGGGTGACGCTGAGGGGACGCTGTGGCCACCCCACGCTGCGGAGGAGACACAGGGATGGATTTTGTCCCTTCCTTTTCCAGGCGGGCAGCGAGGCCATGGCGATGCTCCTGGAGCCCGGGATGCAGAGCCTGCGGATGGGTAAGGATGTCCCCGGGGGTAGCACTGGCTGAGATGTCCCCTGACCCCCCCGGATGATCATTCCGGGTCCCCTGCTGTCCCCCCTCTGTCCCCTCTGCAGCTCCTGCTGTGGGATAACCAGAACCAGCTGTGGGGGGAAACCTGATCCCGACATCCCAGACCTGATCCTGCCATCCCAGACCTGATTCCGCCATCCCAAACCTCATCCTGCCATCCCAGACCTCATCCCAACATGCCAAACCTGATCCTGCTATCCCAAACCTGATCCTGCTATCCCAAACCTGATCCCACCATCCTAAACTTGATCCTGCCATGCCAAACCTCATCCCGCCATTCCAAACCTGATCCTTCCATCCTAAACCTGATCCTGCCATCCCAAACCTGATCCCACCATCCTAAACCTGATCCTGCCATCCCAAACCTGATCCCACCATCCCAAACCCCATCCCACTATCCTAAATCTGAGCCCATCATCCCAAACCTCATTATTCCATCCTGAACATCATCTCTCCATCCCAAACTTGATTCCTCCATCCCAGACCTGATCCTTCCACCCCAAACCTGATCCTTCCATCCCAGACCTGATCCCTCCATCCCCAAACAAACCAGGAGCGAGGAGGCCACGACAGGAGTTACCCCCCCGATCCCGATCCTTTTCCGCAGGAATGAGGTTTCATGTCCAAGGCTCTCCAGAGCCCCCGGGGGGGTCACCGGTCCCCCCGGCTCTGTCGCACGCGGAGGCGGCGGAGAGACCGTTCCCGTTTGTCTGGGATCAAATATTCATGGGACAGACATGGATACAGGGAAAAGCACTTATGGAGCAGGTGTAGGGGACAGCAGACGTGTCACCGGCACAGCTCGGGGCGGGCAATCACTGTCCCCAACCCTGTCATGTGGCTCTTCCCCAGACAAGGGAAGATGGGATCAGACTGATCCAAACCCCAGTTCCAATCCCAATTCCAATCCAAATGCCAACCCCAATCCCACAGCTGCGGTTGTTGGGGGATCCCAGAGCATTCCCAGAGCCCTCCCCGGGGCTCCAGAGCTTCCCAAGGGTGTCCCAGTTCAAACTGGTGGCACTGGGAGCTGGGGTGGATTTGGACAGTGGCGAAGGAGAGATGGAATTTTGCTCTTCTCTGAGGAGCCTCCTCTGCTGTTCCCAAATCTCTGCAACCATGGAACCTCCTCTTTTCCCAAATCTCTCCAACCATGGAATCTTCTCCTCTGTTCCCAAATCTCCCCAACCATGGAACCTCCTCTGTTCCCAAATCTCTCCAGAGCCTGGCTGGGGGCGGGTGCTGCTCATCCCCACTCCCACGCCCCCTATCCCGGCAGGATCCCAGCAGGATCGGCGATCCCAAAGGGCAGGGTTTGGGACCGACAGCCCCTTCACCTCTCCGGTGTCACTGCCCAGACCCCACACCCAATTCCCAACACTTCACCCCATCCCAATCCCTTGGGAAAGCCCCTCTGCCAGCTCCGCCAGCTCCCCCAGCTCCTTCCAGCTGGAGCCGGTCCAGCGGCTCTTTCGTGGGCGGTGATTAATTAACGCCGGCTGCTAATTGGAGCCAGGTGCCCGGGGCAGGGGGGGCGGGACAGCCCCGTGTTCCTGGTGTGGGGCGGGGACTCTGGGGCTCATCCCGTCCCGATTCTGGGATCGTGGGGGCTCCCCGGGTTGGAATTCTGCTGCTGGAGGAGACCGGGACAGCTTCAGGGGGAAGGAAGGGGAGGAGGGAAAATCCGCTGCGCCCGTGATCCCTGAGGTCCCCACCCCCAGATTTTGGGATCACCACAGGCTCACGCAGGAGCTTCCAGGGTCTCCAGAAAACCGGGATATTCTGGAGCGTGGCAGGAGGTCTGGGCTGGACCCACCCTCCCTCGCTGGTTCTCCATGGATTTGAACCACAGACACTTCCTTTCCCTCTTTCCAAGATTCCCCCCATTCCCGCTGGATCCAAACCCTCCAGCTTCCCCATCCCTGGAAATGTCCAAGGCCACGTTGGAGCCACCTGGGATAATGGAAGGAGTCCCTGCGCACGGATGGGGTGGCACTGGATGGGATTTAGGGACCTTCCCGACCCCAACCATCCCACAATTTCCATGATTTTATGAACTCCACAACAGGAGCCCCCACAGTGGCTCTGTCCCCTCCACCACCTCATCCAACCCGGATCTGTCTCCATCGGGAAGTCCTGAGTGGTTTCTCCTTGGGGAAAGGTCTTTGGGAAGGGCCGGGATCCCTTCCCACCCCGGATCCATCTCCATTGGGGTGTCCCAGGTGGTCTCTCCTTGGAGAAGGGCTGGGATCCCTTCCCACCCTGGATCCATCTCCATCGGGAAGTCCTGGGTGGTTTCTCCTTGGGGGGGGGTCTTTGGGAAGGGTCAGGATCCCTTCCCACCCTGGATCTATATCCATTGGGAAGTCCCGGGTGGTCTCTCCTTTGGGAAAGGTCTTTGGGAAGGGCTGGGATCCCTTCCTACCCCGGATCCATCTCCATTGGGAAGTCCCGGGTGGTCTCTCCTTGGGGAAAGGTCTTTGGGGCCGTCAGTGTCACCCCGACTGACCCATCGGTGTCCCCAGGTGCCAACGGTGAGCGGTGCCCGACGCCGTCCCCGTCCCCGCCGGGCTCCCCGGGGACGCCCCACGACAGCTGCAGCATCGCCCCATTGACGCCCTCCCAGTCACCGGTGAGTGGGGACCAGTGGGGACCAGTATGGGGTTCCCAGTAAGGCCATTATGGGGTCCCAATAAAGTCAGTGTGTGGTCCCAGTACGGCCATTACGGGGTTCCCAGTAAGGCCAGTGTGGTGTTCCCAATAAGACCATTATGGGGTTCCCAGTAAGGCCATTATGGGGTTCCCAGTAAGGCCATTACGGGGTTCCCAGTAAGGCCAGTGTGTGGTCCCAGTAAGGCCACTATGGGGTTCCCAGTAAGGCCATTATGTGGTCCCAGTAAGGTAGTTTTGAAGTTCCCAGTAAGGTCACAGTGGGTCCCAGTAAGGCCAGTGTGGTGTTACCAATAACACCATTATAGTGTTTCCAGTAAGGCCATTGTAGAGTCCTCAGTAAGGCCAGTGTGGCGTTCCCAATAAGACCATTATGTGTTCCCAGTAAGGCAGTTTTGGGGTCCCAGTAAGGCCATTATAGGGTTGCCACTAAGGTAGTTGTGAACTTCCCAGTAAGGCCGTAGTGGGGTCCTAGTAAGGCCAATGTGTGGTCCCAGTAAGGCAGTTTTGGGGTCCCAGTAAGGCCAGTGTGGTGTTCCCAATAAGACCATTATAGTGTTCCTAATAAGGTAGTTTTGGGGTCCCAGTAAGGCCATTATGGAGTTCCCAGTGAGGCCAGTATGTGGTCCCAGTAAGACAGTTTTGGGATCCCAGTAAGGCTCTTCTGGGGTCCCCAGTAAGGCCAGTGTGAGATCCCAGTAAGGCAGCTTTGGGGTCCCCAGTAAAGCCTTTGTGGGGTCCTCAGTGAGGCAATTTTGGGGTCTCAGTAAGGCAGTGGTGGGGTTCCCAGTAAGACCATTATGGCATTCCCAGTATGGCCATTATACCATTCCCAGTAAGGCTGTTGTGAGATTCCAGTAAGGCTGCTATGGGGTTACCAGTAAGACCATTGTGGGGTCCCAGTAAGGCCATTTGGGGTCCCTGGGGGCTGCTGGGGTCTGTCCCCCTGTCCTTTCCCCTCTGGTCCTTCCCCAGTTGCTGCTCCCCCTCCCCTCCGTCCCCCTCAGGATGGGCCAGCCTATCCCAGGACCTTTATCCATGGGATTTTTGGGATGGAGGGGTTTTCCAGCTCTGGAATGACCCACCAGGGAAAGTTTAACCCTGCAAAACTCCTGCCCTCATCGGGGGCTGCCGGGTGTGGGAGGCCGCGTTCCAGAGCCGGATCCTCCCCGGATTCCTTGTCCCTGCACATTCCTGCACCTCCTCCCTGCTGATCCCGGCGTTTTTCCCGGCCAGCTCGTGTCCCTGCTTATCAAATTTGGGGACATTAAAAGCTAACGAGGCTTTCAGCTTCCCGTGGTGACTTGGGGACAGAGCCTTGTCACATCCGTACGGCTTCCTCGGCACGAGGAAGGCAAAAGTGTGGGAGCAGCAGGGGGGACACCCCAAAACATCTGGGATAGAGGGATTGTCAGCTGGGTGACGCTTGGGGACACGTGGGACAAGGTGACATTGGTCACAGGGAAGGGTTTTGACTGAATGACCCTTGGGGACACGTGGGACAATGTCCCTTGGAGTGAGACTGGACACAGGGAATGTTTTCAGCTGGGTGACACATGGGGACAGCTGAGATGGTGTCACCTAGTCTGAGATGGGGAGCAGGGAAGGGTTTGGGTTCAGTGACTCTTGGGGACACCTGGGACAATGTCCCTTGGAGTGAGACTGGACACAGGGAAGGTTTTTGGGAATCTTGGCTCCAGTTTCAGGGTCTGAGTGTGGGGGGCTCATACGAACAGGACACCCCAACCACCCTGGCTGCTCCCGTCCCTCCCCAAGCTGCCCAAATCCCTGTGTCCCGTGGGACCTGCCTTTGGGAATGACCGCAGCCACCACGTGGAATACGGGAGACGCTTTTCCCAATGAGCTGAAGATGTGTAAGAAGAGGAATCACCAAATCCGAGGAAAACCCAGAAAATCCTGGGGAAAGGAGCCCCTTCCTGGGGTTTTCACTCCTTTTCTGGCGCCAGCCACCCCCAGCTGGGTGCCTGATCCTGTTCTTCGCCTTCCAGCGGAGCGAGGCGCGCTCCCGGCAGAGCCCGTCCTTCTCCGTGGTGGTGGCCATCGACTTCGGCACCACCTCCAGCGGTTACGCCTTCAGCTTCACCAGCGACCCCGAGGCCATCCACATGATGAGGTGAGGACCTGCCACAGCTGCTCCCGGAGCTGCTCCCGGAGCAGGGAAAGGAGATTCATGGCCCCAAAACGGTCAGAAATTGGGTTGGTTGGTGATTCCTGGCAGCAGCGGGTGAGAGGTGTGGAATGAGGAGCTGGAGCCCCTCTGCTCTGGGGCCAGGCTGGGAGAGCTGGGAATGTTCCCATGGAGAAGGGAAAATTCCAGGGAATCCTCAGAGTCCCTGCAGGGGCTCCAGGAGAGCTGCAGAGGGACTGGGGACAAGGGATGGAGGGACAGGACACAGGGAATGGCTCCCACTGGGAAAGGGGAGATTGGGCTGGGATCTTGTGCAGGAATTGCTGCCTGGGAGGGTGGGGAGGGGCTGGGCTGGAATTCCCAGCTTTGCTGTGGCTGCCCCTGGATCCCTGGCAGTGCCCAGGGCCAGGCTGGATCCACCTGGGATGGTGGGAGGTGTCCCTGCCATGGCAGGAGGTGGCACTGAGTGGTCTTTGAGGTCCCCCCCTACCCAAACCAGTCTGGAATTCCTTGAAATCCCTCGGAGGATGGAGCAGGGGTCACCCCTCCTCCTTTGTCCCCCTTCAAGATCCTTCAGACCACGCCCATAGAAACAAATTAAACCTGGCAGGACCCATTCCCTGGACGTTCACCTGCTCCGGCTCCTCTTTGCAGGAAATGGGAAGGGGGGGACCCGGGCGTGGCCAACCAGAAGACCCCCACCAGCCTCCTGCTGACCCCGGAGGGGACATTCCACAGCTTCGGCTACACCGCCCGCGATTACTACCACGACCTGGACCCCGAGGAGGCCCGCGAGTGGTTCTACTTCGAGAAGTTTAAGATGAAGATCCACAGCACCAGCGTGAGTCCCTGCTCCCATCCTGATGTTCCCGGTGTTCCCGGGGGGATTCCGCCCAGGCTGGGAATTGAAATGTTGGAAAAACCCCACATTTTAGCCCATTTCAGAGGGTGAATTTGGGGTTCTCCAATCCGAGCTGCTCCAGGGTGCGCGGATGTGGCTGCACAAAGCTTCAGGTGCCTGAGTTCCAGCTGTTCTGGTTGGCTCAGGGGCATGAGCAAATTCCCGAGGTTTGGTGGTGGATCCGGCCACCTCCCAGCCCCTCGGGTGATCCATTTGCTGCTCCCGGCAGGATCTGACCATGAAAACCGAGCTGGAAGCTGTCAATGGGAAGAAGATGCCGGCGCTGGAGGTGTTCGCCCACGCGCTGCGCTTCTTCAAGCAGCACGCGGTGCAGGTGGGGCCACCTCCATCCCTCCTCCTCCTCCTCCTTCCCAAATGGAATCCTCTGTGTCCTCTCCGCGCATTCCATGTGAGGGTGGGGAGGCCCTGGAATGGAATTCCCAGATTTGCTGTGGCTGCCCTATCCCTGGAGGTGTCCAAGGACACCAGGAGCCACGTGGGACAGTGGGAGGTGTCCCCAAGTGGGACTGGGTGGGATTTAAGGTCTCTCCCAACCCAAACCATTCCATGATCCACTGTGAGCTCCCAAGTGTCACCTCCTGCTTGTCCCCTGGCAGGAGCTGAAGGACCAGTGCCCGTCCCTGCCCGAGAGCGACGCCATCCGCTGGGTCCTCACTGTGCCGGCCATCTGGAAGCAGCCGGCCAAGCAGTTCATGCGGGAAGCGGCCTACAAGGTGGGGTGACTCCAGAGGGTGACCGTGTGGTGGCCCTCACAGGGGTTGTGGTTTTTGGGGTAGTTCCTTCCTCCCTCAATCTGAATTCCCACCACCAGAGGGTGGGGTTAGGTAGGATATTGGGAAGGAATTCCTGGCTGTGAGCATGGGGAGGGGCTGGGCTGGAATTCCCAGATTTGCTGTGGCTGCCCCTGGATCCCTGGCAGTGCCCAAGGCCAGGCTGGACACTGGGGCTTGGATCCACCTGGGGCAGTGGAAGGTGTCCCTGCCCATGGATGGTGTGGAATGAGATGGGATTGAAGGTCCTTCTGACCCAACCAAATGTTGGTGGGTGGGTGGATAATTTGCCGGTTGGGTATTTGGTTGAATTGTTCAATGGTTGGATGGTTGGTTTGGTGCTCAGGTCATTGGTTGAGCAGTTGTTTGGTTGAGTGGTTGGGTTGTTGGTTGATGTGTTCGTTGAGCAGCTGGTTAGTTGGTTGAATGGGTAGGTCATCTTTTGGGTGGTTGGTGGAACAGGTAGTCATTGATTGGATGATTGGTGCTTGGGTCATTGGTTGAGCTGCTGGTTGGTTGGCTGAGTGGTTGTTTCGGTGTTCAGGACTGGTTGGTTCACTGGTTGGCTGGGTCATTGGTTGAGTGGTTGGATGATGGAGCAGTTGATTGGTTGGATGGTGGGTTGGATGGTGGTTGGTTGGATGGTGGTTAGTTTGTTGGTTGGATGATTGGTTGGATGGTTGGTTGGATGGATGGTTGGGTGGTTGTTTGTTTGTTTGGTTTATTGGTTGATTGGTTGGTTGGTTGGGTTGTTGCGTCGTTGGGTGGTCAGCCGGGTGTTTGTCTTGTTGGTTGAGCTGTTGGGTCACGGCCTGGGTGGTTGCTTGTCCGGTTGAGTTTTTGGGTGAATATTTGAACATTTGGTGAGTGTCGGGTCCTCCCGCACTCCACAACTCCAGACCCGTGTGCGCGCCGAGGGGACGCGGACGCGCCCTGAGCACCCCCAGCCCCGTCCCCTCCGTGTCACCGCGTGTCCCCGCAGGCCGGGCTGGTGTCCCCGGAGACGCCGGAGCAGCTGCTGATCGCGCTGGAGCCCGAGGCCGCCTCCATCTACTGCCGCAAGCTGCGGCTGCACCAGCTGATCGAGCTGAGCTGCCGCGCCCCGGCCAACGGCGCCGAGCCCCCGCACGCCATCGACTCCAGCTTCCGGCAGGGTGACGAACACCGGGAATGCGGCATTCCCGGGGGATTCCCAGGGAATGGATGGGGCCGGGACAGCGCCGGGGGCTGTGGGAGCAGGGAATGGGATCTGGCCCTGCACGCCGGGTCTGGAGGGTCCATGAGCTGCCATGGCTGGGGAAATCCCTGGAGACCCCATTCCCAGAGATCCCCCATTCCCAGAGATCCCCCATTCCCAGAGACCTCCTGTCCCCAGAGACTCCCCATTCCCAGAGACCCCCTTTCCTCAGAGATCCCTCATTCCCAGAGATCCCCTATTCCCAGACATCCCCTGTTCCCAGAAGCCCCTTGTCCCATTCCCAGAGACCCCACCATTCCCAGAGACTCCCCATTCCCAGAGACCCCCTGTTCCCAGAGACCCTCCCATTCCCAGAGACCCCATTACCAGACCCCTCATTCCCAGGGACCCCATTCCCCCCTCCCCAAATCCAGGACATTTTTTTCCTGCTTTCCCATAAGCCTCCAAGCCGTGTCCCCCTCCTGCCACTGTGGCCACCACTCTGTGTCCCTGGGCCACCTCCAGGGACTGTCCCCATGGATGGGATCCTGGCCTGTACTGGGACAGCCCCAGTCTGCCCAGCTGGGACCAAGCCACCATCGCTGGTGGAAATCCCAGGTGGAGATTTGGGGTCCCGTGGGATTTATGGGGTTGCTCGAGTTTATCCCGAGGAATCATCCACATGCCAAAAATATCCCAGGATAACCCCACCTTTCCCAATCCATCCCGGCCCTTCCGGGCGGCTTTGATGTCCCTGGGACGGGGGGAGCAGAGGAAGCCCCACCCGGGCTGCGGGGTCCGGGGCAGAGGTGGCACCACGGGTGGGCACAGGGAGACCCCACGGGATCCAGGGGGATCCTTTGGGATCCCAGCAGGGAGAGCTGGCTCATACTGGGGTCCTGGCTGGAGGGGAGCGGTCACCAGTGCTCCCAGTACAGATGCCACAGAGGAATTGGGTGGATCCAAGGAAATGGGGGAGATCCCAAGGAAATGGGGGGAACCCATGGAAATGGGTGTGATCCCATGGAAATGGGTGGGATCCTGTGGAAGTTGGGGAGATCCTGATCCCTGGCTCTGTCCCCTAGCCCGGGAGCAGCTCCGGCGATCTCGGCACAGCCGCACCTTCCTGGTGGAGTCGGGAGTGGGCGAGCTCTGGTCGGAGATGCAGGCAGGTACGATGTGGGGGTCCCCACTGGATTTTCCCAGATCCCGGGGTCCCCCTGGATGTCCCTTCATGGCAGAGCCACCCCCAGTGTGTTCCTGCCGTGGGGGTGGCACGGGTGGGGCCTGTCCCTTGACCCCACAGAAGGAGTGGGGTGTCCCTGCCACCATCCCATCCCTTCGTCTCTCTGCCATTCCCAACTCCCAATATTTTGCTACAAGATTCATTTTTCCCGGGAAAACGTAGCCCCGTGTCTCCGCGGGTGGGTGTCGCGGGGTGGGGGGTCACTCAGCACGGCCACCGTGTCGCTGTCCCCTCCCCCCGCAGGTGACAGGTACATCGTGGCCGATTGTGGCGGGGGGACGGTGGATTTGACCGTGCACCAGATCGAGAAGCCGCAGGGGACGCTGAAGGAGCTCTACAAAGCCTCGGGTGGGATGAGGATCCCTATCCACCCTTTTTTCCCTCGCTCCGGAATTCTCCCGGGACCCCAAACCCGGGCTGGGACCCCAAACCCGGGCTGGGACCCCCAAATCCCAGGCTGGGACCCCAAACCCGGGCTGGGACCCCAAAACCCGGGCTGGGACCCCAAACCCGGGCTGGGACCCCCCGCCCCACGAAAGGGTTGTGGGTGAGGCTGTGGCTCCACCTGGTGGCACCGGGGGAAGTGCAGGGGGACCGAAGGGACAGAGAGGGGACAGAGGGAAGGGGGGAATGATTGGGGGGACAAGGGAGGATGGGGATGGTGGGAGAGAGGGGACAGAGGGAGAAGGGGCTGGGATGGAGGGGTCAGGGGCGTTTGGGGGACATGGGGACACAGGAACATAGGGTTTGTTGGGATTTGTGGGGATACGGTGTTGGGGTGGACATGGAGGATATGAGGGCCATGGAGGATGTGGGGGACACGGTGACAGTGGACATGAGGACATCAGGATAGTGGACAGGGGGGGAAGGGGGACATGAGGGACATGGGGGAGACAAGGACATGGGGGTGGAGGACATTCCCCACGGGAATGTGAGGGATATGGGAGGTATGGGGATATGGTATTGAGGGGGACATGGGGACACGGAGGACATGGGGGGGACATGGAGGACGTGGGGAGAACATGGATATGGAGGACATGGGGACATGGGGGACATGGATATGGAGGACATGGGGACATGGAGGACATGGATATGGAGGACATGGGGACATGGAGGACATGGACACATCAGGATGGGGGACATGGGGGTGTGGGTGCCGCAGGGACACGGGGATGGCGGACATGGGGACAACGGGACATGATGATGGGGGACACGGGGAGGTGGCAATGTGGGGGACACAGGGACATGGAGATGTGGGAGAAGGCAATGATGGGGGACGTGGCTGCCACGGTGACACGGCTACCTTGGGGCCACCTTCTGACCTCACCCTTGTCCCTCAGGAGGTCCCTATGGGGCCGTGGGCGTGGACCTGGCCTTCGAGAAGCTCCTGTGCCACATCTTCGGGGAGGACTTCATCGCCACCTTCAAGGCCAGGCGTCCGGCGGCCTGGGTGGACCTGACCATTGCCTTCGAGGCGCGGAAGCGCGCGGCCGCCCCGAGCCGCTCCAGCCCCCTCAACATCTCCCTGCCCTTCTCCTTCATCGACTTCTACCGCAAGCACCGCGGCCACAACGTCGAGACCGCGCTGCGCAAGAGCAAGTGAGGGGTGACAAGGGCTGGGGACAGCTGGGGAGCGCGGGGACACCGAGGGAGCGGCGTTGGGGTGGGAGAGGGGGAAAAGGCGGGATAGGGGTGGTGGGGTGGGAGGGGAGAGGACAGGGAAGAGCCAGGCGGGAGTTCCCGGTCACCCCCAGGTCCCCTGTTTGTCCCCAGTGTCAACCTGGTGAAGTGGTCGTCCCAAGGGATGCTGCGGATGTCCCCCGAGGCCATGAACGAGCTGTTCCAGCCAACCATCACCCACATCATCCAGCACATCGGTGGGACACGCCCCTCCATGGGGAACCCCCGTCCCTGTCCCCTGTCCCTGGGATCATTCCCATCCCTGGGACCTTCCCTGTTAGCGGGAGCCCCCCATTCCTGGGATCATTCCCATCCCTGGGACACCCCTCCCCGTTCCTGGGAGCCCCTTCATCCCTGGAATCCTTCCTGTCCCTGGGACCACCCCTGTCTCTATGAGCCCCCCTATCCTTGGGACCATCCCAAGAGAGATGAGAGACGAGAGATCTCCCCATCCCTGGGACAATTCCACACCCTGGGACCCCCTGTGTCCCTGGGACCCCGCCCCTGCCCTGGGACCCTCCTGTACCTGGGGCCTCCCTCCATCCCTGGGACTTTCCCTGTACCTGGAACCCACCTTGTCCCTGGGATCCCCCATTCCTGGAACTGTCTTTGTCACTGGAATCCGCCTTGTCCCTGGGAACCTTTCATCCCTGGAACCCTCCTTGTCCCTGGAACCCTCCTTGTCCCTGGGAACCTTTCATCCCTGGAATCCCCTTGTCCCTAGGAACCTTTGATCCCTGGAACCCTCCTTGTCCCTGGGAACCTTTTATCCCTGGAATCCCATTGTCCCTAGGACCACCCCCTGTCCCTTGAATCCCCCTTGTCTCTGGGACCCTCCCTGTCCTTGGGGACCCATTCCATCTCTGGAACTGCCCCCATTCCCGGACTCCCCTCATCCCTGGCCCCGAACCACCCCCATCCCTTCCCCACACCCCTCCTCCACCAGCCCAACCCCAACCCTCCCCTCTCTATCCAGACGCCCTCCTGCAGAAACCCGAGGTCCAAGGCATCAAATTCCTCTTCCTGGTGGGCGGCTTCGCCGAGTCGGCCATGCTGCAGCGGGCGGTGCAGGCCGCCTTCGGCCACCGCTGCCGCGTCATCGTCCCGCAGGACGTGGGGCTGACCATCCTCAAGGGGGCCGTGCTCTTCGGCCTGGACCCCGGCGTGGTGCGCGTGCGCCGCTCCCCGCTCACCTACGGCGTGGGCGTCCTCAACAAGTTCGTGGAGGGGAAGCACCCGCGGGAGAAGCTGCTGGTCAAGGAGGGCAAGAACTGGTGCACCGACATCTTCGAGAAGTTCGTGACCGTGGACCAGTCGGTGGCCTTGGGCGAGGTGGTGCAGCGGAGCTACTGCCCGGCCCGGCCCGGCCAGCGCCGCACCATCATCAACATCTACTGCTGCGACACCGACGACGTGGTGTACATCACCGACCCCGGCGTCAGGAAGTGCGGCACCATCAGCCTGGAGCTGGGGGACGCGGGGGACGCGGGGCCGGCGCGGGGCCGGCGCGAGATCCGTGCCAGCATGCAGTTCGGGGACACCGAGATCAAGGTGACGGCGCTGGATACGTGCACGGCGCGCAGCGTCAGGGCCACCATCGACTTCCTGTCCAACTGAGGGGGTCCTGGAGATGCCACCATCAACTTCCTGTCCAACTGAGACCACCCAAGATGTGCCACCATCGACTTCCTGTCCAACTGAGGGGGTCCTGGAGATGCCACCATCAACTTCCTGTCCAACTGAGACCACCCAAGATGTGCCACCATCGGCTTCCTGTCCATCTGAGGGGTCCTGGAGATGCCACCATCAACTTCCTGTCCAAGTGAGACCACCCAGGACGTGTCACCATACACTTCCTGTCCATCTGAGGGACACTCGAGATGCCACCATCGACTTCCCATCCAACTGAGGGGTCCTGGAGATGCCACCATCAACTTCCTGTCCAAGTGAGACCACCCAGGATGTGCCACCATCAGCTTCCTGTCCATCTGACGGGTCCTGGAGATGCCACCATTGACTTCCCGTCCAACTGAGACTACCCAGGATGTGCCACCATTGACTTCCTGCCCAGTTGAGGGGCCCCTGAGACGTGCCACCATCGACTTCCTGTCCAAGTGAGACCACCCAGGATGTGCCACCATCAACTTCCTGTCCAACTGAGGGACACTCGAGATGCCACCATCGACTTCCTATCCATCTGAGGGGCCCTGGAGATGCCACTGTTGACTTCCTGTCCAACTGAGACCACCCAGGACATGCCACCATCGAGTTCCTGTGCATCTGACAGGCACTCGAGATGCCACCATCGACTTCCCGTCCAGCTGAGAGTCTCTGCCACTGTGGGGACATTCCTGGCACCTGCCACCATCGACTTCATCTCCACCTGACCCCCTGTCACTGCAGGGACACCCCTGGGACCTGCCATCATCAAATTCCTGTCTGACTGAGGGGCTCTGGCACTGTGGGGACATCCCTGGAATCTGCCACCATTGACTTCCCGTCCAGCTGAGACCCTCCTGGAGATGCCACCATGGATTTAATCTCCACCTGAGGGACCCTATCACTGTGGGGACACACCTGGGAGATGCCACCATCAACTTTCTGTCCAACTGAGACCTTCCTGGAGACTCCACCATTGAATTAATCTCCACCTGAGGTCCCCTGTCATCATGGGGACATCCATGGGACCTACCACCATCGACTTCCTGTTTGACTGAGGGGCTCTGGCACTGTGGGGACATTCCTGGGACCTGCCACCATCGACTTCCTGTTTGACTGAGGGGCTCTGGCACTGTGGGGACATTCCTGGGACCTGCCACCATCGACTTCCTGTTTGACTGAGGGGCTCTGGCATTGTGGGGACACCCCTGGAATCTGCCACCATTGACTTCCTGTCCAGCTGAGACCCTCCTGGAGATGTCACCATGGACTTGCTGTCCAACTGACATTGGGATCACCATTGTGGGGACCACTGGGAGATGCCACCACTGACTTCATCTTCAGCTGCGACCATCCTGGGATCTGCCACCACTGAATCCTGTCTGACTGAGGGACCCTGTCATTGTGGGGACACCCCAAGGAGCCGCCACCATCAACCTCCTGTCCAACTGAGGGGCCTTGGGAGATGCCACCATCAACTTCATCTCCAGCTGAGACTCTGCCAATATCGTGGGGACCCCTGGGACCTGCCACCATCGACTTCCTCTCCAATTGAGACCTTCCTGGAGATGCCACCATTGACTTCCTGTCCAATTGAGGGGCTCTGGCATTGCAGGGACACCCCTGGAATCTGCCACCATCAACTTCTTCTCCAACTGAGACCTTCCTGGAGATGCCACCATGGATTTCCTGTCCAACTGAGGAGCTTTGGGAGATGCCACCATCGACTTCCTGTCTAACTGAGACCACCCAGGACCTTCCACTGACTTCTTTTTCAACTGAGAACCCCCCGGGAGATGCCACCACGGATTTCCACCCCAGCTGAGACCTCCTGTCATTGCAGGGACCATCCCAGGGCCTGCCACCACCGATTCCCTCCCAGACTGAGACCACCCCCTTTATCCTGGGGACCCCAATCCCTGCCCCCCACCCTCTCCCAGCCCCCCTTTAACTGGAATTCGCCTCACGACCTCTCCCCATCCTCCCTCCGGGATTATTTGGGATTGTCCTCCTGGGGGTGGCCCCTGTCCCTCTGGGCAGGTTCATGGAGATCTGGGCTCCCAGCCCGTTCCCAATGGGATTTTCCTCCTTCCCGAAGTGGGATTTTGTACTTTAAGCCCCCCCAAGCATGTAAGATATCTTTATATTTATATATATATATATATATATATATAGGCACATAAATCCTCCTGAAACTGCTCCTGGTCCTTGTACCACGAGATAAAAAAAAAACAAACAGGAAAAGAGGGAAAAAAACCAGGAAAAATCTGAGAAAAACATTAAAAAAACCCAAAAGAGAGGCGCTGGCAGCAACACAAGGACACGGCTGGGGGACACGGCCCCAACCCCGGAGCCACGGGGGACTCCCGGCTCCCGCCCCGCATTCCACAGGCAAAATTCCTCCCCCAGCCCACAAAAGAGGAGAATTCCCACCCCGAGAGGCACAACTCCCCCAAAAGCGGCCCCGGGGCCGCGGGGTGAGGGCGAAGCAGCGGCAGCAGCAGCAAGCGGGGTCCCCCCCGCCCGCTTTGGGGACCGTCCTGCGCTTTGGGGGTTCTGGGGCCCCCCGGGGCGGGGTTTGGGGTCAGTCGAAGCCGGGCCAGTCGCTCTGCTCCGAGTCGTACTCCAGCTCGGCCGCCACGCAGCGCACCCCGTCCAGCAGCATCGGCGTCCCGTGGTGCCGGTCTGGGGACATCGGGGGGGACACGGCTTGGGGACAGCTCTCTGTCCCTTTGGGGGGGGTGGGAATGACCCTTTTTAGGGGGGCTGGGGGGGTTTGTCCCATCCCAGCAATGCCGGGCCCGGGTGGGGGATGTGTTGTCCCTTGTCCTTGTGTCACCGCTGTGGCCGCTGCCCAGGGGTGGTGACAACCTCAGGGGGCGCAGGGGGCTGGGGGTGGCTGGGATGGGGACACGGGGACAAAGGGGGCGTTGGGGTTTATAGGGAGGGTCCCAGGGATGGGGGGGTCCCAATGGAAAAGGGGCCCAGGGACAGGGGACACCCCAGGGATAATGGGGGCTTCCAGGGACACGGGGGACGCAGCCAGGCACAGGCCCCTGGTGACATTGGGGTCACCCCTCACCCCCTCCTTCCACCCTTTCCCAGAGTTCTCCTCAACCCCCGGGCTGGGGAATTTTTGGGATGAAATCACCCATTCTGGGCAACGCCTCAGCAGTTGCCATGGAGCTGGGACGGTGCCACGCCTGAACTGGGACAGCTGGGAAGAGTGGCTGAGCCTGGTGGCGGGGATGGGACAGGGACTGGACCCCAGAACCCCCCCGGAGCCCCTTACCCATGACCCGGGCCTGGATGGTGACCCTGACGTGCTGGGGGCCGTGTCCGGCCAGGAGCAGCTCCTCCATCAGCACCCCCTCCTTGCTGGCCGTGTACTCGCAGCGCACGCTGTGCCCTGGGGACGTGGAGATGCTGCTGGAGCGCTGCCTGCACCTGCCTGAACCTTCCTTATCCTGCTTGAACCCTCCTCATCCTGCCTGCACCCTCCTGAACCCTCCCTGAAACTTCTCTTGCCTCCTGCACCTTTCCTGCCCTGCCTGTGCTCTCCTCACCCCGCCTGCACCTTCCTGAATTTTCCCTGCCCTTCTGGAATCCTTTCTGCCCTGCCTGTGCCTGTCCTGCCTGCAGCTCCCTGAACCATCCCTGTCCTGCCTGCAGCTCCCTGAACCCTGCCTTGCCCTGCCTGAGCCCTGCCTGCACCCTCCTCCCCCTGCCTGCGCCTTCCTTACTCTCCCTGCACCTTCCTGAACCCTCCCGAACCCTTCCCATCCCTCCCACCCTGCCGGAATATTCCTCACCTGTTCCCTCCCTGCCCTGCCTTTCCCCCCCTCCCCGACTCACAGGGGTTCCCTGGGGCTCCTTTCCCCCCACTCTGGAGAAGCCCCGATCCCAGCTCCAGTCCCGATCCTGGCTCCAATCCCGATCCTGGCTCCAGTCCTGATCCCAGCTCCAATCCCGCTCCCGATCCTGGCTCTTGGCTCCATTCCTGATCCCAATCCCAGCTCCAATCCCGCTCCCGATCCCGACTCCTGGCTCCATTCCTGGTCCCGATCCCGGCTCCAATCCCGGCTCCTGGCTCCATTCCTGGTCCTGATCCCAGTTCCAATCCCGGCCCCGATCCCCATCCCGATCCCAGCCCCGGCTGGAATCTCCAACCAAATCCCAAAGCGCTTTTTTGGGGTGGAGCCAGCGGCGGGTGGGACAAGCCCGGTCCCGCCCTGTCCCCGCTGCCGGGAGGTGACACCGAGGGCCCCGAGGGGACAGGGACGTGGGAAACAGCATCCCCTGGCTGTGGGACAACCGGGATGGGACCGAGGTGGCCCCAGGGACATGCGGTGTCCTCGGAGCGGGGCCTGTGTCCCCAAGAAAGTGCCACCCAGCCCAGAGTGACACTCGGCTGTCCCCAGGCACGGCCCCGCTCCCGCGTCCCACGGATGTGGCAGGGCCCAATTGTCCCCAAAGCGGAGGGTGGCACCTCTTGGAGCAAACCCTGTCCCTGTCCCCGGTCAGGGTCTGGAGTCCCCTCACCCGCAGAGACCCCCAGGAAAGAAAAATCCCAACAACAACAAAATAACGGGATTTGGGGACATCGGGGACCCGAGAACAAGGAATTGTCACCTCCCCCAGACACTGAGGGGACACCCGGGTGTGGCCTCCCCCCTTCCCCCTTTGGAAAAGGGATGGGGACACCGGGGACACCGAGGGGACACCGGGGACACCGAGGGGACACGGTACCTTCTGGCAGGGAGGTGACACCGAGGACGCGCAGGTTGGGGTTGGGGACAGGGAGGGGACAAACGTCCCTGCCCAGCGCCGGCACGGGGGGCAGCAGGAAGGTGATCTCATACTTGTGCTGGATCCTCAGGAATCCCACCTGGAAAAGCGGGATAAGGGCTGGGAGGTGGGGGTGACACCACGGCTGGGGTGCCATTGTCACCTCTCACCCCCTTGGGGACAAGGGACACTGTCCCCAGGAAGGCGGGGACAGAACTTGGGGACAGCATGGAGAGTGGGAATTGCATCCTAAACATTCCCGCTGTTAAATCCCGGGGTTGGGGGTGGATTTGTGCCCTGAAAAATCCAGGAAATAATGAACAGGAAACAATTTAGGAAATAACAGGAATGGTTTAGGAAATGCATCAGGAAAAGGTAGCAAACACGATGATTTTGTCCCAAAAAAAGCAGGAAAAATATGGAATTTTGGGACAAAACTCTGGAATGACGACCTGTGGATGTCATGGGAGCAGGGAGAGGTTTTCCAGCTGCTCCTGGAAAAGGCTGGAGCGCCTCCTCCCATGGAATTTCTCCACTGTCATGACAAAAACCAGAGCCCTCCGGAGCCTTGGAAAAATCCATTTTGGGAAGGGAACAAGCTGGGAACGATCCGTGAGGGAGAATCCGGGGCCTGGATCCGGAGGGTGGAATTCCCAAAATCCCCCACAGGCTGGGATCATCCCAAACAGCAGGAAAAGGATCCGGGGAGACCCTTCCAGAGCCTCCAGGAGAGCTGCAGAGGGACTGGGGACAAGGCCTGCAGGGACAGGACACAGGGAATGGCTCCCACTGGGAAAGGGGAGATTGGGCTGGGATCTCGGCAAGGAATTGCTGCCTGGGATGGAATTCCCAGCTTTGCTGTGGCTGCCCCTGGATCCCTGGAAGTATTCAAGGAACCGGGATGAGCCCCAAGCTCTTTTCCCCCCTCAAAAACCATTCCGGGTTTAATCCCTTTAAAACCCCAGGAAAACACTCGGCACTGGGGAAAAAACCCCCGGGATCTTCTTCTCCAGGCCCATCCCAGCCCCACCAGGGACCCCTCCCCGTGTCCCCGTGGGTGGCACTGCCACCCCCTCATCCCTGCGGATCACGTGCAGCGCTCCGGTGGGAAAACAACAACGGCCGCCCCCCGGAGCCAGCGCCGGATCGGGGATGGAATTCCGGCCTCCCGCGCCCGCCACGAGGCTCTGACTCAGCGCTGGTGGCAGCTGCGGGTGCCACACGTTGGTGGCACCGCGGGTGGCTCCTCGTCCCCTCCCCGGAGCCGCTCGGAGCCGGCTCGGGAATGTGGCCGGGATAACTGGGAAAGGGTGGGAATGGTGCTGGTGGCACCCAGAGCAGCCCAAGAATGGGGCAGAGGGGACAGTGCCACGTGTCCCCCGCGTCCCTAAAGCCACCCGAACATGGCGCTGGATTTGGGGGGAAAAAACCGGGACAATCCGGAGCTGGCGCCCTTGGGAGCAGCCCTAGGGAATGACACGGAATTCGGGGGTGGGAACGCCTCAAAATCCGGGAATTTTCGGGAGCCGGGAGCTCCGGAGTCCCCAGGGGAGGGTGACATCCCCCTGCTGTCCCCCTGTCCCCCACCTTGACCAGGAAGTGGCCGTCCTTGTCCTGTGTCACCATCACGGCTGAGTCGTGCAGCTGCTCCTGGAAGTGGACGTGGCCGTGGGTCCCCTCCGGGGGGTGGCCCCGTGTCCCCTCCTGGCGGTGGCCCTGTGTCCCCTCGGTGGAGAAGCGCACTCCTGTCCCCTTCAGCTTGCTGCCTGCAGGTGACAAAGCCCCACCCTGGTCACAGCCCTGTCCCCCAGGGGAGGTGGCCTCGCGCTGGGGACACGGGCGGAGCGTGGTGGCACCAGGAGGGACGTCCCTGTCACCCCCTCCCTGTGTCACCTGGGGCACAGGGGACCTGTGGGGACAGCCAGCTCCTCTGCGAGCAGGGACCCACCACCGGGCCATGCCAAGAGGGTCCCCGAGTGTCCCCAAGTGTCCCCAAGTACTGCAGACTCTGCTCCCTCCTCTGATGTCAAGTGACACAGGCTGGGGACACAGGGGACACAGGTGACTGGTGGCAGGGGACAGGTGGGAAGGGGGAGAGTGTGGGAGTGCCACCAGGCCATGCCCAGAGGGTCCCCGAGTGTCCCCAGTTGTCCCCGACTGTCCCCAGGCACTGCAGACTCCGCTCCCTCCTCTGATGTCCTTAGGACAAGTGACACAGGGACAGAGGGACACAGGTGACCAGTGACCACAGCCAACTCCCCTCCGAGCAGGACCTGCCACCACCTGACGCCCAGAGGGTCCCCGAGTGTCCCCAAGTGTCCCCAATCGTCCCCAGGCTCGGCAGACTCCGCTCCCTCCTCGGGCCGAGCGGTGCCGCGGGAAGGTGACACGGGGAAGGTGACACGGCTGCGACAAGGCCAGCAGGACAGGCCACAGCGCAGCGCCGGGGCCCTGCGGGGGCGGCCACCGGCCTGGGGACAGCGCTAAATCCCGTGGGATTTTCCACGTGCGCCGCTTCCATGGAAAGTCCGCCCCTTCCTCCTCCTCCTCCTCCTCCTCCTCCTCCCGCCGCCGAGCCCCGGCTCCCAGCTGGCAGCAGACTGTCACCGCCGCCAGCAGCAGATTGTCGCCTCCCTTGTCGCCTGAAGAAAAGGCTCTTTGTGCTGGGAGCGCCGGGAATCCCGGGATTTAATGAGCCGGGCTCTAATGAGCCGGGCTTTAATGAGCCGGGCTTTAAGGTCCCGCCATTGTTCGGCCCCAAAGCCCCTCCCGCATTCCCGGGGGGGACAGCGAGGGGACACGGTGACAGCGTGGGGACACGCGGGGGACCCTCCCGGGTGCCGCCATGGCGATCCCAGAGATCCCGATCCCAGATCCCGGCGATCCCAGATCCCGGCGATCCCAATCCCAAACCCCGCTCACCCCAAATGAGCCTTTGTCACCCTGGTGGCACTTGGGGACAGCATTTGGCCACCCCCTGCTGGGGCACGGACCCTCTGGAAAGGGCGGGATTGGAGCAGGAGGAGGGAGGTGGGAATTGTTCCCGGGAAAATTCCCGCTGGGAATCGGCTGTCCAGGGATTGGGGTGGCCTCGGGAGGGGACAGCGGGGACCTGCAGGGGTGGCAGCCAGGGAACCCGCTGGATCGGGGATTTGTGGGATCTGGGAATCCCCTGGATCTGGGATTTATGGGAGCTGGGATTAGTGGGATCTGGGATATAAAGAAACAGGGAATCCCCTGGATCTGGGATTAGTGGGATCTGGGATTTGTGGGATCAGAGAATCCCTTGGATCTGGGATTTACAGTATCTGGGATTTATGGGATCTGGGATTTGTGGGAGCAGGTAATCCCTTGGATCTGGGATTTGTGGGATCTGGGATTCGTGGGAGCAGGGAATCCCCTGGATCTGGGATTTATGGGAGCAGGTAATCCCTCAGATCAGGGATTTGTGGGATCTGGGATTTACAGGATCTGGGATTTGAGGGATCAGAACCTGCTGGACCCTCGGGGTCACCGCGTCCCCCAGGATCACCTCCAGGATGTCCCCAACCCTTTTTTTTTCTGGGAATCTCCTGGGCTTGTCCCGGCCTCATCCCACCGGGAAGGAGCCACCCCCAGCCCCATCCCCAGGGAAATTCCCGGAGCGCAAAGGAGCCGGAATCCCACCAAGATTCCTCGGGATTTGTCTCACCCCAAAGCGCTTTTGCGGTCCCTCAGATCCCTGGATAGGGGTAGAGAGACCCCAAAAATCCCGGGAAAACCCCCAAATCCCGGGATAGGGGCAGGGTTCAGGGCGGGATTTGGGGTCTCACCCTTTCTGGCCGTCGCCATCTGTCCCCTGCGCGCTCCGGCGTTGTCGCTGTCCCCAACTTCAGCGGCCGGGGGGCATCGTCCGGGAATTCTGCGGGAATGGGGCGGGAATGGGGTGAGAATGGGAAGGCGCCAATCCCGTCCCATTCCCGTCCCGTGGCGGGGACAGCGGTGGCCCCGAGGTGGCCCCGTGGTGGCCCCGTGGTGGCCCCGAGGTGGCCGCGATGCTGGCAGGGAGGAGCCCGCGGCAGCGCCAGGGCCTGGAATGGGCATTCCCTGATCCCAAATCTCCGGGAAAAGCGGGAATTAGGGAATTTAGAGAAAAGCGGGAATTAGGGAATTCCCTCCCCCGCGCGTGCCTCAGTTTCCCCCCCTTTTTTTTTCCCCCACCCCCTAAAAAAAAGTCTCCGAGGTTTGGGAATCTTTTTCCCGGCTGGAAGCAGCAGCGCAGATCCCAAACTCGGAGCCCTTCCCGAATCGCTTTTCCCGGGGAGGGGATCCCAGCGCCGGCCGGGAATTCGGGATGCGACATCCCCCAAAAAAACCCTGGATGGAACCGGAGGGTCAAACCTCCTCCTCCCCCCTGGGATGGCCCCACACGAAGGACCGGACCGGGAACGCCGGTGAGGAACTGGGAAGGGGAAACCCCAAAAGGGCCCCGCCAACGAAACGCCGGGAAATCCATGGAAAAAAACCAACAAAAATTGGGAAAAACGGGATAAAAGAAAACCGAGCTGGAACGGGGGGAGCCTCTCCCGAAGGGGGGGTGGAATCCAGGGATTTGGGGGCGTCTCAAGCCACGCTTGGCGGGGCAGGGCGGGGGGGGAGAGGTGTCACCAAAGCTCAGGACCGGGGTGACAGCAGGAGGGGACACCGCGAGGGGACACCGGGGTGGCGTTTGCCCCCCCCTCCACCCCTTTCCCGAGCGCTCCCAGCCCCGTTTTACCTCCGCCATCACCCGCGGCCCGGCAGCGCCTCCGCGGGGCTCCCCCGGTCCCTTTGCGGCCCCCCGGGTGTCCCCAATGTCCCGCAATGTCCCCCAAAGTCCCCCCGGTTTCGCCACCCCCCGCTCACCGCGCCGCTCCCGCTGCCCGCTTCCCGCTGCGGGGACACGCCCCCTCGCTCCTATTGGCCGGCGCGCCCCCTTTTCCCCCTCCCATTGGTGGGCGCGCACGCCGGTCACGCCTCCAGGACACGCCCCAGGCAGAGCTTAATAGGCGTTGCTAGGGGGCGGGGCTGTTGCTAAGGGGGGTGGCAAAGGGGCGGGGCACACAATGGGGAGGGCGCGCGCAAGGAGGGGCGCCCCCTTGTGGGCGGCGGGGGAGGTGAGGGGGCGTTGCCATGGGAACGGGGAGGGGCGGGGGCCCTTCCCTTCCCTTCCCTTCCCTTCCCTTCCCTTCCCTTCCCTTCCCTTCCCTTCCCTTCCCTTCCCTTCCCTTCCCTTCCCAAACCTTCCCAAACCTTCCCAAACCTTCCCAAACCTTCCCAAACCTTCCCAAACCTTCCCAAACCTTCCCAAACCTTCCCAAACCTTCCCTTCCCAAACCTTCCCAAACCTTCCCTTCCCTTCCCTTCCCTTCCCTTCCCTTCCCTTCCCTTCCCTTCCCTTCCCTTCCCTTCCCTTCCCTTCCCTTCCCTTCCCTTCCCTTCCCTTCCCTTCCCTTCCCTTCCCTTCCCTTCCCTTCCCTTCCCTTCCCTTCCCTTCCCTTCCCTTCCCTTCCCTTCCCTTCCCTTCCCTTCCCTTCCCTTCCCTTCCCTTCCCTTCCCTTCCCTTCCCTTCCCTTCCCTTCCCTTCCCAAACCTTCCCAAACCTTCCCAAACCTTCCCAAACCTTCCCAAACCTTCCCTTCCCAAACCTTCCCTTCCCAAACCTTCCCTTCCCAAACCTTCCCTTCCCTTCCCAAACCTTCCCTTCCCAAACCTTCCCTTCCCTTCCCAAACCTTCCCTTCCCAAACCTTCCCTTCCCAAACCTTCCCAAACCTTCCCTTCCCAAACCTTCCCTTCCCAAACCTTCCCTTCCCAAACCTTCCCTTCCCAAACCTTCCCTTCCCTTCCCTTCCCAAACCTTCCCTTCCCTTCCCAAACCTTCCCTTCCCTTCCCAAACCTTCCCAAACCTTCCCAAACCTTCCCAAACCTTCCCTTCCCAAACCTTCCCAAACCTTCCCAAACCTTCCCAAACCTTCCCAAACCTTCCCTCTCAATCCCGTTCCATCTCCGCTCCATCACATCTTGATTCCATCCCATCCATTTCATCCCATCCATTTCATCCCAAAATATCCTAATTCTGTTCCATCTCATCCCATTTTATCCCATCCCATCTCATTCCATCTGATCCCATCTCATTCCAGTTTCTTCCCATCCATTTCATCCCAATTCCTTCCCATCCCATCCATCCCATTCCCTGGTGACCGCCCAGCCTGGGAACATCCAGCCCTGTCCTTCCTGTCCCATCCCGCCCTCCGTGTCCCTTCCCGCTGGGACAGGGGACAGGGAACGGCCACATCCCACCGGGACACGGCCAGCGCCACCAGTTCCAGTCCGGAGAGCACCGGGATTGTCCCTCGGGAGTGTGGGGGGACAGCGGGGTCAGGGGACACGTGAGGGACAGAGGGGACAATGTCACCCCCGGGGGGCTGCTCCAGCTGCTGGAACGCTTAAAAACCCGGGATCCACATTCCCAGAAATCTGGGGTCCACGTTCCCAGGGATCCCCAGAGCCCCGGCTGTGTCCTTGTCACCGGCACGGTGACATCTCACCCGCCCTTTCCCCAAGGGAGGGGACACCAGGGCCTGACTTGTCCCCCCCGTTCCCACACCGGCCGGAAATTCCAGCTTTTCCCTAAAAAACCGCTCTGGCACAGGGACGGTCTCCAGAGCCACTTCTGGGCGTGTCCCCGTGGCCGCGGATGTCACCTGGGGGGGGACACGGGGGATGTCGCTGTCACCTCCCAGCGCCGGGCGCGGATTTGCTCCGGGTTTACAACAACAACGGGATTTGGGAAGGGATTAAATCCCGGCTGCCACTGGGCGGGAGCAGCGGCCACCGCGTCCCCAGGGTGTCCCCAAGGCATCCCCACGGTGTCCTCACTCTGTCATCCCCATGCTGCTGTCCCCCCCCACGATGTCCCCCCCACCCACTCTGATGTCCCCACTGTCCCTACAGTGTCCCCACCCTGATGTCCCCATGCTGAAGTCCCTATGGCATTCCCATGTTGTCCCCACGGTGTCCCCACCCTGCCGTCCCCTCCCCGCTGTCCCCACCATCTGTCCCCTCACAGCCCTGTCCCCCAGGGGAGGTGGCCTCGCGCTGGGGACACGGGCGGAGCGTGGTGGCACCAGGAGGGGTGTCCCTGTCACCCCCTCCCTGTGTCACCCGGGGACCTGTGGGGACAGCCAGCTCCTCTCCGAGCAGGGACCCGCCACCGTGTCATGCCAAGAGGGTCCCCAAGTGTCCCCAAGTGTCCCCGAATGTCCCCAGGCACTGCAGACTCTGCTCCCTCCTCTGATGTCCTTAGGACAAGTGAACAAGTGACACAGGCTGGGGACACGGGGACACGGGTGGCAGGGGACTGGTGAGAAGGGGGAGAGCGTGGAAGTGCCACCAGGCCGTGCCCAGAGTGTCCCCGAGTGTCCCCACGGTGTCCCCTCACTGCCGCTCTCACCCCAGCCAAGATCCAACACTTTAATCCCCAGCGCCGGGCACTGGGCGAACTGGGACGCGCTGGGAGCCACCGGGCTGTCCCCAGGCTGTCCCCGGGCTGTCCCCAGGCTGTCACCGCGGTGTCCCCGGGCCGCCCCCGCGGTGCCACCCGGCGGTGGCGGCGGTGTCGCTGTCGCCGTCAGCGGCGGTGGCCCTGGAGCTGCTGCAGCCGCCGGCTCAGGTCGTCGATGCGGAGGTTCTTGAGGAGCAGGAGCTGCTCCAGCCGCCCCACCTTGGCCTGCAGGATCTGCCGTGCCCGGGGGGATCTTGGGAGCCGAATCCCCAAATCCCGAAATCCCGGAATCCCCAAATCCCAAAATCCCGCTCCCGGGGGTCTTCCCCGCGCAGGGAATGTGTGGAGAGGGAATTTTTGCTTTGTTTTTTTTCAGAGGTGGGGAAACTGAGGCAGGTGAGGAGAGGCGATGGATTTTGGGGTCCGCAGCCCACTTCCCCCTCAAAAAATGAGAATTCCAGCTATCCCGCTGTTCCCATCCCGGATATCCCGCAGAATTCTGGCCCTTCCGAGATTTACATCCGCGACGGGAAAAAAAACCAACCCGGATTTCGGGGAAAGTTGGAGGGAAAACTGGGAAAAGATGGGAAAGAGGGACAGGGAAATAAAAAAAAAAAAAAAACGGGAAAGGAAAAGCCGGGAAGGGGGGGATCGGGAAAAACCGGGAAAAACTGGGTTGAGGGGACAGGGAAAAGCCGGGAAAGGGAGGACAGGGAAAATTTAGGGAAGGAGGAATCGGGACAAGTCAGGATAGGGGGAAAGGGAAGAGCGGGAAAAGCTGGGAAGGAGGGACAGGGAAAAGCCTGGAAAAGCCGGGAAAAGCCAGGAAAAGCCGGGAAAAACCGGAAAAGGGGGACAGTGAAAAGCCGGGGAGGAGGGACACGGAAAATTTTAGGGAAGAAGGGACAGGGAAAAGCCGGGGAAAGCCGGGAATGAGAGACAGGGAAAAACTGGGAAAAACTGGGAAGAGGAGATCGGGAAAAACCGGGTAGGAGGGACAGGGAACATTTTAGGGAAGGAGGAATCGGGAAAAGCTGGGGGGACAGGGAAGGGCAGGAAAAGATGGGAAGAAGGGACAGGGGAAAGCCGGGAAAAGCAGGGGAAAACCGGGAAAAACCGGGAAAGGGGGGCAGGGAAAAGCCGAGAGAAGCCGGAGAAAGACGGAAAGGAGGGACAGGGAAAAGCCGGGAAGAGGGAACAGAGAAAAGCCGGGAAAAGCCGGGAAAAGTCGGGGAAAAGTCGGGAAAAACCGGGAAGCGGGGACAGGGAAAAGCCGGGCAGAAGGGCGGGGGGACAGGACAGTGTCGCGTGTGTCCCCCCGGGATGTCCCCGCCTATCCAGGGTTGCTCCCGGCGCCGGGATTTGGGATGGGCTCACCTGGATCGTGTCCCGCGCCAGCTGCAGCGCCTGCTCGCGCTCGGCCAGCTGCTGTCGCATGTCCCCAGGGCCACCCCCGGGCCAGAGTGTCACCCCCCTGGCACGGGGACAGGCGCGTGGGGACAGGCACCGAGCCCCCCCCGTGGGCCCCGGGGTCCCGAATCCTGTCCCCCGATCCCGAGGGAATTGTCCTGATCTCCGCAGGGACCCGCGGGGACACCCGGGGACACTCGGGGACACCCGGGGACACCCAAAGCCCAGAGTGACCCCCCCACACCCCCGCAGTTATCCCCAAACCCCACAGGCACCCCCTGATAGCCACGGGGACTCCTCAAACCACACAGGGACCCCCCCAATCCCTCACAATGAGCCCCAAACCCCACAGGGACCCCCTGACCCCCAAAAGGGACACTCAGACCCCCATAGTGACCCCTAAACCTCGCAAAGACCCCCCCAAACCCTACAGGGAAGCCCCCCAAACCCCATAGGGACCCCGTGACCCCCATAGAGCCCCCTGACCCCCCTCAGTGACTCCCACAGGGACCCCCTGATAGCCACAGGGACTCCCCAAACCCCACAGTGACCCCCCTCGACCCCCTCAGAGACTGCCAGACCCCTTGGGGACCCCCTGACTGCAGCAGTGACCCCCAAACCCCCACAGGGACCCCCTGACCACCCTCAGTGACTCCCAGAACCCCACAGGGACCCTCTAACCCCCACCAGGACCCCCTGACCGCCCTCAGTGACCCCACAAAGCCCCCCCCGACCCCAAGAGGGCCCCGTCCCCTGCCCAGCCCTCACCCTGCGGTGCCCTCCTGGCTCCAGCCCTGTCCCAAATCGCTCCGGACCTTGGGATGGCCTGGAAAATCCCACAGGGACAGATGGACACCGCTGTCCCCTCCCAGGGACCCCGAAAGGTCCCTGCGGGGGATTTGGGGATCCCTTTGTCCCCATCCCCACCTGTGTCCAGGTATCCACCCTCCTCCAGCGCTGCCGGCTCTGCTGGGGGCTGCGGGGAGAGGTGGGAAAAGCGGGAAGGGCAGGAAAACCCCTGGGACACCTCCCTGGCACCATCCCAGGAGGATCCAACCTGGCCTTGGGCACTGCCAGGGATCCAGGGGCAGCCACAGCAAAGCTGGGAATTCCAGCCCAGCCCCTCCCCACCCTCCCAGGCAGCAATTCCTGCACAGGATCCCAGCCCAATCTCCCCTTTCCCAGTGGGAGCCATTCCCTGTGTCCTGTCCCTGCAGGCCTTGTCCCCAGTCCCTCTGCAGCTCTCCCGGAGCCCCTTCAGGGACTCTGAGGATTCCCTGGATTTTTCCCTTCTCCAGGTGAACATTCCCAGCTCTCCAGAGCAGAATCCTGGAATGGTTTGTGCTGGGAGTGACCTTAAATCCCATCCAGGGAGAATTCCCCCTATCCCACCTTTCTCCAAGCCCCTTCCAACCTTTCCTGGGCCACTCCCATTCCCGGGAATTCCCCATTCCCGGGATTTCCTCACCTGCCCGGCCCCTCCTTTCCTCTGCCTCTGCCTCTCCTGGATTTTCTCCTTGAGGAGCTGCAGGAGCTGCTCGGCCGTTCCCGGCCGGCTCCGCACCAGCTGCTGGATCATCTCCTCCGGGATGCGCAGGTTCAGCTTACTCAGCACCTTCCTAAAATTCGGGGTGGGCAAAACACCCGGGGGAGGTGGCAGAGGGACACAGGGGACACAGGGGGACACAGGGGGACACAGGGGGACACAAAGGGGCACAGGGGACACAGGGGGACACAGGGGGACACAGGGGGACACAGGGGGACACAGGGGACACAGGGGGACACAGGGGGACACAAAGGGGCACAGGGGACACAGGGGGACACAGGGGGACACAGGGGGACACAGGGGGACACAAAGGGGCACAGGTGGCACAGGGAGACACAGGGGGACACAGGGGACACAGGGGGACATAGGGGACACAGGGGGACAGAGGGAGACACAGGGGGACACAGGGAGACACAGGGGGACACAGGGGGACATAGGGGACACAGGGGGACACAGGGAGACACAGGGGGACACAGGGGGACAGAGGGCACAAGGGGACACAAAGGAGCACAGGGGGCACAGGGGACACAGGGGGCACAGGGAGACACAGGGGGCACAGGGGGACACAGGGGGACACAGGGGGACACAGAGGACACAGGAGGACACAGGGGGACACAGAGGGGTGTAGGGGACACAGGGGACACGGGGGACACCAATCTCCACCCGCAGCACGCCAGGGTGATCCTGTGGGCACACGGAGCTGCCAGGATGTGACCAAAAGGGGGACACCACCCTCAGGACGGCTGGGGACACTCCGGGGACACTGTCACAGCGGCAGCTGTCCCTACCTGTTGAGGTGGCCCCAGTTGGAGACTTTCTGCGCCGTGGAGGAGGTGGGCACGAAGCTGTGCAGCTCCACCAGGGAGGGGAAGAAGAACTTCACCACCTCGGCCACCAGCACTGCGGGGACAGCGGGGACACGCTGGGGGTGGCACGGCCGGGGCCGGCCCGCCCCGGCCACCCCGCCGCGCCCCTGCGAGGCCAACCCCCGTCGCTGAAGTCGCGGGCGATGTTCCTGCGCGGTCGCGACAGCGGCACCGTGTCCAGCCAGCGGTACAGGGACACCAGCGCCGCGTCCGGGCCCGGCTCCGGCCGCTCGGCCGCCATCGGGGCCCGGCCAGAGCGTCGCGGTGCCATGGCAACGGGGGCGGGGCTTAACGGGAGCGTCTCTGCTGTCAATGGCAACTGGGCGGGGCCAAATGGGAGCGTCTCTGCTGTCATGGCAACGGGGGCGGGGCCAAATGGGAGCGTCTCTGCTGCTATGGCAACGGGGGCGGGGGCTAAAGGGAGCGTCGCGGTGCCATGGCAACGGGGGCGGGGCTAAAGGGAGCGTCGCGGTGCCATGGCAACGGGGCGGGGTTCAGTGGGAGCGTCTCTGTTGCCATGGCAATGGAGGCGGGGTTTAATGGGAGCATCTCTGTTGCCACGGTAACAGGGCGGGGTTTAATGGAGCGGCTCTGCTGCCATGGCAACGAGGGCAAGGCTTCATGGGAGCATCCCATTGCCATGGCAATGGAGGCGGGGCTTATTGGAAGGGTCACACTGCCATGGCAATGGGGCGGGGCCTAGAGGGAGCATCCTATTGCCATGGCAATGGGGGTGGGATATGGACACTGGGAATAGGATATGGACACCGGGATGGGATATGGACACGGGAGGTGGGATATGGACAGCATGGATGGGATATGGACGCTGGGATGGGATATGGACACCGGGATAGGGTATGGACACCATGGATGGGATATAGACATTGGGATGGGGTATGGACACTGGGATGGGATATGAACATCATGGATGGGACCTGGATACAACGGATGGGATATAGACATTGGGATGGGGTACGGTCACCGGGGATGGAATATGGATACCGGGATGGGATATGCACTGTGGAGGTGGGATATGGACACTGGGATGGGATATGGACAACATGGATGGGGTATGGTCACCAGGGATGGGATATGGACTCTGGGGTGGGATACGGACACTGGGGTGGGATATGGACACCGGAATGGGATATGGACAGTGGAGGTGGGATACAGGCACTGGGGTGGGATACGGACATTGGGATGGGATATGGACACTGGGGTGCGATACGGACACTGGGGTGGGATACGGACAGAGCCACAACCCCAGGAGGTAACAGTGACACTCCCAGAGCAGGGGTTGGTCCTCCTGGTGGTGACATGGGACCCCCGCAGGCGGGAGAACCGCCCCTCACCTGCAGTTCTGGGGGGTTCTCAACCGCCAACACCCTCCTTGTCCCTTCCCCCAGCTATGTCCCTCCCTGGCCAGGCTGTCCCAAAATGTCCCCGCAAATGTCCTCCCTCCTTTATCCCCGTTCGCTCCCCGCGCCTTTCTGCGCTTTAAGCCACGCCTCTTCCCATGACCCCCCGCCTCTTAACCAAACTTCGGTCTTCAATTGGCTGCAGTACCCGTCAATCATCTGGCTCCGCCCCACCCTCCTTTCGGCCATTGACTATTTCCGCGTTATCCCCGGCTCCACCCTCCGCTCTCTTCTATTGGCTAAAGATCCCGCCAATCTTATTTTGACCAATCAGATGCGAGTTTTTCACCTACCCCGCCCTCCGCGCGCTCTCATTGGCTGTCACCGCCTGTCGCTCACAATATAAACCGGGGCGCGGCCGTTGGCGCCCCCCGGCGGGTGCGGCGCGGCCTCGGCGCTGCGGGACAGGCGGCAGCGCGCGACTTTCGCGACACTCGGCGACACTCGGCGACACCCGGCGACACCCGGCGACACACGGCGACACGGGCTCGGGACACCCGGGGAACGCTGAGCCCAGCCCCCACGGGACCCCCCAAAGCGCTGCCACCCCCGCGGGTGTTGTCACCCGTGTCCCCTCTGCGGGCGGTGACGTCGGAACCCAACTGCGGGCTTTCCCTTGGGATTCCCTTTGGGATTTCCCCCGGAATTCCCTCTGCTTTCCTTCTTCTCTTTCTCCCTTTTCCCTCCCTTTTCTCTCTCCCCTTTCTCCCTTTCCCCCTTTTTTATTCCCTTTCCCCCTTTTTTTATTCCCTTCCCCCCTTTTTTTATTCCCTTCCCCCTTTTTTTATTCCCTTCCCCCTTTTTTTATTCCCTTCCCCCTTTTTTTATTCCCTTCCCCCTTTTTTTATTCCCTTCCCCCTTTTTTTATTCCCGTTCCCCCTTCCCTTTTTCCCTCTTTTAATTCACTTTTTCCCACCCTTCCCCTCCCTTTTTTTTCTTTTCCCCCTTCTCTTTCCTCTTTTCTAATTCCCTTTCTTCCCCCCTTTTTGTTCCCCTTTTCCCTCCCTCTTTTCCCCTTTTCTAATTCTATTCCCCCTCCTTTTCCACCTTCCCCCCTTTTAAATTCCCTTTTCTCCCTTTTCCCCTCCTTTTAATTCCCTTCCCCATCTTTCCTCTTTTGAAATTCAAATTAAATTTAAGTTTTTAAATTTAAATATTTTCCCCTTTAAAAATTTAATTTCCTCCTATCTTTTCCTCCTTTTTATCTCCCTTTCCCCCCTCTTTTTTCCCTCCCTTTTTAATTCCCTTTGCCCCATCTTTCCCCTTTTTAAATTCCCTTTTCCTCCACTTTTCCACTTTTTTATTCCCTTTTTTTCCCCGGGAAGGTTTTTGGGGAGCATTTTTAATTTTTTGTTTTATTTTTTTGCTATTTTGAACTATTTTTTTGAGTAATTTAGGTATAGTTTCAGGTTTTTTTTTCGTTTTTTAGGGTTTTAAAAATATTCTTGGGATTTTTTGGGGGGTATTGGGTTTTTTTGAGGTTATTAGGGTTTGTTTGGGGTATTTTGGGATTTTTTGTTTGTTTTTTGGGGGTGTTTTTTGCTTTTTATGGGGATTATTTTGAGTATTATTTGGAGGTTTTTTTTAGGGAAGTTTTGAGGTTTTTTTGGGGAAGAGTGGGGATTTTTGGGGGGGGAATTTTTTGGGTTTTTGCGGGGGTTATTTTTTGGCTTATTCAGATGGGGGGTTTTATATTTGAGGGCTTTATTTGGGGTTTATTTGCTTTGTTTTGGGGTTTTTTTGGGGGGGATTATTTTGGGTGTGTTCAGGGGGTTTATTTGGGAGCTATTTTGAGCGGATTCTTTCCTTCTTTCCTGTTATTTAAATCAATTTATCCTCTGCTCAGCCGTGATTGATTCGAGGGGGGGCGTCCCCAAAATGTCGGGGTGGGGGGGCAGGGATGGACCCTTTAATCTGGGACAGATTTGGGGTGGCAGGGGGAGGTGACACCGGGATTTGGGACGTTGGGGACAGGGCTGGGGCGGGGGACCTGGGCTGGGCTGGGGACACCTTGGGTTGGGGGGTCCCTGGATAAAAGGGGGGTGATCCCACTGGATATGAGGGATGAGATCCCTGGATATGGGGGATGAATTCCCTAAATAGGGAGAATGAGCCCTCTGGATGGAGGAGATGAGATCCCTAAACAGGGAGGATGATCCCACTATTTTTGGGGATAATCCCACTGGTTTTAGGGGATGAAATCCCTGGAGAGGGGAGATGATCCCAATGGTTTTGGAGGGGATGAACCCTTTGGATATGGGGGATGAATTCCCTAAATAAGGAGAAATGATCCCTCTGGATTGGGGGGATGAGAACCCTAAATAGGGAGGATGATCCCACTGTTTTTTGGGGGATGAGATCCCTGGATAAAGGGGGGTGATCCACTGGGGAGGGGATGAAACTCCTGGATATGGGGGTTGAATTCCCTAAATAGGGAGAATGATCCCTCTGGATGGGGGGAGATGATCCCTAAATAGGGGGAATTGATCCCTCTGGATGAAGGAGATTAACCCCTTGGATGAGGGAGATGGTCCCACTGGATATGGGGGATGAATTCCCAAAATAGGGAGAACGACCCCTCTGGATAAAGGGGATGAACCCCCTGGATGGGGAGGGGTGAGATCCCTAAATAGGGGGGATGATCCCACTGGATGTGGGGTTGAACCTCCTGGACAGAGGGATCATCCCACTGGATTATTGGGATCACCCCACTGGTTTTAGCGGGTGAAACCCTTGGATGAAGGGGTTCATCCCACTGGATTTGGGGGATCTGAGCCCCCTGGATAGGAGGGATCATCCCAATGGATTTGGGGGAGACGAACCCTCTGGATAATGGGGATCATCCCACTGGATTGGGGAGGGTGAGACCCTTGGATAGGGAGGATGAACCCTCTGTATGAGAGGGATCATCCCACTGTTTTGGGGGGATCTGAGCCCTCCTGGATCTGAGAATCGCCCTTTAGGATAAGAGGGATCATCCCACACGATTGGAGGGATCTGAGCTCCCCTGGATCCGGGAATCATCCTCGGGCATTAATGGGATCATCCCACTGTTTCCAGAGGCTCCCAATCCCCCGTAACCCCGTGCGCCCCTCCCTGGGGAGAGCTCTCCGAGGTGACCCCGAGGTGGCCCGGAGGTGGCCCCAAGGGGACGCTCAGGGCGCGCCCAGGTCCCTCCGGCACACCCAGGGGAAGCTGAAGTTGCAGTTGTGGTCGTTCCAGAGCCCCGCTCCCACCGGGTGGATCTGGGCACAGCCCTCCCCGCCCCACCGGCCGTGGTCGGTGCTGTCCGGCTGCCCCGGCGCCCAGAAACTGCGGGAAACGGCGGGCGGGGTCACCCGGGGGGACAGCGGTGTCCCCGGGGGTCCCCAACCCCCCTCAGAGGGGACAGCGGTGTCCCCGGGGGTCACCCGGGGGGGACAGCGGTGTCCCTGAGGGTCCCCGGGGGTCACCCAGGGGGGGACAGCGGTGTCCCCGGGGGTCCCCAACCCCCCTCAGAGGGGACAGCGGTGTCCCCGGGGGTCCTGGGGGTCACCCAGGGGGGACAGCGGTGTCCCTGAGGGTCCCCGGGGGTCACCCAGGGGGGACAGCGGTGTCCCTGAGGGTCCCCGGGGGTCACCCAGGGGGGACAGTGGTGTCCCCGGGGGTCCCGGGGGTCCCCGCCCCGCTCACCTGCTCTCGGGGGAATAGGGGGTCCCATCCGCCCAGCGCCAGGAGCCCCCCGGGCCCGTGGCCGCCAGCCCGATCCAGTAGGTGCCACCTCGGGCCTCCCGGGCCAGGAAGGCCTGGGGGACACGGGGACAGGGGAGGGGACAGGTGAGGGGACACGGGAATGCGGGACAAAGGGACAAGGGGATCAGGGGTAGGATGGGGTGGGGAGGGGGGACAGTGACAGGGTGGGAAGGGGACAGGTAAGGCAGGGAGTGGGAGAGGGGACAGGAGGGGACAGTGGAGGGGGTGGCAGGGGGACGGGAATGGCGGGGACATGGGAAGGGAGGGGGCAGGAGGATGCACAGGTGGGGACAAGGGTTGGGGACAAGCACAGGTGGGAGGGGGGACAGGACAGGGCTTGGGGGACAGGGGCGGTGCCTGGGATTTGGGGACAGGGCTGGGGACAGCCCCCTGTCACACCCCTTGTCACTGCCTTGTCACACCCCGTCACCGCCTTGTCACCACCGCCCTTGCCACACCCCCCTTGTCACTTCTCCCTGTCACACCCCTGTCACACCCTTGTCTCCTCCCCCCGTCACCTCCCCCTTGTCACACCCCTGTTACCGCCCTTGTCACATCCCCCCTGTCACCCACCGAGCCGGTCCTGCCGCCGCTGTGCCGCTGAAGGGATGTCACCTGCGGGGACATGGGGGACAGGGACAGGCCTTGGGTTTGGGGACAGGGCTGGAGGGCAGGATTTGGGGACAGGATTTAGGGGACAGGGGCTGGGTACAGGGACTGCAGGTAAGGACAGGGACTGGGACAGGTTGGGGACAGGGACTGTGGGCTGGGGACAGGATTTAGGGACAGGGACTGTGGGCTGGGGACAGGATCTGGGGCCAGGACAGGAGTTGGGGACAGCGGGTGCACAACGGGGGCTGCAGGCAGGCTCTAGGGACAGGGTCTGGGGGACAGGTTGGGGACAGGGGTGTCCCTCACCGTCGGGGTCTGGCCCCAGCGGGTCGGTGGCCGCTGCCAGCGCCGCCCGAGCCGCCCGCAGCTCCGCCCGGCTCTGCGCGTCTGGGGAGGGGGGACAGGGCCGTGACAGGACCCCCGACACTCCCCGAGGGTCCCTGTCCCCTCCCGTCCCCTGCCCGGGAGTCTCTGTCCCCTCCTGTCCCCTGCCTAGGGTCCCCCTGCCACCCCCTGTCCGTGCCCCGAGACCCCCGCCCGCTCCCAGTCCCTTCCCATTTCCGTTCCCACCCCCTCCCAAGCCCCCAGACCCTTCCCAACCCCTCTCCCAATCCCTGTCCCAGCCCCCTGCCCTTTCCCAGTCGCATTCCCAATCCCTCCCCAGATTCCAGCCCCTGTCCCAGCCCCTGTCCCAACCCCTTTCCCAACCCCTCTCCCTCCTTTTCCCAGCCCCCCTCCCCACCTCCAGCCCTTCTCCAACCCCTCCCCAGCCCCTCTCCCATTTTCTCTCCCGGCTCCCTGCCCTTTCCCAGTCCCATTCCTCTTCCCACCTCCTCATAAACCCCCGGCCCCCTTCCCATCCCACTCCCGACTTCCAGCCCCTTTTTCCCACCCCCTGCCCACTCCTCGCCCCTCTTCCAGTTATTCTCCCAGTCCCCGTCCTCCCCAGCTCCTCTCCAGCCCCATTCCCACCCTCATCCCCACTCCCAGCCCCTCCCAGCCCCATTCCCACCCTCATCCCCACTCCCAGCCCCTCCCAGCCCCAGTCCCCGTCCTCTCCCAGTTCCTCTCCAACCACTCCCCGAACCCCAGTCCCGCTTCCAGCCCCTTTCCCAACCCTTTTCCCACTCCCAGCCCCTCTCCCACCCCTCCCCGCCGCTGTCCCCGCTGTCCCCACTCACAGAGGGCGCCCAGCGCCGCCGTGGCCGCCGCCAGCAGCAGCAGCACGCCCGTGCCCAGCGCCCGGTGACACGCGTGGCACCGCGGGGACCGCGCCGCTGGCGGCGGCCGGGCCCGGCCGGGGTCCCCGCGGGCCCGGGGGGGCGGGTACCGGATCTCCAGGGTCTCGTACAGGTCGGGGTTGTCGGTCATGGCGCTGGGGACACTCTGGGGACACTCTGGGGGCAGGGAGGGCGCTGGCCCCACTTCCTGCCCTGTGCCCGCCAGGGAACAGGAACCCCGATGCTGCCACCCGCACGGCGTCACGCGTGTCCCCACACCCCCGGGAGACAGCCTGGGGATGGGGGACTGGCCTTTGTCCCTGTCCTTCCCCATCCTTGTCCCTGACTCCATCCCTGTCTCTGTCCCTGATCCTGTCACTGAACTTGTCCCTGTTCCTGTCCCCATCCTTGTCCCTCTCTCTGTCCCTGATCCTGTCACTGAACTTGTCATTGTCCCTGCCCTGGTCCCTGACTCTGTTTGATCTTGACCCTGTCACTGGACGGGTCCCTGTCCCTGACTCTGTCCCTGTCCTCCATCCTGTCCCCTTCCTTGTTGCTCTCTGTCCCTTCCCCTGATCTTGTCCCTGTCCCCAATCCTGATCCTGTCACTGCACTGGTCCGTGTCCCTGTGTCTGTCCCTGATCCTGTCCCTACCCTTGTCCCTGACTCGGGCCCTTCCCCTGACCCTGTCATTGAGTTTGTCCTTGATCCTGTCCCCATCCTTGTCCTTGATCCTGTCCCCATCTTTGTCCCTGACTCTCTCTGTCCCTGCTGCTGCACTTGTCCCTGTCCCTGATCCTGTCCCTGATTCTGTCCCTTAACCTGTCCCTGACCTTGTCCCTCCCTGTCCCTGATCTTGTCCTCATCCTTGTCCCTGTCCCCAGTCCTGATCGTGTCACTGGACTGGTCCATGTCCCCCTCTCTGTCCCCCTCTCTGTCCCCCTCTCTGTCCCCCATTCTTGTCCCTGACTCTGTCCCTGTCCCTGACCCTCCTGGTCCTTGTCCCTGTCCCCAGTCCTGATCGTGTTCCTGGACTGGTCCATGTCCCCGTGTCTGTCCCGCTGTCTGTCCCTGTCTGTCTCCTATCCTGACATTCTTGTCCCTGACTCTGTCCCTGTCCCTCCTGGTCCCTGTCCCTATTCCTGACCTTGTCCCAGTCACTGTCCCACATCCTGAACTTGTCCCAGTCCCTCTGTCCCCAGCCCCATACCTGTCCCTGTGTTCCTGTATCCTTGTATCCCCATATCCATATGTTCCTATATCTCTGTGTCCCTGTGTCCCCATATCCCTGTATCCCTATGTCTATGTGTCCCTATATCCTTGTATTCCTATATCCCTGTATCCCTGTGTTTCTATGTACCCATGTCCCTGTGTCCCCATATACCTGTGTTCCTATATCCCTGTATCCCCATGTCCCCGTGTCCCTGTATCCCCGTGTCCCTGTATCCCCGTGTCCCTGTATCCCTGTCCCCACAATTCCACCCCAACCCCCCCAATTCGCTTCTCCCACCCTCAGACACCAAAACCCCAAAAAAACCCTGGAATCCCAGTGGGATCCAACTCCCCGATCCCAATCCCTGGGAGGCTCCCAGACCCCATCAATCCCTGGGAAGCGACCCCAAATCCCATCAATCCCATTCCTGAGCCCCTTCCAACCTGGCCCTGGACACTTCCCAGGGAACCCCAAATTCCCTGGAATTTTTGGGGCGCTGGCCCTGTCCCGCTCCTCTCTTTTCTTCCTCGTGTTCCTGCTCCTTAAGAGGGTTGGGAATCCCTGGAATGGACTCTCTCAAGTGAACATCCATGACCACTCCGATCCCATGGGAATTCCGGAATCATTGGGATGAAGCTTCCAATCACCCCCATAACCCTGGAATGCCTTGGGATAGGGAAAAAAACCAACACCCCCAAACAATTCCAGCCTGGAACTCCTGGAATTTTTCAGTTTCCCACATGGAATTCCCCCTTGGATTCAGCCCCCTCTGGATCCGGGGGGTGTCGGTGGCACCCTGGGGGTGACTCAGGCCGGATGTTCCCCAATATCCGGGACGGAGCCGCGGGAAGGGGGAAGGAAACGGGAATTGCGCAAGAGGGGGCCGGGGCCGGGGGGTGACTCACGGGGGGACGGAATTTCCCGCCAGGGGACGGACCCCAAAGCCAGGGGGACCCCAAAAATCCCGGGATGGGAAGGATTCGCCAGTGTGGGGTGGCTGGGTCCAGATTTGGGGTGAATTTTCTCATTTTTGGGGTGACCGGATCCAGTTTTGGGGTGAATTTTCTCAGTTTGGGGTGGCTGGATCCAGTTTGGGGTGACTGAATCCAGTTTAGGATGAATTTGCCCAGTTTTGGGGTGGCTGAATCCAGTTTGGGGTGAGTTTTCCCAGTTTTGGGGTGAATTTTCCCAGTTTGGGATGGCTGGGTCCATTTTTGGGTAGCTGGATCAATTTTTGGGGTGTTTTTTCCCAGTTTTGGGGTGTCTGCTCCCAGTTTGGGGTACATTCATCCAGTTTTGGGGAGCATTTGCCCAGTTGAGGGTGACTGGATCCATTTTTTGAGTGAATTTTTCCCAGTTTGGGGTGACCAGATCCAGTTTGGGGTGGCTGGATCTACTTTTGGTGTGAATTTGCCCAGTTTTGAGGTGAATTTGCCCAGTCTGGGGTGAATTTGCCCAGTTTGAAGTGGCTGGGTCCATTTCTGGGGTGAATTTGCCCAATTTGGGGGAAATTTTCCCAGTTTGGGGTGACCAGATCCAGTTTGGGGTGACCAGATCCAGTTTTGGGGTGACTGGATCAATATTCGGGGTGATTTTTCCCAGTTTTGGGATGAATTTGCCCAGTTTGGAGTGACTGGATAAATTTTTGGGGTGAGTTTTCCCAGTTTGGGGTGAATTTTCCCAGTTTGGGGTGACCAGACCCAGTTTTGGGGTTTCCATATCCAGTTCTTGAGCGTCTGCTCCCAGTTTTGGGTGAATTTGCCCAGTTTGGGTTGACTGGATCCATTTCTGAGGTGTCTTCTCCCAGTTTGGGGTGATTGCTCCCAGTTTGGGGTGACTGGATCCCGTTTTGGGGGTGTCAGTGCCCAGTTTGGGGTGAATTCTCCCATTTTGGGATATCACTGCCCACTTTACGGTTTTCTGTGCCCATTTCTAGGGTGGCTTGTCCCATTTTTGGGGTGTCCGTTCCCAGTTTGGAGGTTTCTGTGCTCATTTTTGGGGTTTCAGCGCCCAGATTGGGGCGAGTTTGCCCAGGTTTGGGTTTCTGTACCCATTTTGGGGGTGCCAGTGGCCAATTTTGGGGTGAATTCACCCATTTTTGGGGATGCCTGTGCCCCTTTTTGGGGTTTCAGTGTCCCTTTTTGGGGTGAATTTGCCCAGTTTGGGGTTCCCGTGCCCATTTCGGGGGTGTCGGTTCCCAGTTTGGGGTGAATTATCCCATTTTTGGGCTGACAGCTCCAGGGGTTTGGGGTCTCTGTGCCCGCTTTGGGGGTCCCGTGCCCATTTTGGGGTCTCCCCCTGCCCTCACCCTCAGGGCTCTGACGTCACAAAGGGCGGGGTTAAACGTCACAGCGTGGGCGTGGCCCTGACGTCACCACACGCACATGGCGCCCCCTACCGGGCCACCCGGCCATTTCTGGGGGGTCCCCGCGATCCCCCGGAGGTGACAGCGGACAGGGCGGGGTGGCATTGTCCCCTCGCCCCGCGGGGTCACCTCTGCCACCCCCGGGCTTTGGGGTGGCCCTGGGAAAGCGGGAAATGAGCCCCCGCCCCATTCCCGATGGGAATCCCGCGGGATAAAGCCGCCCCCACCCCGGTGACCCCAAATTCCCTCCCCCAGAGCGGTTTGGGGTGGCCTGGTGTCCCCTCGGTCCCGCTGTCCCCATTTAGGGAACGTTTGGGGCGCAGATCCCAAAGGGAATCCTGGGGATCCTGCTGGGAATGGGAATGGGGGCAAGGAGAGGGAATTCCACCCCGGGATCATCAGGAGAGAGGGGATGGTGCTGGGGGATGGAGGGATGGACACCGGGGTGGACAAATGGACACCGGGGTGGGCAAATGGACACCGGGATGGGCAAATGGAGGGATGGACAAGTGGACACTGGGGTGTATGGACACTGGGATGGACAAATGGACACTGGGATAGACAAATAGAGGGAGGAATGGACACATGGACGCTGGGATGGATGGATGGACACACACTGGGATGGACGAATGGGTGGTGGGACAGAGAGATGGACACTGGGATGGACAGGGTCATGGATGGACAAATGGACACTGGGATGGGTGGACATGTGGATGCTGGGATGGACAGGGCCGTGGATGGATGGACGCTGGGATGGACACTGGGATGGACAAATGGACACTGGGATAGACAAATAGAGGGAGGAATGGACATATGGATGCTGGTGGGGATGGATGGACACTGGGATGGATGAATGGGTGGTAGGACAGAGAGAGATGGACACTGGGATGGACAAATGGACACTGGGATAGACAAATTGAGGGATGGATGGACACACGGATGCTGTGATGGATGAGGTCATGGATGGATGGAGACTGGGATGAACAAATGGAGGGAGGGAGGGATGGATGGACACTGGAATAGGTGGATGGATGGACATGGCAGATGGATGCTGGAATGCATGGACAGATGGACACTGGAATAGATAAGTGCATGGATAAATGACATGATGACAGATGGACACTAGGATGGACAGATGGGCATTGGAACAGATGGATGGATGGACACGGATGGACAGATGGACATTGGAACAGATGGGTGTGTGGATGGACAGATGGACACTGGGACAAATGGGTGCATGGACAGAGGGACACTGGAACAGATGGCTGCGTGGAGGGACAGATGGACTCTGGGATGGACAGATGGACACTGGGAGGGACAGATGGATATTGGAACAGATGGGTACATGGATGGACAGATGGACACAGGGATGGAGGAATGGATGGTACAGATGGACAGGGGATGGACGGGGTCATGGATCGACGGATGGACACTGGAAGGAGTGGGGATATGGAAGGACAGATGGACACCAGGATGGACAGGGGCACGAAAGGATGGACACAGGGATGGATGGCTGGATGGGTGGAGGGAGGGGTGGATTGTAGGATGGACAGATGGACACTGGGATGGACAGAGGGACGGATGGATGGAAGGATGGACACAAGGATAGATGGGAGGGCATGGACAAAAGGACACTGGGATGAAAGGATGGATGAAAGGATGGATGGATGGATGGATGGATGGATGGATGGATGGATGGACACCAAGGATGGACGAGATCATGGACACTGGGATGGACAGGGGCATGGACACCCAGGATGGACACTGGGATGGACGGGGATGAGCACAGATGGACACCGAGGATGGATGGACATCGGGATGGACAGAGGGACACCGGGGGGGACAGGGACAGGTGGAACCCCTGGGGCCCATTTGGGGTCACCCTGGGGTGTCCCTGGGGATTCAGAGGGGTCTCCCTGGGATACCCTGGAGGCGGTTTGGGGTCACCCCAGGGACACTTTGGGGTCTCTGGGGCCTCTCCTGGGTGTCCCTGTGGCTCAGCGGGGTCTCCTTTGGGATGTGTCCGGAGCCTCTTTGGGGTCATCCCAGAGTGTCCCTGGGGCCGTTTGGGGTCACCCTGGGCTGTCTCTGGACCCTTTTTGGGGTCACCCCGGGATGGGACACACTGGGGTCCCTTTGTGCCATCCCTGGACTCTTTTTAGGGTCACCCCCCAGGGTGTCTCGGGGGACACACTGGGGTCACTCCACGCCACCCCTGAGCCCCATTTGCGACTCCTCCCGGGGGTCCCTCCCAGGGTTCCATCCCGGGGGGTCTCTCCCGGGGGGTCTCTCCCGGGGGGGTCTCTCCCGGGGGTCCCTCCCGGGGGGTCTCTCCCGGGGGTCTCTCCCGGGGGGTCTCTCCCGGGGGGTCTCTCCCGGGGGTCGGTCCCGGGGGTCGGTCCCGGGGGTCGGTCCCGGGGGTCGGTCCCGGGGGTCCCTCCCAGGGTTCCATCCCGGGGGTCTCTCCCGGGGGTCTCTCCCGGGGGGTCGGTCCCGGGGGTCGGTCCCGGGGGGGTGCCCGGCGCCCCCCCGCGCGGCGCGGGGAGGGACCGCTCCTCCCCGGAATGATGTCAGCCTGGCCGGCCGCGGCCCCCGCCTCCCCCGGCGGCTCCGGCCCTGCCTCCCCGGGGAGGCGGCGGCGGCGGCGGTGCCGGGATGGCCCGGGCCGGCGGGGCGGCGGCGGGGCGGCGGCAGCGGGCGCTGCTGCTGCTCATGGTGCTGCTGCCCGAGCCCAGCCGCCGCGGCCGGGCCGGGGGGCGGCGGAGGCGGAGGGGAGAGGGCGGTGATGGCGTTCCCGGGACCCCCCGGGCCGCCCCCCGGCCGCCCGCTGCTGCTCCTGCTGCCGCTGCCGCCGCCGCCGCTGCTGCCTCCGCCCCGCGCCGCCGCCGCCGCCGCCGCCGCCCGCCCGGTAAACGGAACCGAGCCCCCGCCCCCCCGGCCGGGCCTCCCCCCCGGCCGCCTCCACTCCTCCCCTGCGCCTCGGCCCTCCCTCCCTGCGAGCCTCCATCCCTCCGGTGCCGCGCTCCATCCCCCTCCACTCCTCCTCCATCCCTCCCTCCCTCCCCTCCTCCTCCTCCTCCGAGCCTTCCTCCAGCCCTCCTCTCCCTCCTTCCATCCCTCCACTCCTCCTTCCATCCCTCCCCTCTCTCTCTCCCTCCCTCCATCCCTCCACTCCTCCTCCGGGCCTCCCTCCATCCCTCCCTCCTCCCCGCTAAGCCTTCCTCCCTCCCTCCCTCCTTCCTCCCCATCCCTCCCTCCACTCCTCCCCTCCCTCCCTCTCCCCCCCGCCCCTTCCCCTCCCCTCACTTGGCTCCGGGGCTCCTCCAGCTCCAACTTCTCGGGCTCTGCCCCCTCCCGCCCCCTCCTCCCTCCCCCCGGACCCCCCCCGGAGCCTCCCCCTCCCTCCCTCTCCCTCTCCCTCCGCAGATGCCGCTTCCCCGCCGGCCGGGACGGCGGCCCCCGGCACCTGCCCGGCGCTGAGCCCGGGGCTGGGGGGTGGGGGGCGTCCGGGGGTCCCCCTGAGCCCCCCGGGGATGTTCTCGGTGCAGGAGGCGCTGCCCCGCGGGGGGGTCCCCATGAAGGAGGAGCCGCTGAGCGCGGGGCTCCCCGCCGGCCGCTGGCTGCAGGGCACCGGCATCCTGGACGCCAGCACGGCGGCGCAGAGGTAAGGGGACAGCTTGGGGACAGCTTGGGGACAGCCTGGGGACAGCCCGGGGACAGCCCGTGGGCTGCGGGATGGATGCAAGCCGAGCCCCGGGAGCTCTGCGGGCATCCCGGGGCTCCGTGGGGCATCCCGAGGTCGGCGGGTATCCCGGGTTCCACGGGAATTCCAAGGGCTGTGGGCATCCCTGGGGGTTCTGGGCATTCCAAAGGCTGTGGGTATTCCAAGGGCTGTAGGCATCCCGGTTTTCGTGGGCATCCCAGGGGCTGTGGGCATCCCTGGTTCCTCGGGTATCCCAGTTTCCATGGGCATTCCAGGGGCTGTGGGTATGCCAGGGCTCCACAGGCTATGGATTTGCCAGGCTCTGTGGGCATCCCAAATTCTGTGGGCATCCCCAGACTCCACAGATATCCCGAATTCCTTGGGCATCCCAAATTCCGTGGGCATCCCAGGCTCCGCAGCCCTCCCCAGGCACTGCGGGCATTCCGGGGGCTGTGGGCATCCTGGGCTTTGGGAGTGTCCCGGGATCCATGGATATTCCAGGGGCTGTGGGCATCCTGGGCACTGTGGGCATTCCAGGGGCTGTGGGTATTCCAGGTCCTGTGGGCATCCCTGGGATCCACGGGCATTCCTGGTTCCGCAGGCGTTCCGGTGTCCCGGGTCCCCCGGGCTCCAGAGGCATCCCAGGATGTGCCCCCTCCCCACTTTTTCCTGGCATTCCTTGGGCCTCTGGATACCCCTGATCCCTGTGCCCTGGGCACCCCCGGGATCCCCATGGATTTCAGCTGCCAGGGGGTTGTGCCAGCGGGAATGGGATCTGTGCCCGGTCCCTGCCCTTTTCCAGGGGGCTCAAATCCTGTTCCCTGCCCTTTTCCAGGGGGTTTGGGGCCCCATGGATCCCATTCCCTGCCTTATCCAGGGAGCTCAAATCCCATTCCCTGTCCTTTTTCCAGGAGACTCAAATCCCATTCCCTGCCCTTTTCCGGGGGACTGAAGTCCCATTCCCTGCCCTCCTGAGGCATTCAAATCCCATTCCCTGCCTTTTTTCCAGGGAACTCAAATCCCATTCCCTGCCCTTTTCCAGGGAACTCAAATCCCATTCCCTGCCCTTTTCCAGGAGACTCAAATCCCATTCCCTGCCTTATCCAGGAGGCTCAAATCCCATTCCCCACCCTTCTTAGGGACTCAAATCCCATTCTCTGCCCTTTTCCAGGAGGTTCAGGGCTCCATGCATCCCATTCCCTGCCCTTTCTCCAGGGAACTCAAATCCCATTCCCTGCCCTTTTTCAGGGGACTCAAATCCCATTCCCTGCCCTTTTCTAGGGGGCTCAAATCCCATTCCCTGCCTTATCCAGGAGGCTCAAATCCCATTCCCCACCCTTCTTAGGGACTCAAATCCCATTCTCTGCCCTTTTCCAGGAGGTTCAGGGCTCCATGCATCCCATTCCCTGCCCTTTCTCCAGGGAACTCAAATCCCATTCCCTGCCCTTTCTCCAGGGAACTCAAATCCCATTCCCTGCCCTTTTTCAGGGGACTCAAATCCCATTCCCTGCCCTTTTCTAGGGGGCTCAAATCCCATTCCCTGCATTCCCAGAGAGCTCAGTGTCCCCTGTCCCTCTCCCTGTGCCCAGAGGGGTCAGTGCCACCCCTGTCCCGCTGTCCCCTCTGCAGGGTTTGGGGTGTCCCTAAGGGGTCACCACTGAGGCCGAGGTGACTCCCTGGGGTCCCCCCAAAACTTTGGGATGCTGGAAAACCTCATGGAACCCCTTCGCTCCAAAAGGGACCCCAGTGCGGCCACCACTGCAGTGACAGCCACCCCCGGGGGGACAATGTGGAGCCGAGGGACAGCAGTGCCAGCTGGGGGTGGGGTTGGGGTCCCAGGGAGGTGCTGGCCTTGTCCCTGTGTCCCCAGAATCTCCCCGGGACCCCTGCAGGGGACAGAGGGACACACCCGGGGCTGGCAGTGGTGACAGGGACGGGTCCCGGGCAGCTCGGGGTGCGTGTGCCACCCTGGTGGCAGCAGGGCGTGTGCCACCCTGCTGGCGGGGCCACGCGTGGGGACACCTGTGGGGTCACCCGCACGCCACCGACACCCGTGTCCCCCTTCCCGTGTTGTCCCCGCGGCCACCGCGGTGTCCCCAAGGGGCTGGCAGCAGGATCCTGTCAGGACCCTCCCTAAACCTCCCCGCATCTCCCTTGGGGACCGGGGTGTCCCCAGGGGGATGGCACGGAGCCCCGGGCTCCCCCTGAAGGTCGCGGTGACCCTCGCGGTGTCCCCGCTGTGGGGAGGGGTCCCCGAGCCCCCCGAGTCCCCCGGGAGCCGCTCCAGGGCCGTGCCCGGGGCCCGCCCGGGGCCGCCGCTTTCCTGGAAGCGCCGGGGCCGCGGCTGCTTGGAAATGCTTGATTGCCTTTAATAATTAATTAACGCGCCGGGCGGGGCTGGCAGCGCGGGGCGGGGGACGGGGGGACACGGCGGGGGACAGCGGCGACAGCCAGGGCCACCCCCCGCGCGCCCCCGGGGCGATTTTGGGGGCGCTTTGAAGGGAAGTTTTTGGGGCTGGAAGGAGCCGCGGACGCCGCTGTCCCGTTTGTGGCGGGGAGGGGACAGTGAGGGGACAGAGCGGGTGGCACCCTGAGAGCAAAGCCACCAGCGCGGGCAGGGGACAAGGGACACGCCGCGGTGTCCAGGGCAGGTGTGGGGACACGATGTGACCCGTTTGTGGTGGCGGCGGGCAGGTATTGTCGCCTCCCCAGGTGTGGCCCCGCGGGTGACCCTGGGGACAGTTCGGGACCTCGCGGGTGACCCTGGGGACAGTTCGGGACCCCGCGGGTGACCCTGGGGACAGTTCGGGACCCCGGGGAGAGGCTGAAGGAGCTGTTCCTCTGTCACGTCACGGAGAAATGCCCCCAGCGTGTCGCCAAGGTCCCCAGGGGCTGCGTTGGCGCCGGGTGGCCCTGGGGACCCGCTCCGTCACTGCCGGGGGGACACCGAGGGGACAGGGACCGCCCGCGGGGTGGGGACACGGTGACAGCGACAGGGACTGTGCCGGAGCCATCGTCCCCGAAGTGGCTCTGCTGTCACCCCGCGGTGTCGGGGTAGGGACAGCAGCGGTGACACCAGCGAGCCCGGAGGTGGCACTGAGGGATGGTGGGGAGCGCTCAGGGATGTCCCCGCTGTCCCCTTCTGTCCCTCGTGTCCCCGATGTCCGGGGCAGGTGGTGCTGCTGGTGCTGGCGGTGTCCCCGTCTGTGTCCCCTACCCTGGACAGGGAGGGGGTGCTGGGGGTCCCCACCCCTGTGATGGGGCCCTGGGGACAGGCTGGTGGCCCTGGGGACAGGGTCCTGGTGGCCTTGGGGACAGGCTGGTGGCACTGGGGACAGGCTGGTGGCACTAGGGACGGGGTCCTGGTGGCCTTGGGGACAGGCTGGTGGCACTGGGGATGGAGTTCTGGTGGCCTTGGGGACAGGCTGGTGGCACTGGGGACGGGGTTCTGGTGGCCCTGGGGACAGGCTGGTGGCCTTGGGGACAGGGTCCTGGTGACTCTGGGGACAGGGTGCTGCAGGTTCTGGGGGTCCCAAGGACTGGATTTGGGATTATAGGATTTTGGAATTTTGGGATTTTTTTAATTTTGGGATTCTGGAAGTGATGCTGGGGGTCCCATGGAGGAGGTTCTGGGGGTGCCGGTGCTGAGTTTTTGGGTGTCTGGAGGTCATGGGGGTCCCCATGATGGGGTTTGGGAGGTCCCGGTGTTTGGGGTCCCCAGGAGGGGGCGCTGGTGTCACATGGAGGAGGTTTGGGGGTCCCCAAGATGGGGTGCCGGGATTCTGGTGTCCCATGGAGGAGGTTTGGGGGTCCCGGTGCTGAATGTCCGAGTGTCCCGGTGCTGGGGGTCCCCAGGACGGCGTTTGGGGGTTCCCGGTGTTTGAGGTCCCCAGGAGGGGGTTTGGGGGTTCCCGGTGTTTGGGGTCCCCAGGACTGGGGTTCTCGGGGGTGGGAATCCTGGTTATGGGGTGCTGGGGGTCCCTGGGGGTGCTGGGGGTGGGGGGTGTCCCATGGAGGAGGTTTTGGGGGTCCCCAGGATGGGGTGCTGTGGTCCTGGGGCTGAGTTTCCAGAGGGAAAACCCTTGGAAACGCCTCGTGCTGGGGTCCCCGGGATGGGGTTTTGGGGGTCCCCGTGCCAGGGTGTTGGGGGTTCCTGGTGCTGGGGGGCCAGGTCTGAGTTTCTCGGGATGGGGGTCCCCGTGCCAGGGATTTGGGGGTTCTGAGTGTTGGGGGTCCCCCAACACTCAGAACTGGGTTCTGGGGTTCCCGGGATGGGATTTTGGGGGTTTCTGCTGCTGGGGATCACCAGGACTGGGGTTCTTGGGGATGGGTTCCCCAAGTCTGGGGTTTTTGGAGATGGGGATCCCCAGACTGGGGTTCTCAGGAATGCAGGTCCCAAAGTCTGGGGTTCCTGGAGATGGGGCTCCCGGGGATGGGGCTCCCCAGGTCTGGGGCTCTCGGGGATGTGGGGTCCTGGGGATGGGATACTCAAGGATGGGGATCCCCAGGATTGGGGTTCCTGGAGACAGGGATCCCCAAGATGGGGATTTCTGGTGCTGGGGATCCCCAGGATTTGGGTTCTTGGAGACAGGAATCCCCAGGATTGGGGTTCTTGGAGATGGGGCTCACCAGGACTGGGATTTCTGGTGCTGGGGATCCCCAGGACTGGGATTCTTGGAGACAGGGATCCCCAGGAATTGGGCTCTAGGGGGTTGGGGATCCCCAGCCTCTGGGGTTTCTGGTGCTGGGGCTCCCGGGGCTGGGTTCCCGGTGCCGGGGGGTCCCTGCGGGGCGGTGCCGCGGTCCCCCCCGCCCCGACTGTCCCCCCTGACCGCGGCCTGTCGCAGCGGGGTGTCGCTGGCCCGCGCCCACTTCGAGAAGCAGCCCCCCGGCCAACCTGCGCAAGTCCAACTTCTTCCACTTCGTGCTGGCCATGTACGACCGGCAGGGCCAGCCCGTGGAGGTGGAGCGCACCTGCTTCATCGACTTCGTGGAGAAGGAGCGGGTGAGAAACCCCAAAAAAAACCCCAAAACCGCCCCAAAAAACCCCAAAACCGCCCCAAAACCCCCGCGGGGCCGCGCGGGGCGGGGCGGCCGCGGCTGAGGCCGGAGCGCCGCCCCAAACTCATGGCACGAGTGGCCGGAGCGGGGTGGGAGTGACCGGGAGGGGCGCGGAGGGGACACCGAGTGACCGGGAGGGGACACCGAGTGACCAGGAGGGGCGCAAAGGGGACATGGAGTGACCGGGAGGGGACACTGAGTGACCGGGAGGAGCACGGAGGGGACACCGAGTGACGAGGAGGGGACATTGAGTGACCGGGAGGAGCTCGGAGGGGACACGGAGTGACCAGGGGGGACACGGAGTGACCAGGAGGAGCGTGGAGGGGACACCGAGTGACCGGGAGGGGCGCGGAGGGGACACCAAGTGACCCAGAGGGGTGCAGAGGGGACATGGAGTGACCAGGAGGGGCGCGGAGGGGACACCGAGTGACCAGGAGGGGACACGAGTGACCGGCTGACCCCTCCCCGCTGATTTTGTCGCCGACCCCTCCAGGAGCAGAATGGGGAGAAAACCAACAACGGGATCCACTACCGGCTGCAGCTGCTCTACAGCAACGGTGGGTGCTGGGAGGTTTGGGGGGGTTTGGGGGGTTTGGGGGGTTTTGGGTGTCCCCGAGGGGAGGTGACAAAGCGGGGTGACCCCCCGGTGTCCCCGCAGGGCTCCGCACCGAGCAGGATTTGTACGTCCGCCTCATCGACTCCATGTCCAAGCAGGTACCGAGACCCCAAATCCCCCCCAAACTCCCCCGGCCCACCCCGGGGAACATCTGGAGGTCGCTGCGGCCACATCTGGCCGCGGTGTGGCAGGGCCCGGGAGCGCCTGGCTGGTGCCACCCCGGTGTCGCCGCTGTCCCCTCGGTGTCCCCTGCAGGCCATCATTTACGAGGGGCAGGACAAGAACCCCGAGATGTGCCGGGTGCTGCTGACCCACGAGATCATGTGCAGGTGGGCTGGGGACACCCGGGGGGGTGACAGGGGTGTCCCCAAGGTCCCTCCAGTGCCCGCTCGTGATTGCAGACCCCCGCACTAATTAACGAGCCGAGCCAGCGCCGCTAATTAACCCCGGGAGCCGCCACGATGGGGGACAGGCCACCCCTTGGGGACCGCGGGTGGCCCTGCTGTGTCCCCCGGGGGGTGACACGGAGCCCCGGGTGGCAGGGACGGGTCCCCGACCCCTTCAGAGCCACTCAGGGGTGACAGGGGCACGTCCCCAACCCCTCAGAGCCACCCAGGGGTGACACGGAGCCCTCTGGGTGACAGGGACGGATTCCCAACCCCTTCAGAGCCACCCGGAGGTGACAGGGACGGGTCCCCAACCCCTTCAGAGCCACCTGAGTGTGACAGGGATGGGTCCCCAACCCCTTCAGAGCCACCCAAGGGTGACAGGGGTGGGTCTCCAACCTCTTCAGAGCCACCCAGGACCCCAAATTCTGTCCCCAACCCCTTCAAGGGGTGGAAAAGTGACACCCCCGAGTGTCCCCTCCCTGCTGTTCCTGTCCTGGTGTCCCTTCTGTCCCCACCCCCGAGTGACAAGGCGGTCGCAGGGTGGGACACGCGGAGTTTGGGGCTCCCTCAGCCCTCGCTGTCCCCTGATGTCACCTCCTGTCCCCGTGCGCAGCCGCTGCTGTGACAAGAAGAGCTGTGGGAACCGCAACGAGACCCCCTCGGACCCCGTCATCATCGACAGGTGCTGGGGACATTGGGGACATTGGGGACATTGGGTACATTGGGGACATCGGGGACACTGGGGACATCAGGGACTCTGGGGACATCAGGGGACCCTGACACCTCATGGCAACCTGGAGTTGGTGGCAGCCACCGAGGTGTCCCCAAGGTTGGGGACATGATGCTGATGAGCCGAGGGACAGCACGGGGCACCCCCAGGGGTGACAGCGGTGACAGATGTCCCCATTGGTGACGTCGATAATGGAGGTGGCACCGGCGCGTTGGGGACATTCCAGGGTGGCCGTGTCGCCGTCCCTGAGGCCACCGTGGTCCCTCTGTCCCTGTCACCTCCCTGGTGCCACCAAGCCAAGCCCCGGAGGGGGTCAGGACCGCGGTCACTGCCGCTGTCCCCATGTCCCCTGCTGGTGTCCTGGGCCTGTCCCCACGGTGGCGTTTTTGGGGTGCCTGGGGGGTCCTGTGACCCCCCCCAGGAGGTGACACCCCGATGGGTGGTGGCAGTGTCCTCAATGTCCCAAATGTCCCTGCGTCCCCCCCTCAGCCTCGGGACTTTTAGGGGGTCACCTGACACTTTTGGGGGGGGGTCACACAGTGCCAGGAGTGTCCCCAACCTGTCCCCATATTCCCAGGACTTTGGCGGTGTCACCAGGACTTTTTGGGGGTGTCACCCAGTGCCAGGAGTGTCCCCAACCCTTCCCCAGGACTTTTGGGGTGTCCCCAGTCCCCTGTTCCCTTTCCCAGGACTTTTGGGGGGTCATGCAGGGCCAGGGGTATCCCCAGAACTTTTGGGGTGTCACTCAGTGCCAGGCGTGTCTCCAACCTGTCCCCCCCAGCCCCAAGACTTTTGGGGTGTCCCCAACCTGCCCCCACGGGCTTTTGGGGTGTCCCCAACCCCCTGTCCCCATCCCCAGCACTTTTGGGGTGTCCCCAGTCCCCTGTCCCAAACCCCAGGACTTTTTGGGGGGTCACCCAATTCCAGGTTGTCCTCAACCCACCCCAAGACTTTTGGGGTGTCGCCAGTCCCCTGTCCCCACCCACAGGACTTTTGGGGGGGGTCCCCAGTTCCAGGAGTGTTCCCAACCTGCCCCAGAGCTTTCCGGGTGTCCCCAAATCCCTGTCCCTATCCTCATCACTTTTGGGGTGTCCCCAACCCACCCTAGGCCTTTCAGGGTGTCCCCAATCCCTTTTTCCCATCCCCAGGACTTTTGGGGTACCCCCTGTCCCCATCCCCATCACTTTTGGGCTCCAGGCCTTTCGGGGTGTCCCCAATCCCCTGTCCCCATCCTCATCACTTTTGGGGTGTCCCCAACCTGCCCCAGGCCCTTTGGGGTGTCCCCAGTCCCCTGTCCCCATCCCCTGCATTTTGGGGTGTCCCTGACCCCCTGTCCCCACCCCCAGGACTTTGGGGGGTCACCCAGTTCCAGGAGTGTCCCCAACCCACCCCAAGACTTTTGGGGTTCCCCCTGTCCCCATCCCCATCACTTTTGGGCTCCAGGCCTTTCGGGGTGTCCCCAATCCCCTCTCCCCATCCCCATCACTTTCGGGGTGTCCCCAACCTGCCCCAGGCCCTTTGGGGTGTCCCCAGTCCCCTGTCCCCATCCCCAGGACTTTTGGGGTGTCCCCAACCCACCCCAGGCCTTCCAGAGTGTCCCCAACCCCTTGTCCCCATCACTTTTGGGGTGTCCCCAACCTGCCCCAGGCTTTTCAGAGTGTCCCCAAGCCCCTGTCCCCAGGACTTTTGGGGTGTCCCCTGTCCCCAGGACTTTTGGGGTGTCCCCTGTCCCCATCCCCAGCACGTTCGGGGTGTCCCCATCCCCAGCACGTTCGGGGTGTCCCCTGTCCCCATCACTTTCGGGGTGTCCCCATCACTTTCGGGGTGTCCCCATCACTTTCGGGGTGTCCCCTGTCCCTCTCCCCCCGCTTTCGGGGGGTCAGGCAGGGCCAGGCGTGTCCCCAAGCCCCCCTCGGGGCCCCCCCTGTCCCCCGTGTCCCCGCGTCCCCCCCCGGGCCAGCCCCGCTGGTTTGAGAGCGCGCTAAGTGCCCCTCTCGCGGCGTTAATCAAATTACCCGGCAGCGAAAATTGACGCTTCTCATTAATTAGCCACGATTATGCTAATTGCGCATTCAAATTTATGCGCCGCGAGCAGAAGGTGCTCGGCAGCGGCGCCGGGCATTTGCATATTCAATGGTAATTAGCCATGCTAATTAATGCGCCGGCCCCGTATTTTTAACTCGCGGGGGTTCAGCCTCAGAGCCCCCCCCCTTCTCCCAACCTGGGGCTGGGATTTGGGGGGGATTTGGGGTTTTTGGGGGGGTTTGGGGTGTCCCACCCCTGGCCGCGCTGTCCCGGGGGTGGCGGGGCTGTTTTCCCGGCCTTTTCCCGGCCTTTTCCGGGCGTTTTCCAGCTCCTTCCTCGTCCTGATTGCCACCCGCGGGGCGGGGAATGGGATTGTGGGAATGTGGGGAATGGGGGGGACCCCCCCCCTTTTCCTGTGCTGCCCCATAGGGTGGGACCCCCCCTTTCTGTGGGGTCCGGGCCTCCTCAGTGTGGGATCCCTTTTGCTTGGGATCCCCTTTCTCTGGGGTCCCCCTTTTCCATGGGGTCCTGGAAGTGAGAACCTTTTTGTGGGGTCCCCCTTTTTTTGGGATCCCCCTTTTCCATGGGATCCCCTTTTCCTCTCTCCTTATGACCCCTGCCTCCATGGGATCCTCTAAATGAGAACCCTTTTTGTGGGATTCCCTTTTTGTGGGATCCTCCTTTTTTGGGATCTCCCTTTTTGTGGGGTCCCCCTTTTTCCATGGGGTCCTGGAAGTGAGACCCCTTTTTGTGGGGTCTCTCTTTTTGCGGGATCTCCCTTTTTTGTGACCCCCCCTTTCCATGGGGAGCCCCTCGCTGTGGGATTCCACTTTTCCATGGGATCCTTTAAATGAGAACACTTTTTGTGGGATCCCCGCATTTTTTTGGATCCCCCTTTTCCATGGGATCCTCTCTCCCTATGACCCCTCTCTGCATGGGATCCCCTAAATGAGAACCCTTTTTGTGGGATCCCCTTTTTGTGGGAAGCCCTTTTTGTGGGATCTCCCTTTTTGGGGTCCCTCTTTTCCATGGGATCCTCTAAATGAGACCCCTTCTTATGGGATCCCCTCTTTGCAGGATCCTCCTTTTTTGGGATCTCCCTTTCCATGGGGAGCCCCTCACTGTGGGATCCCCCTTTTGCATGGAATCCCCTAAATGGGACCCCTTTTTGTGGGATCTCCCTTTTTGTGGGATCCTGCCTTTTTTTGGGATCTCCCTTTCCATGGGGAGCCCCTCGCTGTGGGATCCCCCTTTTGCATGGGATCCCCTAAATGGGACCCCTTTTGCATGGGATCCCCTAAATGGGACCCCTTTTTGTGGGATCCCCCTGTTTGTGGGATCCCCCTTTTTGTGGGATCTCCCTTTTTGTGGGATCCTGCCTTTTTTTGGATCCTCCTTTTCCGTGGGATCCTCTAAATGAGACCTCTTTTTGTGGGGTCCCTCTTTTTTTGGGATCCCCCTTTCCATGGGGAGCCCCTCGCTGTGGGACCCCAATTCCATGGGATCCTCTCTCCTTCTGCCCCCTCCTTCCAGGGGACCCCTTTCCATGGGATCTGCTTTTTGTGGGATCCTTCTTTCCAAGGGATCCCCCTTTCTTGTGGGACCCCCCTTTTCCGTGGGGAGCCCTTGCTGTGGGATCCCCTCTCCATAAACCCCCTTTCCCTGTGACACCTTTTCTCTGGGATCCCCTCATCCATGGGACCCCCTTTTTGTGGGATCCCCTTTCCCTGGGATCCCCACACCAGGGGACCTCCTTTCCCCAGAATCCCTTTTCTGTGGGACCCCCTTTTCCGTGGAATCCCAAATTTTTGGGGATCCCCTATTTTGTGGGATCCCCATTCCCTGGGACCCCCTTTCCATGGGATCCTCCCCTCCATGGCAGCTCCTTGCCGTGGGACTCCCTCCCCTCGAGATCCCTTTTTGTGGCATCCCCTTATCCCTGGGATCCCCTTATTTGTGGGATCCCATTTTCCTGGGATCCCCTTATTTGTGGGATCCCTTTCCCTGGGACCCCCCCCTCTGTAGGACAAACTTCCCTGGAAACCCCTTTTCTATGGGATCCCCTTTTCTGTGGGATCTCCCTTTCCTTGGGATCCCCCTTTCCATGTAACCCCTCTTTTGTGGGATCCCTGGGACCCTTTTTATCTGGGATCACCTTTTTGTGGGATCCCCTCTCCCTGAGACCCCTTTTCCATGGGATCCCCCTTTTTCTGGGACCTCCTTCTTGTGGGACCCCCCTTTCGAGGGATTCCCTTTTCCCAGGACCTCATTTTTTGTGGGATCTCCTTTTCCATGGGATCCCCTTTCCATGGGATCCCCCTTTCCATGTAACCCCTTCTTTTGTGGGATCCCTGAGATTCTTGTTCCCCTGGGACCCTTTTTTTCCTGAGGCCCCTTTTTTTGTGGGATCCCCTTTTTGCAGGACCCCCTTTCCATGTAACCCCTTTTTGTGGGATCTCCTTTTTGTGGGATCTCTTTTTCATGGGATCCGCATTCCCTGGGACCCCCTTTTTTGTAGGATCACATTTTCTATGGGATCCCCTTTCCATGGGATCCCCTTTTTTGTGGGATCCCCATTCCCTGGGATCCCCCTCCGTGTCCCCTCACCCTGACCAGGGGGGTGGCCCCACTTGGTGTCACCCATATGTCCCCGAGCCCCACGTGACCCCCATGTCCCAACATTCCTGGGGGTCCCGGTGTCACCCCTGGTGGGATGGGGACACTGGGATGGGATGGGGACACTGGGATGGGATGGGGACACTGGGATGGGGACAGGGAGGGACACTGGGATGGGATGGGACAGTGGGATGGGGACAGGGTGGGACACGGGAATGGGGACAGTGGGATTGGGATGGGGACACTGGGATGGGGACAGAAAGGGACAAATGGATGGGATGGGACAGTGGGATGGGGACAGGATGGGACACAGGAATGGGGACAGTGGGATTGGGATGGGGACAGGAGGGGACAAAGGGACACTGGGATGGAACAGTGGGATTGGGACAGGGTGGCTTTGTGGGATTGGGACAAGGTGGGGGACAGGAATGGGGACAGTGGGATTGGGATGGGGACACTGGGATGGGGTGGGGACACTGGGATTGGGACAGGAAGGGACAAAAGGATGGGATGGGACAGTGGGATGGGGACAGGATGGGACACGGGAATGGGGACAGTGGGATTGGGATGGGGACACTGGGATGGGGACAGGGTGGCACAACGGGGGTGGCGACAGGAGGATGGGGACAGTGGGAAGGGGATGAGGTGGGGACATTGGGATGGGGACAAAATGAGACACCGGGATGGGGACACTGGATGGGGACAGGATGGGGACACCAGGATGGCGATGGGGACAGTGGGATGGGGACAGAACAGTGACAAAATGGGACAAACCCCCCCCATCCCAGGTTTTTCCTCAAGTTTTTCCTCAAGTGCAACCAGAACTGCCTGAAAAACGCCGGGAACCCACGGGACATGAGGCGCTTCCAGGTGACACTTGGGGACACTTGGGGACATCACAAAGAGGGTGGAGGGGACCCCAAAAAGATTCCCCAAAGGGGTCGAGGCGAATTGGGGACTCGATTCCCCCCGTTCGGGGGGAATCGAGTCCCCAAATTCGCCTCGACCCCTTTGAAAACCCCAAAATTCCCCTCCAGCTTAAAAACCCCATTGGCACCCTATAAAAAAAACCCCAAAACCCCAAATCCGCCCCGAAAACCCCAAAATCTCGGCCCCTCCTCCGCGCTCGGCGGTCGCAGCTGGGTCCTGGCCCCCCCCCGAGGTTCATCAGGGCTCGGTAACGAGATGTTAATTGTGACATTTCGGTGATTAACGACCCCATTTGCATCGCGGCAGCGGCGGCGGGAGAGCGGCGGGGCGGGCGGGGGGGGGGGGTTTGGGGTTTGGGGGATTGGGGGGGGCGCGGGGTGGGGGGGAGGGTTGGGTTTAGGGGAATTTGGGGGGCTGGGGGTGGCCCTAAAAGGGGATTTGGGGTCCCCCTGGGTGGTTGGAGTGGGATTGGGGGTGGTCCTAAAGGGTTTTGGGGTCCCTTGAGGGGAATTTGGGGGGCTGGGGGTGGCCCTAAAGGAGGGGGGGTTGGGGTCACCTGGGGGGGATTTGGGGGATTGGGAATTTGAAGGGATGGAGATGGCCCTAAAAGGGTTTGGGATTCCCTGGGGGAATTTTTGGGGGGCTGGGGGTGTCCCTAAAAGGAGTTTGAGGTCCTCTAGGGGGAACTTGAGGGCTGAAGGTGACCCTTAAAGGGGTTTGGGGTCCCCTGGGAAGAATTTGGGGGGCTGGGGGTGGCTCTAAAACGGTTTGGGGTCCCCTTGGAGTGGGTTTGGGGGTGGCCCTAAAAGGGTTTGGGGTCACCTGGGGGGGATTTGGGGGATTGGGAATTTGGGGGGGCTGGGGGTGGCCCTAAAAGGGGATTTGGGGTCCCCCTGGGTGGTTGGAGTGGGATTGGGGGTGGCTCTAAAGGGTTTGGGGTCCCCTGGGAAGAATTTGGGGGGCTGGGGGTGGCTCTAAAACGGTTTGGGGTCCCCTTGGGAGGTTGGAGTTTGGGGTCCCCTTGGAGTGGGGTTGGGGGTGGCCCTAAAAGGGTTTGGGATGGCCTGCGGGGAATTTGGGGGGCTGGCTCTAAAAAGGGGGTTTGGGATTCCCTGGGGGATTTTTTGGGGTGCTGGGGGTGTCCCTAAAAGGAGTTTGGGGTCCTCTAGGGGGAACTTGAGAGCTGAGGGTGGGGGGCTGGAGGTGGCCCTAAAAGGGTTTGGGGTAGCCTGAGGGGAATTTAGGGTGCTGAGGGTGGTCCTAAAAGGGGTTTGGGTCACCTGGATGGAATTGGGAGGCTGGGGGTGGTCCTAAAAGGGGATTTGGGGTCCCCTTGGGAGGTTGGAGTGGGGTTGGGGGTGGCCCTAAAAGGGTTTGGGGTCCTCTAGGGGGAACTTGAGAGGCTGGGAGTGATCCTAAAGGGGTTTGGGGTCCCCCGGGGGGAATTTGGGGGGCTGGAGGTGGCTCGAAAAGGGGGGGGAGTTGGGATCCCCTGGGGGGGGATTTGGGGGATTGGGAATTTGGGGGTCTGGGCGTGTGGCCCTAAAAGGGTTTGGGATGGCCTGCAGGGATTTTGGGGGGCTGGGTGTGGCTCTAAAAGGGGGGGTTGGGGATCCCCTGGGGGGAATTGGGGTTGCTGGAGGTGTCCCTAAAGGGTTTGGGGTCCCCTGGGGGGAATTTGGGGGGCTGGAGGTGGCTCGAAAAGGGGGGGGGAGTTGGGATCCCCTGGGGGGGATTTGGGGGATTGGGAATTTGGGGGGCTGGAGATGGCCCTAAAAGTGTTTGGGATGGCCTGCGGGGAATTTGGGGGGCTGGCTCTAAAAAGGGGGGTTTGGGATTCCCTGGGGGATTTTTTGGGGTGCTGGGGGTGTCCCTAAAAGGGGTTTGGGGTCCCCTTGGGGGCTTGGAGTGGGATTTGGGGTGGCCCTAAAAGGGTTCTGGGGTCCCCTAGGTGGATCCTGGGGGGAGTCCCAAGGTGCTCTCTGGGGGTTTTGGGGTCACCTGGGGGGAATTGGGAATTTGGGGGGCTGGGGGTGGCCCTAAAAGGGGTTTGGGGTCCCCTGGAGGTGCTGGGGGGGTGGGGAGCCCTGGAGGAATTTGAGGGATTGGAGGTGACCATAAAAGGTTTAGAATTCCCTGGGGGAAATTTGGGGGGCTGGAGCTGGCCCTAAAAGGAAATTTGGGGTCCCCTTGAAGGGGCTGGGATGGGGGGTGGCCCTAAAGAGGGTTTGGGGTCCCCTGGGGGGAACTTGGGGGAGTCCTGAGGGGGGTCTCAGGTGAGTTTGGGGTCACCTGGGGGGAATTTGGTGGGCAGGGTGTGACCCTAAAGGGGTTTAGGGGTCGCCTGGGGGGTCTGGGGTCCCCTGGGTGTCCCCGTGGTGTCCTGGGGAAGGACTTGGGCAGTCTCGGTGTCCCCTGGGGACACAGGGGGCCACCCTTGGGCCACCCCTGTGACACCGTGGGGACACCAGGGCCAGTCCCCCTGCAGTGTGACAGGGGAGGGGACACCGTGGGGACACCCCTGGGACACCACAGCTGGGCCCCTGTGGTGTGGCAGGGGAGGGGACACCGTGGGGACACCAGGGCCAGCCCCCCTGCGGTGTGCCAGGGCTGTGGCAGGGCAGGGACCCTGCGGGGTGGTGACGTGTCCCTTGTCCCCCCAGGTGGTGGTGTCCACCACGGTGCACGTGGACGGCCACGTCCTGGCCGTGTCCGACAACATGTTCGTGCACAACAACTCCAAGCACGGCCGGCGCGCCCGGCGCCTCGACCCCTCCGAAGGTCAGGGGACACCTGGGGACACCTGGGGACACCTGGGGACACGTGTTGGGACCCTCCAAGCCTGGCTTGGCACCCCTCAGGGTGATCCCTGTGTCCCCACCCTGCTGTCCCCAATGTCTCTGCCCATCCATGGGTGGGTGTCCATGGGTCCCTCCCTATCTGTGTCACTGTGGCCACCTGGGGACACCTTGGGGACAAGTTTTGGCAGCCCCCCAGCGGGGCCTGGCACCCCTGGGGTGATCCCGGTGTCCCCACCCTGCTGTCCCCAATGTCCGGTGGGTCCATCCATGGCTGCCTCTGTTTGTCCCCACCCTGTCACTGTGGTCACACATGCATGTCCCCAGCTGTGTCCGTGTGGCCACCTGTGATTGTCCCCGTCTGTGTCCGTATGTCTGTCCCCAGTCGAGTCCCTGTGGCCACTTCTGTGTCCTCAGCCATGTCCATGTCCCAGTGGCCACCTGTGTCCCTCCCCAGCCACGTCCATGTCCCCGTGTCCCCATGCCTGTCCCCACCCATGTCTGTGTCTGTCCCAGTCCATGTCCCTGTCATATCCATGTCCCCATGCCTGGCCTGGTGTCCCCAAGCTTGTCCCCATCCATGTCCCCATGTCCCTGTGGCCACCTGTGAGTCCCAGTCCATGCCCTCGTGTCCCCATGCCTGTCCCCTCTTCACTGTCCCCACCCTTCCATGTCCCCCCACTGCTGTCCCTGTCCCCTCCATGTCCCCCCACCGCTGTCCCTGTCCCCCCAAACCCCTCCATGTCCCCACCACTGCTGTCCCTGTCCCCTCCGTGTCCCCCCACCGCTGTCCCTGTCCCCCCAAACCCCTCCAGGTCCCCACCATTGTTGTCCCTGTCCCCTCACCGCTGTCCCTGTCCCGTCCGTGTCCCCTCACTGCTGTCCCTGTCCCCTCCGTGTCCCCCCACCGCTGTCCCTGTCCCCTCCAGCAGCCACCCCCTGCATCAAGGCCATCAGCCCCAGCGAGGGCTGGACCACGGGCGGTGCCACCGTCATCGTCATCGGCGACAACTTCTTCGACGGCCTGCAGGTGCTCTTCGGCACCGTGCTGGTGTGGAGCGAGGTACGGGGACAGCCCGGGGGACACGGGGGGACACGGGGGACACCGCGGGGACACGGGGCCAGGGCGGTCCGGGCTGAGGCCGTGTCCCCCCACAGCTGATCACCCCCCACGCCATCCGCGTGCAGACGCCCCCCCGGCACATCCCGGGGGTCGTGGAGGTGACGCTGTCCTACAAGGCCAAGCACTTCTGCAAGGGCGCGCCCGGGCGGTTCGTGTACACCGGTGAGGGGACAGGGGACAGAGGGGACAGGGGACAGTGGGGATGGGGACAGCCCGGGCGGTTCGTGTACACCGGTGAGGGGACAGGGGACAGCGGGACAGAGGGACAGAGGGGACAGCGGGGACTGGGGACAGCCCGGGCGGTTCATGTACACCGGTGAGGGGACAGGGGACAGAGGGGATGGGGACAGGGGACAGTGGGGATGGGGACAGAGGGGACAGGGGACAGCCCGGGCGGTTCGTGTACACCGGTGAGGGGACAGGGGACAGCAGGACAGAGGGGACAGGGGACAGTGGGGATGGGGACAGCCCGGGCGGTTCGTGTACACCGGTGAGGGGACAGGGGACAGCGGGGACAGGGGGACAGGGGGGACAGGGGACAGCCCGGGCGGTTCGTGTACACTGGTGAGGGGACAGGGGACAGGGGACTGGGGACAGGGGACAGTGGGGATGGGGACAGCCCGGGCGGTTCATGTACACCGGTGAGGGGACAGGGGACAGAGGGGACAGGGGACAGGGGACAGCCCGGGCGGTTCGTGTACACCGGTGAGGGGACAGGGGGGACAGGGGACAGAGGGGACTGTTCGTGTACACCGGTGAGGGGACAGAGGGATAGCGGGGACAGGGGACAGTGGGTATGGGGACAGCCCGGGTGGTACATGTACACCAGTGAGGGGACAGAGGGGACAGAGGGGACAGGGGACAGCAGGGACTGGGGACAGCCCGGGCGGTTCATGTACACTGGTGAGGGGACAGGGGACAGCGGGGACAGAGGGGACAGGGGACGGGGGAACAACGGGGAGAGGGGACAGCTGGACAGGTGGCAGGGGACAGCGGGGACAGAGGGGATGGGGACAGAGGGGATAGGGACAGACAGGATGGGGACAGTGGGGTGGGGACAGCGGGGATTGGGGCAGAGGTAGCAGGGATGGGATGGGGGCATTGGAATGGGGACATCGGGATTGGGATTGGGACACCGGGATTGTGGTGGAGATATTGGGAATGAGGACATCACAAATGGAATGGGGACATCCTGATTGGGGTGGGGACGTTGGAAATGAGGTGGGGACATCTGGATTGGGGTGGAGAGTCCTGGGATTGGGATGGGGACATTGGGATTGGGATGGGGACATTGGGATTGGGATGGGGACACCCAGCAATGGGATGGAGATGTCGGGAATTGGGATAAAACTGGGACTGGGATAGTGACACACGTGAGAGTGGGATGGGGACACTGGGAATGGGGTTGGGAACACAGGGATTGGGGTGGGGACATTTGAATTGGGATGGGGACACTGGGATTGAGATGGAGAGTCCTGGGACTGAGATGGGGACACTGGTTTGGGATGGGGACACCGGGAAAGAGATAGGGACATCCAGGAATGGGATGGGGACATTGGGAATGGAGACGTTGGGATTGGGGTGGGGATATCTGGAATGGAATGGAGAGTCCTGGGATTGGAATGGGGACAACCAAGAATGGGATGGGGACACCCAGGAATGGGATGGTGACACTGGGAATGGGATGGGGACACCTGGGACTGTGACACGCACTCGTGGGATGGGGACACAGACCCCCGGGAAGGGGACAGAGCCCCCTGTGACAATGACACTGACAGCTGGGACGGTGCCCCAGCCCCTCGGGACAATATCCCAGCCCCGGGCAGGGGACAGTGACGGCCGCGTGTCCCCTGTCCCCAGCCCTGAACGAGCCCACCATTGACTACGGCTTCCAGCGGCTGCAGAAGGTGATCCCGCGGCACCCCGGGGACCCCGAGCGCCTGCCCAAGGTGGGGGACAGGGACAGGGACACCCTGGGGACAGGAGGGACACCCCGGGGACACGGGGGCTCCCTGGCTGTGCCGCAGGGGCAAAGGACAGGGAGGGGGTGACAGTCCTGGTGTCCCTCGGGTGTGGCAGAGCTTGGGACAGGGAGGGATGGGGGGAGTTGGAGACACAGGGGGGACATTGGGGGCGCAGAATGGGGGGTGACACCCAGGGGGTGGCACGAGGGCCATGGGGGGACACAGAATGGGGGGGGAGGGATCAGGGGTGACCATGAGGGGGCATGGGGGGGTCATTGGGGACACGGAATGGAGGGGATTGGGGGGGACATGGGGGCCATAGGGGGCAGGCTGGGGGGTGCAGCGTCCCCCTGACCCCCTGTCACCTCCCTGTCACCTCCCTGTCCCCTCCCTGTCCCCAGGAGGTGCTGCTGAAGCGTGCGGCCGACCTGGTGGAGGCGCTCTATGGAGTCCCCCACAGCAACCAGGTGTGCGGGGACCCCCCTGGGACCCCCCCGGAACCCCCTGGGACCTCCCCAGGACCCCCCAACCTGGGACAACCCCAGGGAGCCCCCCCAGTGTCCCCTGGGACCCCTCCAGGACCCCCCTGGACCCCTGGGATAACCCCCCTGGCATCCCCGTGGTGGGACACCTCCCTGGGACCCCCTTGGGGACACCTCCCTGGGACCCCCTTGGGGACACCCCCGAGACCCCCTGGCACATCCGGAAGGTCCCTGTCCCCTCCCCAGCCCCATCCTGGCCCATGGGTGTCCCCAGGGGTGACACGAGCTGGGACAGTGGCAGCCACCCCCGGGACATCTGGGGTCATCCCAGGCTCTGTGGGTGGTGGGGTGGCACCGAGGGGTGGCACTGGAGGGTGGTGCTGAGGGGTGACATGAGAGGGTGACACTGAGGGGTGACAATTTAGGGTGGCACTGTGTTAGATGGTTTCTTTGTGGGGTGACATCAAGGGGTGGCACTGTGGGGTGACACCAGGAGGAGACACTGCAGGGCACTATCAAGGGGTGACACCAAGAGGTGACCTGTAGGGACACTCACAGGTGTTGGGGGTGCTTTAGGGTGACACTGTGGGGTGGCACCGACAGGTGACACCAAGGGCTTACTCTGTGGGCTGACACTGACAGGTGACACTGAGGGGTGACACTTTATGGTGACACTGTGCTGGAGGGTGACACTGTGGGGTGGCACTGAGGGGTAATGCTGGGGGTGACACTGCGGGACATCATCAAGGGGTGACACCGAGGGGTGGCACAGAGGGATGGCACTGTGGGGTGGCACTGTGGGGCACCATCCAGGAGTGATGCTGAGGGGTGACACTTTAGGGTGACACTGTGCTGGAGGGTGACACTCTAGGGTGACACCGAGGGATGGCACTGTGGAGTGACACAGCAGCGCACCACTGAGGGGTGACAGTGAAAGGTGACATTTTATGATGACCCTGTGCTGGAGGGTGACACTGGGGGTGACACCAAGGGCTCTGTGGGATGTCACCCTGGGGTGACACCAAGGATTTACTCTGTGGGATGACACCCTGGGGTGACACTACGAGGTGACACCGAGGGGTGGCACTGTGGTGTGCCACCCTCCCCCCGGTGACAGCGCCGCCGTGTCCCCAGGACGTGCTGCTGAAGCGGGCGGCCGACGTGGCCGAGGCGCTGTACAGTGTCCCCAGGGCCCCCGCGCACGTCACTGTCCCCTCCTTCGGCGGGGGACAGCTCGGCCTCGCCATGGGCGACTCCCCGCAGGGCTCCGAGCAAGGTGCGCGCTGACCTCGGGGTGGCGGGAGGGCTTCTGTCCCCTCCCCGGCTGGTGCCACCCGTCCCTGTCCCCTCGGGGCTCTGTCCAAGGTGCGCGGTGGCCTCGGGGTGGCGGGAGGGTTTTTTGTCCCCTCCCCGGCTGGTGCCACCACCTGTCCCTGTCCTCTCAGGGCTCCCAATAACCTACGTGGTGGCCCTGGGTTGGCGGGAGGATTTTTGTCCCCTCTCCAGGAGATGCCACCTGTCCCTGTCCCCCCTCAGAGCTCCTCATAAGTCGCGCGGTGGCCTCGGGGCGGGCTGTGTCCCCTCGCGGGCGGTGTCACCGTGTTGCTGTCACCTGGGCTGTGACCAGAGCGCGCGGTGGCCTCGGGCGGGCTGTGTCCCCTGGCGGGCGGTGCCACCAGCGCTGTCGCTGTCCCCGCAGGGCTGTGTCCCCGGGCGGGCGGTGCCACCAGCGCTGTCGCTGTCCCCTCAGCGCTGTGTCCCCGGGCGGTGCCACCAGCGCTGTCGCTGTCCCCTCAGGGCAGTGTCCCCCGGGCGGGCGGTGCCACCAGCGCTGTCGCTGTCCCCTCAGGGCAGTGTCCCCCGGGCGGGCGGTGCCACCAGCGCTGTCGCTGTCCCCGCAGGGTTCTCGCGCAGCCCCGGGACGCCCCCGGCGCGGGGGTTCGGCCCCCCGGGCTCGGCCCCCCAGCAGGGCTTCTCCGGGGCCACCGGCGGCTTCGGCGGGGCCACCATGGCCGGCCTGGGGGTCCCCGGGTCCCCCCCGAGCTTCCTGAACGGCTCCACCGCCACCTCCCCCTACGCCAGTGAGTGACACACGCGGGGACACCGCTGGGGAGGGGGACACGGGTTCATGGGGGGGTCCCCAAAGCCGCTGTGGGGGTTCCTGGGGGTCCCAAGCCCTGGGGGGGTTCCCGAAGTTCTGGCTGGTCCCGGGGGTCCCCCAAAGTCATGGGCCAGCCCTGTGGGGTCCCCAAAGCCATGTGACAAGCCTGAAGTGTCCTCAAAGCCGTCACTGAGGGCGAGAGAGGGAGTGGGGACATGGCCAGCTGAGGTGGGACAGCCCTGTCCCTGTCCTTGTCCCCGTCCCTGTCCCGAGCCACTGTTGTCATTGTCCCTGCCTCTCTCACTGTTCCTGTCCCCATCCCTGTGCTTGTCCCTGTCCCTGTCCCCGTCCCTGTCCCAGCCCCATCTCTCCCTGTCCCTATCCCTGTCCCCTTTCCTGTCCTGGCCCTGTCCCCATCCTCAGCCCTCTCCTTGTCCCTCTCCTTGTCCCTGTCCTTGTCCCTGTCTCTCTGCTCCTATCCTTGTCCCTGTCCCCATCCCTGTCCCCATTCCTCTCTCTCTCTCTCTGTTCCTGTCACCGTCCCTGTCCTTGTCCCCATCCCCGTCCCATCCCCATCCCTGCCCCTGTCACTGTCCTGGCTCTGTCCCCATCCCTGTCCCATTCCTGTTCCCATCCCTGTCCCATCCCTGTCCCCATCCCTGTCCCGTCACTGTCACTGTCCTCACTCTGTCCCTGTCCCCATCCCTGTCCCCATCCCTCTCTCTCTCTCCCTGTCCCCATCCCGTCCCCTGGCGGTGTCCCCCGCCCCCAGCCGAGCCCCCCGTGCTGTCCCCTCAGTCCTGCCCGCCAGTCCCCCTCTGGGCGCCTCGTCGGTCGCTGTCACCTCTGGCCCGGGCACGGCCACCCCCCCGGGTGGCTTCTCCTTCTCTGCGGTGACGATGATCTCGGCCGTGAAGCAGAAGAGCGCCTTCGCGCCCGTGCTGCGGCCGCAGGGCTCGCCCCCGCCCGCCTGCGCCAGCGCCCTGCAAGGTCAGCCTGTCCCCAGGGCCACCGAGGCCACCACGGCCACCACCATGGCCACCCAGGGCTCTGACACCCAGCCCTGGGTGGCTTGTTCCCATGGAGGGTCCCCAGTGTCACTGTGCTCCCGATGTTCTGTGCGTGGGTGTGGTTGGGTGTGCCCCATGCCACCCTTGTCCCTCTCTCCTTGTCCCCAAGGTCCCTGGTGTCCCCAACATCCCCGGTGTCCCCAACACCCATCCTGCCCCACAGAGGGTCCCCAGTGTCACTGCGCTCCTGATGTCCTGTGCGTGGGTGTGGTCGGGTGTGCCCTGTGCCACCCTTGTCCCTCTCTCCTGGTGTCCCTTCCGTGTCCCCAAGGTCCCCAGTGTCCTCAACACCCACCCCGAACCCCCCTGCCCCACGGAGGGTCCCCAGTGTCACCGCGCTCCCAATGTCCTGTACATGAATGTGGTTGGGTGTGCCCTGTGCCACCCTTGTCCCTCTCTCCCAGTGTCCCCAAGGTCCCTGACATCTGTCCCTGGGTCGCCCTGCCCCACAGAGGGACCTTGGTGTCACTGTCATCCTCGTACTTGCCCGATGTCCTGCCCACGGGCATGGCTGGGGCTGCCCTGTGCCACCCTGGGGCCTGTCCCCAAGGTCCCCAGTGTCCCCGGTGTCCCCAACACCCACCCCGAGTCCCCCTGCCCCACGGAGGGTCCCCAGTGTCACCGCACTCCCTGCCTGATGTCCCAGCCTGTGTTCTGCCCATACCATGGGGTTGTCCCATGCCACCCTCATCCCTGTTCCCCGGTGTCCCCCGATGTCCCCAATGTCCCCCAGTGTCCCTGGTGTCCTATGGCTGACGCTGTCCTGCCCTGCCCAGACCCAGCTTTTGAGGACTCGGACAAATTCCACGCTCCGGCGCGGCCGCTCCAGGGATTGGCCTATTCCTAAGGACGGCGAGTCCGGAGGGGCTCCGGGCCCCCGTCCCACCGGGACAGGAGCACGGACAGGGATTGGGGACATCCCTGTCCCCCGTGCCATCCCCTCAGAGCTGAGACAGCGCCGGAGCCGCCACGCGGAGCGGGGTGAGGGGACATGGCCCCGCCATGTCCCCACCCCGGGTGACCCTGGCCTGGCCCGGCTGAGGGGGGACTCGGGGAAATCCTGGAATGAGCCAAAATTCCTGGGTTTGGCATCGGGAAGAGGCGGAGAGAACCGGGAATGGGGGCAGCAGAGGGCACGGGGTGGAGGCGCCGGGATGGGCGGGAGGGGCGGTCCAGGATGGGAGGGATGATCCAAGGTGGGATGGAAGGTCTGGAAAAGGAGGGATGATCCAGGTGGGATGGATGCTCCGGGATGGGATGGAAGCTCTGGAATAGGATGGATGCTCTGGGTGGGAGAAGGTTGGATGGAAGGTCTGGAAAAGGATGGATGCTCCAGGATGGGATGGAAGATCCAAGATAGGCTGGATGATCCAAGGTGGGATGGATGATCCAGGATGGAATAGAAGCTCTGGAATAGGATGGATGATCCAGGTGGGATGGATGATCTGGGATGGGATGGAAGATCCAAGATAGGCTGGATGATCCAAGGTGGGACGGATGCTCTGGAAAAGGATGGAAGCTCCAAGATGGGCTGGATGTTTCAAAGTGGGATGGGTGCTCCGGAAAAGGATGGATGATCCAGGATGGGATGGAAGGTCTGGAACAGGATGCAAGATCCAAGGTGGGATGGAAGCTCCAAGGTGAGATGAATGCTCTGGAACAGGATGGATGATCCAAAGTAGGAGGGAAGCTCCAGATGGGACCTGTACTCCAGGAGAGGGGAGGGATGTTCTAGGTGGGATGGATGATCCAGGATAGGCTGGATGATCCAGATGGGAGGGATGATCCAAAGTGGGATGGATACTCTGGAAAAGGATGGATGATCCAAGGTGGGATGATGATCCAGGATAGGATGGATGCTCCTGGGTAGGGGGGATGATCCGGAGTGGGACGGACGGACGGAGGGACGGACGGAGGGATGGAGGGATGGATGGAAGAACGGATAGATGGATGGATGGAAGAACGGATGGATGGATGGATGGATGGATGGATGGAAGAATGGATGGATGGATGGATGGAAGAACGGATGAACGGATGGATGGATGGAGGGAGGGATGGATGGAAGAACAGATGGATGGATGGATGGATGGATGGATGGATGGACAGAGGGATGGATGGATACTCCAAGGCAGGCGGGATGACCTGGGGCAGGATGGGTGCTCCGTGGTGGGATGGATAACCCAGGACAGGACGGATGCTCCACCTTTCCCAGCTCTCTCCCCACTCCCATCCGCGGCCTCACCCTCACAATTCCAGGATCCGATCCCGGAATCCCGGATCTCTGCGATTCCTGGAATCCCAGAATCCCGGATCTCTGCCTTTCCAGGATCAGGATCCTGGTGCTACCGTGGGTGTGGGGACACCGCGGTCCCTGTCCCCTGCCGTTAATTATCGCCATTATTATCAATATTAATTATCAAAATGATTTCGACCACGTGGGGGGAGATCCCGGGTGTCCCCGCGTGTCCCCGGGTGTCCCTGTCCCCTCCCCCAGCCGGGAATTTTGTACATAAAATGGGAAGAATTCCCAACATTCCCCCTTCTCCCCCCTTGGGGGTGGCTCGTGTCCCTCCCCTCCGTGTCTGTCCCCTCTCGGTGTCGCCGTGTGTCCCCTCGCCCCGCCCCGGGCTGGGGGTGACCCTTGGGGGACAATGTCCCCCCCCTCGCGGAGGTGGCGCAGGGCGTGGCCCGGGGGCCCGAACGGGAATTAAAGACCTCGTGGAAAAGCTGCGACTCCCGGGATTTGTCACCTCACCGGGATGGTGACACCGCTGTCACCCTGCTGTCGCCACCCCTTGGTGATGTCCCCACCCCCGGCCCCGGCTCATTCCCAGCGCTGGAATCCCGGGAATGCTCCAGGCGCGACCCCCGGGAGCTGCCCCAGGCCACCCCCCCGGTCCCCTCCAGCTGCGGTGTCACCTCCTGTCACCTCCCCGCGCGCCGGGATGAGCGCAGGAGGAGCTGGAATTAATTGCGTTAATCAAGAAAGGTTAATGAGGAGGCGGCGGTGCCAGCGCGCGGGGGGGTGGCACAGCTGGCACTGGCACGGGGGTGGTGACACGGGGAGGGGACACCGGGCGGCGACACGGGGCTGGCAGCGCGGCTGGGGACACCGCGTGGGGACCGGGGTGACACCGTGGCCAGCCTGGGGTGGCGGCACCGTAAGTGCGTGTGGCACGGGGGGTGGGGACAGTCATGGGTGACGGGGACACTCCCAGGTGTTGGGGACACTCACAGGTGTTGGGGACACTCACAGGTGGTGGGGACAGTCACAGGTACCGTGGGGACTGGCACAGGTGTTGGGGACATGCAGGTGACATGTGCCATGGGGACACTCCCAGGTGTTGGGGTCACTCACAGGTGTTGGGGACACACGTGGTGCTGCCCATGGGGACATTCACTGGTGTTGGGGACATCTGTTGGGGACACGGATGTGGCACACGCTGTGGGGACATGTAGAGGTGGTGGGGACACAGGTGGAACGTGTAGGGGGACACACATATGACACATGTTGGGGACAGTCACCAGGGTTGGGGACAGTCACAGGTGTTGGGGACACACATGTGGCACGTGCTGTGTGGGCACTGACAGGTGTTGGGGACACACATGTCACCAACATGCAGAGGGACACTCCCAGGTGCCACGGGGATGGTCACAGGTGTTGGGGACACCCGCAGGTGTTGGGGACAGGTGGTGGGGACACACGTGGCACTTGTCACGGGGACACTCCAGTCACGGGTATGTGTGCAGGTACTGGGGACACTCTCAGGGGTTGGGGACACTCTCAGGGGTTGGGGACACTCTCGAGGGTTGGGGACACTCGCAGGGGTTGGGGACACTCTCAAGGGTTGGGGACACTCTCAGGGGTTGGGGACACTCTCGAGGGTTGGGGACACTCGCAGGGGTTGGGGACACTCTCAAGGGTTGGGGACACTCTCAGGGGTTGGGGACACTCTCGAGGGTTGGGGACACTCTCGAGGGTTGGGGACACTGGCAGGGGTTGGGGACACTCTCGAGGGTTGGGGACACTCGCAGGGGTTGGGGACACTCGCAGGGGTTGGGGACACGCACCCGTGGCCCTTCCCGTTCCCGTGGGTGCCCTCGGCTTTGACTCCTCCCAAATCCCAAATTTCCCCCAAATCCCCCAGGTCCCACTTCCGGCTCTCCTGGGCTTGGGGTCACAGCTGATCCCAGGATTTTGGGCGGGGAAAAACTGGGAATGAGATAAACCCAAAGAGGGAAAAGCAATAATGGGATAAACCCAATGAGGGAAAAGTGGGAATGGGGTTGGATGAATCCAAAGAAAGAAAAATGGGAATGGGGTCAGATAAACCCAAAGAGGGAAAAGTGGGAATGGGATAAACCCAAGGAAGGAAAAGTGAGAATGGGGTTGGAAAAACCCAAAGAGGGAAAACCAGGAATGGGGTCAGATAAACCCAAAGAAGGAAAAGCAGGAATGAGGGGATGGGATCAGCGGGAGAACAGGGAAAAGGGGGATCCCATATCCCAGATCCTGGATCCCATATCCCGGATCCCATCCCGGTTTGGGGGCGGGATCTCCCGGAGCCGCTTTCTGGGAAAGGCCCGGGCTGGAAAGAATTCCCAAAAATAGCCGGGGGCGGGGCCGTCCCCAGCTGTTCCCGCCGGGAATGCGCGGGAGGCCCCGAATCCCAAAACGGGAGGGGGGACCCCAAAATCCCCCCGGGGACACAAAAGGGGGTCGAGAACCCCAAATTCCCATCCCAGGGAAAACTGGGGGGATGAGGTCCCCAAAATTTCCTCCTTAGGGACAATGGGGGGGGTGAGGACCCCCAGCCCCCCCCGATGTCCCCAAAGAGGGGGTGAGGACCCCAAAATTCCCTCTTGGGGACAATGGGGGGAATTTGGGACCCCAAAATTCCCACGATGTCCCCAAAGGGGGGGTTGGGACACCAAAATTTCCCTTCTGGGGACACTGAGGGAGTGGGGACCCCAAAATTCCCTCTTGGGGACAATGGGGGGCGGGGTTGGGACCCCAAAATCCCCCTCAGGACACCAAAGGGGGTTGGGAACCCCAAAATCTCCGCTGGGGGACAATGGAGAGTTGGGGACCCCAAAATCCCCCCCGATGTCCCCAAGGGGGGATGAGGACCCCAAAATTCCCTCTTGGGGACAATGGGGGGGGACATTGAGGACCCCCAAAATCCCCCCGATGTCCCCAAGGGGGGATGAGGACCCCAAAGTTCCCTCCTTGGGGACAATGAGGGGGGTGGCGGCCCCAAAATTCCCGCCTTGGGGACAATGGGGGAAATTGAGGACCCCAAATCCCCCCGATGTCCCCAAGGGGGGGTGGCGCAGCAGCCCCGCCCCTCCCCCACGCCCGGGGCCGGGTCCCTTTAAGGGAGGCGGAGCCCGGAGTGGGGGGGAGGGGGGGAATTCCCGTTTTTTTTTTTTGGGAACAGCCTAGGGGGGGATGCGGAGGGGACGATGCTCCGCGTCTTCGTCCTGCGGGCCGAAAATGTCCTCACGGGCGACAGCGACATCAGCGACACCTACTGCTCCTGCACCTTCCAAGGTGGGAAACTGCGGGGGGGACCAAAAAAAACCGGGATTTGGGACCATTTTGGGGGAATTTTGGGGAATTTTGGGGGGGTTCGGCCGGGCCCTACAAGCTGGGATGGGGCTGGAAGAGCCGCGGGTCCCCGCCCTGTCCCCGCTGTCGCCGCCACCTCTTGGGTGTCCCCTCCCCACTCCAGAGGGAGGGAAAAAAATAAATAAGAATTTTTTAAAAATCGGGATTTAGGGGAATTTCGGAGGATTGTGGCCGCTCTGGAGGCTGGGATGGGGTTGGAGGTCCCCGCCGTGTCCCCGTCGTCGCCGCCACCCCTTTGGTGTCCCCTCCCCTTCTAGCGCGAGAAGCACCAGAGGGAGGGGAAAAATAATCGGGATTTCGGGGAATTTTTTGGAGGAATCTGAGAGAATTTTGACCCGGGCCGGGGATCCTCGCTGTCGCCGTTGTCGCCGCCCCCTCGTTGGTGTCGCCGCCGCGCTGGTGGCACTTGGGAACCCCCCTGGAGCCACCCCCTGTCCCCGCGGTTATTTCGGGATTTTCCGCTCGGCGGGGGAGGGGAGGATCCCAAATTTGGGAATGGTGGCGATTGTGCCTTTCCCGGGGTCCCTTTCCCGGGGTTACCGTTGGGGACAGAAGTGACACGGAGGGGACAAAGGGCCGTGACGTCACGGGTTCCTTGTGATTTTTTTTTTTTAGTTTTTGGGAAAAGCGGCTTTTTTGGGATTTCCCCCCCGCGTGTTCCCTGGATGAGGGAGCGTTCCCGGTTTTCCATGGAATTCTCCCGGTGTGGGTGTGGCATTCCCGGTGTTCCGCCGCTCCCGCTGGATTCCCAGTTTGGGGGATTTGGCATTCCCTGGATTGCGGCATTCCCGAATCCCGGGATAAGTGCTGGGTCATCCTCAGGCCTTGGAGCGTCCCTGAATCCCAGGGATTCATTTCCTGTCCCTGGGATTTGCGGAATTCCTGGATCTCATGGGTCCACTCCTTTTCCCTGGAGTTCCCAGCATTCCCAAATCCCAGGGCCAGGTTATCCCTGAATTTCCAAAGATTTCATTCCCCATCCCTGTGAATTATGAGATTCCCAAATCCCAGGGATTAATTTCCCAATCCCTGCTGCTCCCAGCATTCCCAAATCCCGATATTTGGCCAGCCTTGGGGTTTCCAGCATTCCTGAATCCCAGGATTTTATTCCCCATCCCTGGGAATTGCAGCATTCCCAGATTCCGGTGCTGGATCATCCTCAGGCCTTGGAGCATCCCTGAATCCCAGGGATTCATTTCCTGGCCCTGGGATTTGCGGAACTCCTGGATCTCTCCATCCTCATCTGAGGATGGGTTTATTCCCCATCCCTGGAGTTCCCAGCAGTCCCAAATCCCAGTCCTGGGATATCCATGGGGTTTCTAGAATTCCTGAAATCCCAGGATTTAATTCCCCATCCCTGGGAATTGTGGGATCCCCGAATCCCAGGGATTCATTCCCCATCCCTGGGAATTGCAGCATTCCCAGATCCCAGCGCTTGGCCTTTCCCGGGTCCCAGGGATTCATTCCCTATCCCTGGGGTTTTCAGAATTCCCAAATCCCAGTGCCAGGTTATCCCTGGGGTTTCCAGGATTCCTGAATTCCCAATAATTTCATGCCTATCCCTGGGAATGATGGAATCCCCGAATCCCAGGGATTCATTTCCCGATCCCTGGGGTTCCCAGCATTCCCAAATCCCGGTGTCTGGGCTTTCTTGGGTTTTTTTCCAGCATTCCCGAATCCCAGGATTTTATTCCCCATCCCCGGGAGTCCCAGCCTCCCTGAATCCCGGGGATTTATTCCCAACTCCCGCCCTTCCCTTCTCCCCCAATCCCAGCTCTCCTTCCCACGATCCCGGTTTTTTTCCCAGCCTCCCCGGGGGCGTTCCCGTGCCGGGAAGGGCCGGACCGGGAAAAGGGGGTGGGAATGGGATAAGGCAGCGGATCTTCATCCCGTCTTTCCCCATCCCGGCTTTCCCGATTTTCCTGGCTTTTCCCGATTTTCCCGGCCATGCTCCGCTGCCTGCTCCAAAGGGCTTCCCAACTTCCCAACCTGGAAAAGCGGGATAAACAAAGCGATCCCGTGGCCAGCCTGACATTCCGAGGTGAGGGAATCCCGATTTTTTTTTTTTGTTTTTTGGGAAGGAAGGGAGGGTTTGGAATATTTTGGCTGCTTTGGAAGCAGCTCCCGGCAAAATCTGGGATCTGGGAAGCTCCTGAATCCTTGGAAAATCCTTCCCTTTGCACCTTTTACCGCCTTGATCCCGATATTTTTTTTTTTAAATCCGCGCTGGGATAACCCTGGGAATTCCATCCCTTTAAATCCTGGATTGGGATGGATGTGAATTATCCCGCGTGGAGCAGGGGTTATCCCATTCCCGAGGGATGGATTTCCTGGGAAAACGGAGGGGTTTGCAGCCCCAAAATTCCCTCTGGAGGATGGAGCTGGCTTGGGATTTTCCCGAAGCTCGAAAAAAAAAAAAATAGGGAAAAATCCCATTTTTAACAAAAATCTGGGAAAAGGACGAGCGGCTCCCGATCCAGGTTTTCCATTTGGAGTGGGAGCGCTGCTGATCCCATTCCCAGCGGGATCCCTCTGGGGAATCCCGGGAGCTCCATCCTCCACCAAATCCCGATCCAGGGCAAATCCGGGGTTCTGAATCCCGGGAAAAAAAAAATTCAGGAATGAGATGGGAATAAATCTCTGGATGAGGAAAACCAGCGGGATGAGTTTTCCATATTTCCGGAGCCGGGGAGTTCGGCTCTTCCCATTCCCAAATCGGGAAGGAGTCGCTGAAAGGGGCGAAAAGAGCGGAAAGCCGGGAATATTTGGAATATCCCGGCGTCTCCCGGGATTTGAGTCACCTCCATTGTTTGGCCTTTTCCTTTTCCTCTTCCCGCGGGGGTCCCTCCCTTGGGATGCGGAGACATTCCAAGAGGGATGAGGGGGCGTGGCTTTGGGAAGGGGCTGGGGTGGGGATGGAGCATTCCCAGGATCTGGAATGTTGGATTTGGCGGAATCCCGGGATTCCCACCCGCGGCTTTTGGGGGATCCCGGGGAAACTGAGGCACGATCCCGAGGTTTGGGAATGGAGGGAATGGAATGTTTGGGATCTCCCGTGGCTCTTCACGCCCTGATTTCCCAATCCCCGGCAGCCTTTGGATGCTCCTGGGGAAACTGAGGCACGGCAAGGAGGGGACTCCGTGGGGTTTTCCAGCGCTTTTTCCAACCTGGAAATTTTTCCCCTGGTTGGGGATCCAAGTGGGATCCTAGATCCAATCCATGCATTCCCAAAATTCAAACACTTGGGAACAGGGAATGGGGCCGGATCGTGATCCTGGGAACTCTGGGAATTTCTGGAAGTTCGGCCCCAGCTGGGATCAGGGATTGGGATCCAGTCCTGGTCCTAGGAACTTCTGGAAGTTCAGCTCCAGCTGGGAGGAGGGAAAGGGCCCTGATCCCGCTCCTGCTCCTGGGAATTGTGGGAATAATCATTGGAAGCTCAGCCCCAGCTGGGATTACGGAATGAGCTCAGATCCTGCTCCTGGGAGTCGTGGGAATTTCTGGAAGCTCACGTCCAGCTGGGAACAGGTTTTGGGATCCAATCCTGATCCTGGGAATTTCTGGAAATTCAGCTCTGCCTGGGATCAGGGAATAGCTCCCAGTCCTGGGATCTGTGGAAATTTCTGGAAGCTCAGCCACCCCTGGGAGCAGAGAATGGGATTCAGTAATTTTCCTAGGAATTCTTGGATGTTCAGCTCCAGCTGGGACCAGGGAATGGAGCCTGAGCCTGATCCTGGGAATTGCAGGAATCCCTGGAAGCTCAGCCTCAGCTGAGATTGGAGTTTCATTCTGGGATCCCAATCCCTGGGAAGATCCCGATCCCTGGGACAATCCAAATCCTTGGGAAGATCCCAATCCTGGTTTTCCTCCTTCCAGGTGTCAAGAAGAGGACAAAGGTCATCAAGAACAATGTGAATCCTGTCTGGAATGAGGTGAGAATTCCCAGTCCCTGGATTTATCCCTGTTCCCAGAAAACGGGCCGGAGCCCAGGTGATTCCCTGGGACTTCCATCCACAGAAAGTTTAGGATGGTTCCCTTTCTGCTCCGGAATTCCAGGCAGAATTCCAACTTCTTTTCCTTCCATCAAGGTCTTATCTGGACTCGGCACGAACATTACAAGAAATTTCTATGGAATGGGAATTTTTCCAGCACCATTTCCCTTCCAACCCCCTCCTTGTGCTCCCACGGGCCAAAATTCCACAAAAAAAAAGGGAATTTGGTGGGAAAATTCTGGAGCAGCTCCCAGGGATTTGCTCCTTCCCAGTAATCCACGGCCAAGGAAAACTTTTTCCCAAGGCAGCTTTTCCTGGTGGATTTGCTGGGAAGTTTGGCTTTGGGAATGTTTTGATTCCGAGGGCATTTGGGATTTGGGATTTCTCCACTTCCAGGCGAATGATCCCAGCCTCTCCCTCCTCTTTTTTCCAGGGATTTGAGTGGGATCTGAAGGGAATCCCGCTGGATCCCGAGGCCGAGCTCACCGTGGTGATCAAGGACCATGAAACCGTGGGGAGAAACAGGTGGGAGAAATTCCGGAGCCAGGATTTTTTTTGCCCCCCTCCCTTTTCCCATTCCCGGGATTCATCCGGCTCTTCCCGGACTCTGCGGATTCCCGCGGCCGTGGGAGGCTGGAGCTGCATTTTTGGGCTGCTTCGCTCGGAATCCGTGTGGGAAATCCCGGCGTTGGGAGGCCGGGAATGCACAGGGGGTCCTCACTCGGGGATGGAGGCTTGGCCGGGATTTGGGAAGCGCTGCCAGGATCGTTCCCGAGGCGCCGGCAGTGCCGGGAAGGGCGGCGGGAGCGGAGCCTCCGGTTTCCTTCCTCCGGCTGATCCCGGTGCCCCCATTCCAGGGGTTCCCCGTGGATCAGGGGGCTCCTGCTGGGTGAGGAATGAGGGGATTCCGGTGATTCCCGGCTCCGTGGGGTGGGAGAGCTGCTGGGAAAAGGGGAAAAATTAGAGGAAGGGGTTTATTTTTAGGGATGGGAGGTTGGGAATGCGGCCTGGGCGAGAAGGATCCTGATTCCAGGGCTGGAGCCGAGGCTGGAATTGCTGCTGGGCTGAAATCCAAGGCAGCTGGAATTTGGGGCTGCTCCAAATCCGGAGTGCCCATAAATAGCCACGGGAAAATGGGAGGAGGGTCCCGGATCCCGGGACAGGAAGATTCCGCCATCCCAGGAGGATCCAGCCTGGCCTTGGGCACTGCCAGGGATCCAGAGGCAGCCACAGCAAAGCTGGGAATTCCAGCCCAGCCCTCCCCACCCTCCCAGGCAGCAATTCCTGCACAAGATCCCAGCCCAATCTCCCCTTTCCCAGTGGGAGCCATTCCCTGTGTCCTGTCCCTCCATCCCTTGTCCCCAGTCCCTCTGCAGCTCTCCTGGAGCCCCTCCAGGGGCTCTGAGGATTCCCTGGAATTTTCCCTTCTCCAGGGGAGCATTCCCAGCTCTCCCAGCCCGGCTCCATCTCTGTGACCTCCTCCGGACTCCCACCCCTGGCTCTGGAACGCTCCGGGTGCCCTTGGATCAGCCCTGTCCCTGTTTCCCGCAGGTTTTTGGGAGAGTCCCGGGTGCTGCTCCGGGATGTCCTGGGCACTCCCAGCCTGGCGGCCTCGTTCAACCTCCCCCTGCTGGACTCGCGCAAGGAGAGCACCGGGGTGAGCCCGGGACCGGCCTGGGACCAGTTTGGGACCAGTTTGGGACCAGTTTGGGACAGCTGGGGCTCCCAGTTTGGGACCAGTTTAGGCTCCCAGTTTGGGACCACCTGGGGCTCCCAATCTTGGGGGCATTTTGGGCTCCAGTTTGGGACCAGTTGGGGCTCCCAGTTTGGGAACAGTATGAGCCATGACATGGCCATGGGGGCTCCCAGTTTGGGACCAGTTGGGGCTCCCAGTTTGAGACCAGTAAAAGCCATGGCATGGCCATAGGGGTTCCCAGTTTGGGACCAGTCTGTCTCCCTTCCCTCCCACTTTGATCCCAGTGTGAGCCTGTCCTCCTCAGTCTGATCCCCAGTCCAAGCCTGTTCCTCCCAGTTTGATCCTGGTCTGATTCCCTTCCCTCCCAGTTTGATCCCAGCCTGACTCCCTTACCTCCCAGTTTGATCCCAGCCTGACTCCCTTACCTCCCAGTTTGGGACCAGTCTGAGCCTGTCCCTCCCAGTTTGATCCCAGTCTGAATCCCTTCCCTCTCAGTTTGGGACCAGTCTGACTCCCATCCCTCCCAGTCTGATCCCAGTCCGAGCCTGTCCCTCCCAGTTTGACCCCAGTTCTCCCATTCCTCTAACCTCTCTAAACCCTCATTCCCTCTTTTCCAGGCCTCCCTGTTCCTGCAGGTGTCCTACATCCCTCCTCCGGGCGCTATCCCGCTTTTCCCGCCCCCGGCCCCTCCGGAGCCGGCGCCGGCCGCTGCCGAGCTGGACACGGTCACCGGTACCCACAGCCCCTCCCGTCCTGGTCCTTGGGATCCACAACCATTCCCAAATCCCACATTTCCCTTCTCCCGCCGCGCAGAGACGGCCGGAGAGGAGGACACGGAAGATCCGGAGGCCGTTGGGGACACGGAGCCCTCGGCGTCCTCGGGAGCTCCGGGCTCGGAGCCACCCTCATTCCCAAGGAAACCGCCTGGGAATCTCATCCCGGGGGTGAAGAGGAAGAGGAGGAGCTCTCCCAAAAAACCTTTGTCCAACAAACCGCAGGATTTCCAGGTGGGATGAGCTGTTCCCATAAAATCCTGCAGGTTGTCCTGCATCCCGTGGGATGATCCTGGTGATCCCTTGTGCTCCATCCTCTGAGATGATCCCAGTGGTTCCCTGTCCTCCATCCCATGGGGTGATCCCACTGATTCCCATCCTGCTGATTCCCATCCTGTTGATTCCCTGTCCTCCATCCAATGGGATGATCCTGGTGATTCATTGTCCTTCATTCCGTGGGATGATCCCGGTGATTTCTTTTCCTCCATCCTGTGGGATGACCCTGGTGATTCCCTGCCCTCAATCCCATCCCAGATCCCCCTGATTCCCTGTCCTCCATCCATGGGATGATCCTGGTGATTCCCATCCTGATGAATGCCTGTCCTCCAATCCGTGGGATAATCCCAGTGATTCCCATCCTGCTGATTCCCTGCCCTCCATCCCATCCTCGATCCTGGTGCTTCCCTGTGCTCCATCCCATGGGATGATCCCGGTGATTCTTATCCCGGTGATTCCCTGCCCTCCATCCGTGGGATGATCCTGGTGATTCCCATCCCGGTGATTCCCATCCCGGTGATTCCCTGCCCTCCATCTGTGGGATGATCCTGGTGATTCCTATCCCGCTGATTCCCTGCCCTCCATCCCATCCCAGATCCGGGTGAGGGTCATCGAGGCCCGGCAGCTCCCCGGGATCCAGATCCGGCCGGTGGTGAAGGTGACGGTGGCCGGACAGACCCGGAGGACGCGGATCCGGAAAGGGAACAGCCCCTTCTTCGACGAGGTCAGCGGGAATTCCCGCTCCAGCGGCTCCTGGGGAGGCCAGGATGTGGGAATGTGCTCCAGGGTGGGAAACTGGGATAACGCCTCATCCTCATCCCGGTTTTCCACAGACTTTTTTCTTCAACGTCTTCGAGTCCCCATCGGAGCTGTTTGATGCTCCCATTTTCCTCACGGTGAGTGTTGGGAAACCCTGGAATTCTCAGGGTTCCCCAGGGCCCTCCATCCCAGCAGGATTTGGGTTGGATCGCCCATTTTTCCTCATTCTCAGGTGGTGGATTCCCGGTCATTCCGCACGGATTCGGTGATCGGGGAATTCCAGGTGAGATCCCGTCCCCCTTTCCCGGCGTTTCCCGCTCTGGATGAGCTCTGGAATCTCCTTTTCCTTTAATCCCGCAGATGGATGTGGAGACCGTTTACTCCGAGCCAAGTGAGCCTCGGGAAACTCCTTTGGGTTTTTTTGGGAAAGGCGCCCACACATCCCAGCCCTTCCATAGAAGAGGCCTGTGTCCATGATCGTGGAATCCCGGAATGGGTTGGGTGGGAAGGGAACTTAAGGATCATCCGGTTCCATCCAGGGAAAAATTCCACCATCCCAAGTGGATCAACTTGGCCTTGGGCACTGCCAGGGATCCAGAGGCAGCCACAGCAAATCTGGGAATTCCAGCCCAGCCCCTCCCCACCCTCCCAGGCAGCAATTCCTGCACAAGATCCCAGCCCAATCTCCCCTTTCCCAGTGGGAGCCATTCCCTGTGTCCTGTCTCTCCATCCCTTGTCCCCAGTCCCTCTGCAGCTCTCCTGGAGCTCCTGCAGGGACTCTGAGCATTCCCTGGATTTTTCCCTTCTCCAGGGGAACATTCCCAGCTCTCCCATCCCTGGCTCCAGAATCCTGAATGGTTTGGTTGGGAAGAGATCTTAAATCCCATCCCATTCCCACCCCCTCCATGTTCAGGGACACCTCTCACTATCCCAGTTTTCTCCAAGCTCACTCCAACCTGGCCTCGGACACTTCCAGAGATGGAGCATCCACAGCTTGTCAGGGAATTCTATCCCCAAATCCTCTCCCTCTTCCGTGGTCCCTTCCTGGGAAAGGACCTGAAATATTCCCTCATCCCTTTCCATGATTTTCATTTAAACCCCACCCAGGAGCATCCCTGACCTCCCTGCACATCCGAGGACTAATTCCCAGTTTTCCGCTGTTCCCTCAGAACACGCTTTCCGCAGGAAGTGGCTGCTCCTCTCGGATCCGGAGGATTTTTCCGTGGGAGCCAAGGGCTACCTGAAGGTCAGCGCCTGCGTGCTGGGGCCTGGAGATGAGGCTCCTGTGAGTATTCCCGCTGGGAATGGGGGGACATTCCAGCTGTAGGATATTCCAGCTCTGGGATATTCCAGCTCTGATTTATTCCAGCCCTGGGATATTCCAGCCCTGGGATATTCCAGCCCTGGGACATTCCAGCCCTGGGTTATTCGAGCTGTGGGATATTCCAGCTGTAGGATATTCCAGCTCTGGGTTCTTCCAGGCCTGGGATATTCCACCCCAGGGTCACCAACCCCCACGGCTCTTCCCAGGGAAGCTGCAGCTTGGATCTTCCTCCGTTTTGGGGGAAAAGCCCCACATTTTCTCATGGAATCATGGAATGGTTTGGGTTGGGAGGGGATCTTAAATCCCATCCATTCCCACCCAGGGACACCTCCCATTATCCCAGCTGGATCCAGCCTGGCCTTGGGCACTGCCAGGGATCCAGGGGCAGCCACAGCAAAGCTGGGAATTCCAGCCCAGCCCTCCCCACCCTCCCAGGCAGCAATTCCTGCACAAGATCCCAGCCCAATCTCCCCTTTCCCAGTGGGAGCCATTCCCTGTGTCCTGTCCCTCCATCCCTTGTCCCCAGCCCCTCTGCAGCTATCCTGGAGCCCCTGCAGGGACTCTGAGGATTCCCTGGATTTTCCCTTCTCCAAGGGAACATTCCCAGCTCTCCCAGGTTGGCTCCAGAATCCCAAAGTGGTTTGGGTGGGGAAGGGATCTTAAATCCCATCCCATGTTCAGGGACACCTCCCACTATCCCAGGCTTCTCCAAACCTCCACCTTGGATGCTCCAATCCACCCGGCCTCGCTTTTTTGGGATCCTCTTGCTCATTCCCAGAATCCGGGGGTGACTCTTCCCGCTGTCCTCTTCCCGCAGCTGGAGAAGAGGGAGGCGGCCGAGGACAAGGAGGACGTCGAGTCCAACCTGCTGCGCCCCACGGGGGTCGCGCTCCGCGGCGCCCAGTTCCGCCTCAGGGTCTTCAAGGCCGAGGACCTGCCCCAGAGTAGGCTCCGCTCCCTCCGGATCCCTTGGAATTGCCGTGTTCCGGGCGGGAATCAGGGCCCGGAGAAGGGGAGGAGGGTTTTAATCCAAGGATATCGGGTGTTTTTATGGGAAGGGAGTTCCCTACTGGTCTGAACTGGTTTTTCCACCCTGCTTTTCCCGCCTGGAGGGCGTCTCCTCCGTGGGAATGCTCATCCCGCTGGGAATGCCGTGGGAATGCTCATCCCGCTGGGAATGCCATGGGAATTCCGCGGGTTTTGGCATCTCCCTCTTCTCCCCAGTGGACGACGCCGTCGTGGACAACGTCCGGCAGATCTTCGGCTTCGAGAGCAACAGGAAGAACCTGGTGGATCCCTTCGTGGAAGTCAGCTTTGCCGGGAAAACGGTCAGCGGGGCGGGATCCCCCGGGAATCCGGGAATGGCGGCGGGAGGAAGGCGGGGTTGGGATGGCAGCGGGGTGTTCCGGGGGCTGGGATAACAGCGGGGTCGTCCTGGGATTGGGAATGGCAGCGGGACGACCTTTCATGGCCTTCAGTGTTGGGATTCCAGCGGGACATTCCGTCCCAGGTCTTTGGGATTGGGAATGCCATCAGGATGTCCTTGGTATTGGGAATTCAGTGGGATGTCCTTGAGGCTGGAATGGCAGCAGGACACTCCCCAGGAATTTGGGATTGGGATGGCAGCGGGATATTCCCACACAGATCTTTGGGATTGGGATTTCTGTGGGATATCCTTGAGGCTGGAATGGCAGCGGGACATTCCCACCCAGATTTTTGGGACTGGGATGGCACTGGGTTGTCCTTGGGATTGGGATGGCGGTGGGATGTCCTCAGGGTTGGGATGGCAGTGGGACATTCCCTTTGGATCCCTGGGGCTGAGATTTCAGTGGGATGTCCTTGGGGTTGGGATGGTGGTGGGATGTTCCCTGTGGATCCCCAGGCCTGCTCCTGGAATGAGGAAATTTGGAAATTTTTAAATGGAGGAATTTGTTCTTGGCCTGAGGGAATTTGCTCCTGGAATGGGGCAGATGTGATCCTGCTAATCCCAAAGTGGGAAGATCCCTGCGAAATCCGAAATATCCTCTGTCTCCTGCCCCAGGGGGTTTAGGAACCCCATGGAATCTGAGGCTGGATTTTAGGGACTCTGGGTTTTCCCAATTGCGCAAATTTCGCCAACAGCCGCTCTCCTGGGCCAACACCGACTTTTCCCTCTTCCCATCCCTCCCTTCCAGCTCTACTCTCGGATCCTGGAGAAAAATGCCAACCCCCAGTGGAACCAGTGCCTGACGCTGCCGGCCATGGTGAGCCCTGGTGTCCCCTCCCGGTGTCCCCAGTGTCCCCAGGGTCCCCTCCCGGTGTCCCCAGCGCCACTCACGCTCTCCCCGTATCCCTTTTCCCAGTTCCCTTCCATGTGCGAGCGGATGAGGATCCGTGTGACCGACTGGTGAGCGGGAAGGGCGTTCCCGGTGCCCGGAGCGGCGGGATGGGCACGGGGACGTCCCCAAAGTGACGGTGTCACCTCGCAGGGACCGTCTGACGCACAACGACGTCATCGGCACCGCCTTCCTGGGAATGTCCAAGATCTCGGCCCCCGGCGGGGAGCTGGAGGGTAAGGGCGGGAAGCAGGCTGGGATTTGGGATGCATGGCCTTGGAGCAGCTGCATGGCCTGGCCGGAGGTTGGTGGTGGCTTTGGGGATGTCACAGCTGTCACCATCCCCACCTTGGGGACAAGAGATGGGGGTTCTGGGATCTCTCCGAGCTGTGCCCCATTTCCGGATGGATCCTTCTGGATTTGGGATTTGGTGGGTTCTTGGGAATGAGGGAGGGAAGTTGCCAATCCATGGCGTGGCTGGATGTTGCTGGTGGCTTTGGGGACGTCACAGCTGTCACTGTCCCCGCCTTGGGGCCATGGCATGGGGGTTCTGGGATCGCTCCGAGCTGTGCCCCGTTTCCAGATGGATCCCTCTGGATTTGGGATCTGGTGGATTCTTGGGAATGAGGGAAGGAAGTTGCCAATCCATGGTGTGGCTGGGTGTTGGTGGTGGCTTTGGGAGTGTCACAGCTGTCACTGTCCCTGCCCTGGGGACACAGGATGGGGTCCCACGGTCACTTTGAGCTGTGCCCCATTTCCAGATGGATCCCTCTGGATTCGGGATTTGATGGATTCTCAGGAATGGGGGATGGGGGCTGCAGGTCCGTGGCTGCTGGAGGTTGGTGACACGTGGCGGTGTCACCGCCGCTGGCAGAGGCCACGTCCCCCCTGTGTCATCCCCTACTGAGGTGACACTTAGGGGCTGTCACAGGGTGGGAATTCCCATCCAGCGCGTGCCATTCCAAATCCCGGGAATTTTCCGCTGTTCAGGACCCCCAGGCGTGGCAGGGCTCAGCCGGGTGTCACTGTCACCGGTGCCAGGCAGGAATTTGGGACATGGCTTTGGAGGGCTTGGAGCTTCCCCCTGCATGAGCTTTTCCTGCTGCCAGTGCTTCCATGGAATCCGCGATCCCGGCGGGAATTCCGCACTTGGCTTTGTGACCGTCCCGTGAGCTGCAGGGACACGGGGTGGCCACGCTGGAAAAAGCTTGGAGCACCTTGGGATAGTGGGGTGTGTCCCTGCCCATGGAATGGGATGAGCTTTAGGATCCTTCCAAGCCATTCCGTGGATCCGGACATGATCCAGGGGCTCCACCCGTGTCCCACCCCAGTCCCCTCTTCCCAATCCCATCACAGATCCTGGGATGGGCTGGAGAGAGAGAGAGAGGCCGGGAGAGAGGATGGGAATGGGGGGATCTCCAGGATTGGCATCTCCCTCTCCACCACCGGGACCTGCCTGATCCCGAGGAAATGCCTGGGAATGCAACTCGGGGATGCTCCAATCCTGCTCCAGCCCCATCCCACAGCCTCTGGAATTGTCCAGGGCTGGGTTGGACAAGGCTTGGAACGATGGTGGGAAGTGTCCCTGGATGCACCTGGATGGGCTTGAAGGTCCATTCTCACCCCAGCCATTCCATGATTCCTTGATTTCCTTGGTTCCGTGATTCCATGACTCCATGATTCCATGACTCCACGATTCCACAGTTCCATGGAAAACCTCTCCCTTTCTCTCTCTGTCTCTCCGCACTCTAAAACCCGTGGGAATCTCCACCCTCATTCCCATCTCTGTCCCTTTTCCATGCTCCTCCTGCTTTCCCAACCTTTCCCAACCTCTCTCCCTCTCTTTGTGCCTCAGATGAGTTTCCTGATCCTGCGAAGCCTCCGAGACCCTCGGACTGTACGTTCCCAGTAACATCCCGGTTTTCCAGTGTCTCCCAGGACTGGTTTTTACCGGTTCCGCCCTCTGGACCGGGGGAGGATCAGCTGGGATGAGTTTGGCACCTTGGGAAAAGGGGAAAGGCTCCGGTTTGGCCCTCCGGGGATTCCCGGGATGCCATCGTGTCTGGAATGCGGAGCCAGCCGGGCGCACAGAGCTCCGGGCAGGATTCCCACTCAGAATTCCATAAAAATGAGCGGCTCTCCTTGTGGAATCACGGGATTGGGAAGTCCCTCTGATCCGTTGGCTCCGGACAGGATTCCTGCTCAGAATTCCATAAAAACGAGCGGTTCTCCTTGTGGAATCACGGGATTGGGAAGTCCCTCTGATCCGTTGACCACCCCGTATCCGTGTCCCCAAGTGCCACATCCACAGGGATGTCCGATCCCTCCAGGGATGGGGACGGCCCTTTCCAGGAAGGAATTTTCCCAAAAATCCAGCCTAAACCTCCCTTGGCACATCCTGAGGCTCTTCCCTCTCTCCTGTCACTCTTACTCTGTCTCACCCCTCTCTGACCTTGCTCTTTTCCATGGGGACTTTTCCTGGGATTGGGAATTCCCAGGATTCAGCCCCACACCCTCCGTGTCTCTCTCCTGCTCCGAGGTGAGCTCATGGGACCCAAAATGGGCGGAAGTTCCAGGATTTTGGTGGCCTCTGGCTGTGTGATCCCTGCGATCCTACAGCGAGCATGACGCATTCCCAGGCTGCCTCGGGAATCCCTAATCCCTCTTTTCCCTGCCATTCCCAGTGGATGACGGGCTGGGATTCCTGCCGACCTTCGGGCCCTGCTACATCAACCTGTACGGCAGCCCCCGGGAATTCACCGGATTTCCCGATCCCTACGAGACGCTCAATTTGGGAAAGGTGACATCGGCTGCTTCCTGGCGCATCCCAAAATAACCCTCCGGCTCCTCTTTTCCCAAAAAAAAAGAAAAAGCTGCTTCTAACCCAACCTGGCTTTGTCACCAGGAGCCTGCGCTGCGTTTCCCGCTCCCGACTATTCCCGCTAACGCCTCCCGATCCCGCTCTGCTCCCAAATTTCCGCCTCGGAAGCGCCAGCTGGAATCCTTTGCCTGACCTCGCTGCTCCGCGGTGAAGCTCCTCGGAAGCAAAGGCAGAGCTTGGCCTCGGGAAGGGAATTCCGGGATCCTGAGGCCTTTTCCTGGTTCTGTCCCAAAGGGCGAGGGGGTGGCGTATCGGGGCCGGATCCTGGTGGAGCTGGAGACCAAACTGGTGGAGCACATGGAGCAGAAGGTGGAGGAGATCCCTGCCGATGACATCCTGAGGGTGGAGGTATTGGAATTCTTGGATCATGGAATGGGTTGGGTGGGAACGGGCCTTGGAGCTGATCCTATTCCATGGTCAGAGACATCTCCCTGATCCCAGGTGGATCCAAGCCCCAGTGTCCAACCTGGCCTTGGGCACTGCCAGGGATCCAGGAGCAGCCACAGCAAAGCTGGGAATTCCAGCCCAGCCCCTCCCCACCCTCCCAGGCAGCAATTCCTGCACAAGATCCCAGCCCAATCTCCCCTTTCCCAGTGGGAGCCATTCCCTGTGTCCTGTCCCTCCATCCCTTGTCCCCAGTCCCTCTGCAGCTCTCCTGGAGCCCCTGCAGGCCCTGCCATGACGTTGTGGGAGATTTCCCTTCATTCTGGCTCTCTCAGATTTCCTCTTTTGGCTCCTTTTCCATGAGAAGTTGCAGCCTCGTCTTCCATCTGGTTTTCCTAAAATCCCCCCAAATTTCCTGTGCTCCAAAGGTTGTTATTCCTCCTAAAAGGAAATTCCCATCCTGGGATCACTGAGGTTGGACAATCTCTGCAGGATCATTGAGTCCGAGCTGTGCCCGATCCCCACCTTGGCACTGAGTGCCACATCCAGGAATTCCTTGGACACCTCCAGGGATGGGCACTCCAAACCTCCCTGGGCAATTCCAATCCCTGAGCTCCCTTTCCATGAGGAAATTCCTGCTGCTGTCCACCCTGAGCCTCCCCTGGCCCAGCCTGAGGCCGTTCCCTCTTTTCCTGTTATTCCCTGGATCAGATCCCAACTCCTACCTGGTTCCAGCATTCCAGGAAGTTGTGCAGAGCCACAAGGTCCCTCCTGATCCTCCTTTTTTCTGGGATGAGCCCCTTTCCCAGCTTCCTCAGCTTTTCCTGGTTCTCCAGCCCCGTCCCAATTCCCTCAGCTTTTCCTGGTTCTCCAGCCCTTTCCCAGTTCCCCCAGCTTTTCCTGGTTCTCCAGCCCTTTCCAAGCTCCCTCAGCTTTTCCTAATATTCCAGCCTTTTCCCAATTCCTTCAGCTTTTCCTGGTTCTCCAGCCCCTTCCCAGCTCCCTCATCCTCTCCCAAGGGTTTACTCTCCAGCCTCCTCCGGCTCAAACTCCCGGAGATCATTCCCAGCACCTCCTCCATGCCCAATTCCCGCCTGTATTCCAGAAGTACCTGCGCCGACGGAAGTATTCCCTCTTCGCCGCCTTCTACTCGGCCACGATGCTGCAGGGCGTGGACGGCGCCGTGCAGTTCGAGGTCAGCGTTGGGAATTACGGCAACAAATTCGACACCACCTGCCTGCCCCTGGCCTCCACCACCCAGTACAGCCGGGCCGTCTTCGACGGTGAGCATGGCATGGATCCCGACCCTCGGGAATCCCAGGAATCCCGGGAGGAAACCCCAGAGTTGCAGAATGGGGTTGGGTTGGGAGGGGCTTGGAGGTTTTGTGGGTGGGGGCGCGTTCCGCTGTCCCAGGTGGATCCAACCTGGCCTTGGGCACTGCCAGGGATCCAGGGACAGCCACAGCAAATCTGGGAATTCCAGCCCAGCCCCTCCCCACCCTCCCAGGCAGCAATTCCTGCACAAGATCCCAGCCCAATCTCCCCTTTCCCAGTGGGAGCCATTCCCTGTGTCCTGTCCCTGCAGGCCTTGTCCCCAGTCCCTCTGCAGCTCTCCTTGAGCCCCTCCAGGAGCTCTGAGGATTCCCTGGATTTTTCCCTTCTCCAGGGGAACATTCCCAGCTCTTTCAGAACAGAGGGGCTCCAGAATCCTGGAACGCTTTGGGTTGGAAGTGACCTTAAATCCCATCCCATTCCCACCCCATCCATGTTCAGGCACACCTCCCCTATCCCAGGTTTCTCCCAGCCCCAATGTCCAACCTGGCCTTGGACAATTCCAAGGATCCAGGGGCAGCCAGGGGCTGTGTCCCGGTGATCCTGCTGAAGGTGTCCCTGCTTGGACCAGACAGCTCCAAAGGGATTTCCCACCCCAGCCATGGGGAGTTTGTGTCTGGGAAGGATCAGGAAAGCCGCAACTTCTCTCGGCTCCATGAGGAGTTTTTTGGGAGCGCCTTTCCCTGGCCTTTCCCTGACTCCCATCCTCACCCCACCAGGAATGCTAAGCTGGTGCCTGGCCTCGCCGCCGGAGCCATGGGGTCAGATCCGGTTGGATCTTGGCGGGATCTCGAGGATTTGGGAGAACACCATCCCCATCCTTCCCCCAAACCCCTTCGGAGGCGGTGTCCTGTCCCAATCCTGCTCTTCCCCCGTTATCCCGGCTCCGAGGAGCAGCCCCGTTATTTATCCCAGCTCCGAGGGGTGGCCCCGCTGCCCCGCGGTGACACGGTGCTGTCCCCAGGCTGTCACTATTATTACCTGCCCTGGGGGAACGTGAAGCCCGTGGTGGTGCTGTCCTCGTACTGGGAGGACATCGGGCACCGCACGGACGCGCAGAACCTGCTGCTGCACGGGGCCGAGCGGCTGGTGAGTGACGGGGACACCCTGGGGACACGCTGGGGACACCCTGGGGACACCCTGGGGGCACCCTGGGGGCACCCTGCGGACATCCTGGGACACACCGGGAGGGGACACGCTGGGAACACGCTGGGGCACCCTGGGAGCACCCTGGGGACACCCTGGGACACACGGGGGACATGCTGGGGCCACCCTGGTGACACTGGAGGGGACGGGGGGCCACTTCCAGCCTGTCACAGCCGCGTATCCGCCGGATGAGGAGCTCCATGGAATCACAGAGTCCTGGAATGGTTTGGGTGGGAAGGGAGCATAAATCCCATCCCATTCCCACCCTGTCCAAGGGCAGGGACAGCTCCCGTTGTCCCAGGTGGATCCAGCCTGGCCTTGGGCACTGCCAGGGATCCAGGGGCAGCCACAGCAAAGCTGGGAATTCCAGCCCAGCCCTCCCCACCCTCCCAGGCAGCAATTCCTGCACAAGATCCCAGCCCAATCTCCCCTTTCCCAGTGGGAGCCATTCCCTGTGTCCTGTCCCTGCAGGCCTTGTCCCCAGTCCCTCTGCAGCTCTCCTGGAGCCCCTGCAGGGACTCTGAGGATTCCCTGGAATTTTCCCTTCTCCAGGGGAACATTCCCAGCATTCCCAGAGCAGAGGGGCTCCAGAATCCTGGAATGGTTTGGGTTTGGAGAATCCCCAACCCACCCCATTCCATGTTCAGGGACACCTCCCACAATCCCAGATTGCCCCAGCCCTGTCCAACCTGGAGACAATTCCAGGGATCTGGGGCCCATCCCTCAGCTCCTGAGTGATTTCCTGATGGATTTTCTGTTGGGTTTCCCTGTTGTTTCCCCCGGAGCTCCCAACATTTCGATGCAGACCCCTGGTGGGACCCAGAGTGGATCCTCTGATCCCGGAGAGCTTCCCCAGCTCCTTTGTGGGAATGTCCTGGAAGCGGGATGGGATTCCGGGCGATCCCGCGGCTCCTGATCCTCGCTTTTCCTTCAGGAAGCCAACCTGGAGAAGGTGCAGGTGGCGCTGAAATCCAGCCGCTCTCCCATGGAGCTGGAGGCCCTGGGATCCCAACTGCTCGATGATGTCATCGCCGACTGCAGGTCCTTCGGGAATTTGGGATGGGAAACCTTTCCTGATGTTTCTTTCTTGATCTTGGAAGGGACTGCTGCCTCCGCCCCTCTTCTCCCTTCTTTTCCTCCTTTTTTTCTCCCTTTTCCCCATTTCCTCCCCCATTTTTTCCCTTTTCCCTTCTTCCTCCCCATTTTCCCCTCTCTTTTCCCATTTTCCTCCTTTTTTCCCCTCCTCTTTTCCTCCCTTTTTTCCACTTCCCCCCTTTTTCCCCCTTTTTCCTTTTTCCCTTCCCCCCACTTCCCCCCCCACCCCCTCCCTTTTCCCCCTTTCCCCCTCTTTTCCCACCTTTTTCCTGCTCATTCCACCTCACTCCAAATCCTAGGACTATCCAAATCCAGGCTGGACAGAGCTTGGAGCAACCTGGGATAGTGGAAGATCCCAAACCATTCCGTAATTCCATGTTCTCCCCATTTACCTGCAATAAAAATGGGATTTACAGATCCCAATCCCCATTCCTGAGGTGGGAATGTATCCTTAAAAATCCCCCTCCAAACCTCTCCACGGCCTAAAAACAAATTTATCTTTCTCTCCATCTATTTTTTCCGGAGGAAATCCCGATTTGTGGCTCGGGAGCCGGGAGCAGGAAGTTCATTTATAGCAGCGGATCCATAAATCCTTGAATTTTACAGGAAAACCTCCCCAGTTTGGCACCTGATCCATTTTTCCAGGAGCTTGGATCAGTGGATATTGCAATGTGGGTGTGGCTCGTTCCCATCCTGATTCCAGGGGGAATTCCGGCTGTGGTTGGAAGCTCTTTTGCTCTTCCCATTCCTAAATATCTTTGCTGGCATCTCAGTTCCTTGGAAACTCACTGAAAATGTGGAAAAACCATTACAAAAGGCTGGAAAACCCCTCAGGAAGCTGGATGAGCTATTGGGGGTGGATTTGGGATGGATTAATGACCATTAATGACAATTAGTCATCATTAATGACCTTTAACGATCATTAATGACCAAAACCACCATTAATGATGATTGGTGACCATTAATGGCCATTAAAGATGATTAGTCACCCTTAATTACCTTTAATGATAACTATTGAGCATTAATGATCATTAATGACCATTAGTGACCTTTAATGATCCTTAGTGACCATCCATGATGATTGGTGATCAGTAGTGACCATTAATGACCGTTAATGACGATTAATGATGATTGGTGACCATGAATGACCTTTAATGATCATTAATGACCGTTAATGACCATTGATGATGATTGGTGACCATTAGTGACCATTAATTACCATTAATGACCATCGATGATGATTGGTGACCATTAGTGACCATTAATGACCGTTAGTGACCATTAATGACCATCCACGATGATTGGTGACCATTAGTGACCATTAATGACCGTTAGTAACCATTAATGACCATCCACGATGATTGGTGACCATTAGTGACCATTAGTGATTATTAATGACCATTAACGACCATCCATGATAGTTGATGACCATTAGTGACCATTAATGACCATTAACGACCATCAATGATGACTGGTGACCATTAGTGACCATTAGTCACCATAAATGATGATTGGTGACCATGAATGACCACTAATGATGATTGCTGACAATTAACAACCCTTAATGACCCTTAACGACCTCCAAGGTCCATCCTGATCTGACCCAATCTCCGATTCCCGCCCATCCCTGCAGCCTGAAGCTTCCCGATGTCCTGGGGAAAGCGTCCAGCACCCACCTGGATCAGAACCTGTTCCGCTTCCGGAGCACCCACCTGGAGCAGATCCTGAAGGTGGCCCTGAGGCTCAAGCACGAGAATTCCAGCCTTTCCCAAATCCTGGACCAGGCAGAGGATTGGCTGTGCCGGCTCCGGGCCATGGCGGAGGAGGTGACTCTTCCTGGTTTTCCCGTCGTGGTTTTTGTGGGAAGTGGGGGTGATGTTCCATCCCGGCTCCCGAATCCGTGGATTCTCCCATGGCGCCAGGTTTGGCTCCGGTGGCTGAGGATGGTCTTGCTCATGGATGAGTTGAGGTCACTCATGGATGGGGAGCGGCCCTGGGAGAAGGACTTGGAATGTTGGTGGGTGGGAAGCTCCACGTGCTCCGGGTTGATCCCACAGCAGGAAAAGAGGGAATTCTGCCCCTCTGCTCTGGAGCCAGACTGGGAATGCTGGGAATGTTCCCCTGGAGAAGGGAAAATTCCAGTCAATCCTCAGAGTCCCTGCAGGGGCTCCAGGAGAGCTGCAGAGGGGCTGGGGACAAGGGATGGAGGGACAGGACACAGGGAATGGCTCCCACTGGGAAAGGGGAGATTGGGCTGGGATCTTGTGCAGGAATTGCTGCCTGGGAGGGTGGGGAGGGGCTGGGCTGGAATTCCCAGCTTTGCTGTGGCTGCCCCTGGATCCCTGGCAGTGCCCAAGGCCAGGCTGGATCCACCTGGGAACAGTGGGAGGTGTCCCATGGAACGGGATGAGCTGTAGGATCACTCCCAACCCAAACTATTCCATGCTTTCCCAATCCCATTCCGGGCTGTGCTGGTGGATCCTTCCCGAGGGAATCCCATGGATTTGTGTTTTCCAGCCCCAGAACAGCCTCCCGGACATCATCATCTGGATGCTCCAGGGGGACAAACGCGTGGCCTTCGCCCGTGTCCCGGCCCACCAGGTCCTGTATTCCCGGAGCGACTCCAACTGCTGCGGCCGCAACTGTGGCAAGCTCCAGACCATCTTCCTTAAGGTACCTCGGGAAGTGTGTCCCGGCGGAATCTTCATCTTCCAAACAGTTTTCCCACTGAAAATAATAAAAAAAAGATGGAAAACCCAGCAGGGAAAGCTCAAATCCCAACATAGGGCTCAGCCGCATTTTGACGGAATCATGGAAAGGTTTGGGTTGGGAAAGACCTTAAATCCCAACAATTCCACCCCATCCACGGACAGGGACAGCTTCCATTATCCCAGATGGATCCAAGTCCATCCAACCTGGCCTTGGACACTTCCAGGGATGGAGCAGCTGCAGCCTCTCTGGGAATTCCAACCGTTTGAAACCACAGGAAAAAGTCCGGGTTGTGCTTTTGGTGGAGTCCAGCTCCTCCTCCATGGATCTGCAGCAGATTCCTGGATATCTCCCTCTGTCCTGAAATTCTAAGGCAGGGAAGATTATTCCCAGTTTATGCTTTTTTAGGGAAATCAATTTTATTTTTTTCATTTTTAATGTTTTTCCAAATTCCTGACCCTTTGCCATTCCAGAAAATTTTGGCTGCTGCCTCCTCTCCCAGGCACTTCCCGAGCTTCTCCCATATCCAAGGATGTTTCAGGTCTGGAAAATATTTGAAGCAGGGAAAAAAAAAATCCCAATTTCCAAACTCAGATGGTGCCAAAAGTGAACTCAGATCTCAAAATTGGGATTTTTCCTTATCCGTGATTTTTTTGTGGAAAACCAGCAGCGCTCAGAGCTGGAAAAAGTGGCTGGGAGAGCAGTGAGGAAAAATTCCTGGAGATTGTTCCTGGTTTTGCTGGATGTGTGCGTTGGGTTTGGTGTCCTGTCCCTGTCCTCGTCCCTGTCCTTGTCCCTGTCCTCGTCCTTGTCCTTGTCCCTCTCCCTGTCCTTGTCCCTGATCTTGTCCATGCCCTCTCCCTGTCCTTGTCCCTGTCCCTATCCCTGATCCTGTCCAGGACCTCTGGAATTTTGCAGCTCCTCGAGGTCAGCTGAGGACACGTTTTAGGGATGTTGCTGGTGGCAGTGGGATGACCCTGAAGGTCTTTTCCAGCCTCAATCCCGTGATCCCAAAGTGCTCCACCCGCTCCTGACATTATCCCAACTGCTCCATCCGGGAATCTTCATTCCCACCTTCCCAGCTTCCAAGAATTCCCGCTAATCCCTTCCTGGTGACCTTTTCCTTGGCAGTACCCGCAGGAGGAGGTGACGGGGCCGCGGATCCCGGCACAGATCCGGGTGCGGCTCTGGTTTGGGTTGGCCGTGGATGAGAAGGAATTCAACCAGTTCGCCGAGGGAAAGCTCTCCGTCTTCGCCGAAACCGTGAGCATTCCCAAGGGATCCCCATCCCGCCGGGAAAAGGAGGCGGGCTGGACCTAAAACCTCATCATTCCCTAAAACCTGCGGGAAGGAGGAACTGTTTCCACCAGCTCAGCCTGGAATGCTGAGGGGAAAGTTGGGAATGAGCCATGGAGCCGCGTTGTCCCTCACAACGGGAAAATCGGGATGCCATGGGATGGGCTGGGCTTTTCCCAGGGAATCTGTCCCTCTGCACGGATTATTCACGGGATTCTGTGGGATTGTTCATGGAATTCTGTTATTCCGACCCCCAATCCATTTTTCTTTGGCTCTCCCAGTACGAGAACCAGACCAAGCTGGCGCTGGTGGGGAACTGGGGCACCACCGGCCTCACTTATCCCAAATATTCCGATGTCACCGGCCGGATCAAGCTTCCCAAGGACAGCTTCCGGCCCTCCGCGGGATGGACCTGGGCCGGGGATTGGTTCGTCTGCCCAGAAAAGACGTGAGTGGGGCTTTTCCACTGGGAATTCCTGGGAATCCCCAAATCCCATGGGAAAATCTGGGATGCCCCCGAGGTCTGTGCCCGTGGATGCGATTCCCTCTCATCCAAATCTTGGGATGCTCCAAAACCGAGGAGCTTCGGGGTGGGATTTTCGTCCTGGTTTGGGGTTTTTCCTGAGGGGCGGGAGGAATTTGGGAGGGCGCAGGAGGAAGGCGGGATGGAGAATCCCTGACTTTGGGTATTCCCGGGATTCAGGCTGTTGCACGACGTGGACGCCGGGCACCTGAGCTTCGTGGAGGAGGTGTTTGAGAACCAGGTCCGGCTTCCCGGGGGGCAGTGGATCCACATGACCGATTCCTACACGGACGTGGTGAGGGAAAGCTGGGAATTCTGGGAGCCAGGCCGGAATCCCGGGGGGAATTCAGGGATCGGTTTGGGTGAGAATTCCCTGTGTCCCACAGAACGGGGAGAAGGTGCTGCCCAAGGATGAGATCGAGTGTCCTCCGGGCTGGAAGTGGGAAGATGTGGAGTGGGACACGGATCTCAACAGGGCTGTGGATGAGAAAGGTACCAAAGGCGGAATTTTGGGATCTGGGATTTGGGAAGTTTGGGATCCTGGATTGGGGAATTTTGGGATCTGGGAATTTGGGAATTTTGGGATCCTGGATTGGGGAATTTTGGGATCCGGGATTTGGGAAGTTTAGGATTTTTTCCATGGTCTGAAATTCATTTTTTCCATGGATGAAAACATTCCCATGGCTGTGGGAGCTGGATCAGGAGAAGGGATCAGGCCCTGGGGGATGCTTTTCCCTTGGCTCTGCCGGCAGCTGCAGGATGGGAATTCCCAAAGGCAGTGCTGGGATAATCTGGGACGATCCTGGTGGAAAAGAAATGGAAAACACCGGGCTGGAGAGTGCTGGGATGGTTCCTGGTTGGAATGGCTGGAGGGAGGGCGGGAAGAGTCCCCAGGGTGGGATTTGGGGTCAAGGACACCATGGATCCATCCCTGGACATTCCAGAGGGATGGATTGTGCCGTAAGGAGGGAAATCCAACCGGGAAATTTCGCTGGATTCAGCCACACCTTCACTGCTGGAAATTCCTGGTGGGACTCAAGGTTGAGGGGAAGTGAGGCTCTTCTCCCGCCTCCCAAGGGCATTCCCTTCTTCCCAAGGTTGGGAATACGGGATCACGATCCCTCCGGACCGCAAGCCCAAGGCGTGGGTGCCGGCGGAGAAGATGTTCCACACCAACCGGCGCCGGCGCTGGGTGCGGCTCCGCCGGCGCGACCTGGAGCACATGGACGCCGTGAGAAAGGTGGGAAGGGCCCGGAAAAGGCGCCACGGGATTGGGATGCAGTGCCGTCCCTCCGAGTGGGCGCCTGGCTTTGGCAGGATCTGCTTTTCCTTGGAAGCTGGAGGGGGCTTGTCCCGGTTTCCAGCGGAAAGCGCCACATTCCAAAGGGTGGAGAAAATTCCGGAGGGATCGGCTGGGATGCGGGGTGGAATGGGGACATCCAGGGAAATCCCGGAGTGTGGGAAACGGGGAGGGACGATGTCCCCAGCCTGTCCCTATCCCGCTTCCCTCTAGATGGTGCCGTTGTACCGGGAATGCCGCTTCCCAGCCTCCCTCCTTGCCTACATGCTGCCGCTTCCCAAGGCTACGCATCTCCCTTCCCGGAAAATTTTTTGGGATAACTGTAGCCACTGTCACCCCGATTTTTGTGGGTGTCACTGGGAAAAAAACCTGGCAGGGCTTGTGGTGGATGATCCAGGGAGAAATTCCAGAGGTGGCAGAGCCGTGGGAGGAGGCGGGATGACGGCAAAGGGAAAAGCGGGATGGGAATCGGAGCTGCTGGAGCTCCACAGGCCTGGGCAGGATCTGGCCCCAGCCCAGCGATCCCGCTCCAAGCGGGATTCATCCCAGGGATTGGGGAAGGGCTGCATTCCCAGTGGTGGATCCAGCAGTGTTAATGGTTGGATTGGGAAAATCCAGCTCCATCCCTGTCAGTGTCCAAGGCCAGGTTGGACACTGGGAATGGGAGACACCTGGGATAGGGGAGGTGTTTCTGCCCATGGATGGGGTTGGGAGTGGGATGGGATTTAGGGTCCCTTCCCACCCAAGCCATGCCAGGATTCTGGAGCCCCTCTGCTCTAGAGCCAGGCTGGGAGAGCTGGGAATGTTCCCCTGGAGAAGGAAAAATCCAGGGAATCCTCAGAGTTCCTGAAGGGGCTCCAGGAGAGCTGCAGAGGGACTGGGGACAAGGGATGGAGGGACAGGACACAGGGAATGGCTCCCACTGGGAAAGGGGAGATTGGGCTGGGATCTTGTGCAGGAATTGCTGCCTGGGAGGGTGGGGAGGGGCTGGGCTGGAATTCCCAGCTTTGCTGGGGCTGCCCCTGGATCCCTGGCAGTGCCCAAGGCCAGGCTGGATCCACCTGGGACAGTGGGAGGTGTCCCATGGAACAGGGATGAGCTTTAAACTCCCTTCCATCCAGAACCATTCCATGATTCCATGATGATCTCCCAGGCCTTTCCCAACCTAATCCAACCTACCCTGGAGACCTTTCCCAACCTGAACATTCCTGTGATTCTCTAAACAATTCCACTACTCCATTCCGTGATTCCAACTTGGGGGAGACACAGGGAAAACCTGAGGCGGAACAACCATTATCCCAACAACACCCCGAAAAACCCAAATCCACAATTTTGGGCCAATCCCGGAAAACCTGATCCCTGTGATCCCTCTCTGGCAGCACAAGCAGGAGGAGCTGGATGGGGACGGTTGGGAATACGCTTCCCTCTTCGGCTGGCGCTTCCACCTCCAGCAGCGCCGCTCCGACTCCTTCCGCCGGCGCCGCTGGAGACGCCGGATGGAGCCTCTGGAGCGCACCGGCCCCGCTGCCGTCTTCGCCTTGGAAGGGGCTCTGGTAGGGAACAGCTTCCCCCATTCCCAGATTTCCACCTGGGAATGTTATCAGCCGCTCATTATCTGCTTCCCATTATCCACCCTGTTTGCTCCATGCTCTGGATTTCCCAATCCGCTGCTTTTCCAGTGATTCCACCAGAGCCAAGGCAGCACAAAGCTCCCATTCTGTGTTTTTATGGAATTTTTTCCCCTCTCTCCTGTTTGGCTTTTTTCCCCCCTCTCTTCCCCTGCTCTGTCTTGCCCTCCAATCCAGGGTTGATCCCTTTGGGATAAAAGCGGCTCCGCGGTGTTTTCCATGGGCTGCTCCTGTCTCGGGGGATCCCGGCTCCCAGAGCTCCCGGCGAGGATTGTTCCCTATTCCCCTTTTCCCCATGGGATCCACAGGTGGGAATTCTCAGCCTTGGAAATCGCTCCTTTCCCCGCAAATATTCCAAGGCCAGTGGGGAATTAGGAGGACTCAGGAATCTCCAAGAGCTTTTCCAACCTAAATTTTGGCATTCCAGGGAATGCTGGAAGCCCAGACTCCTCCTGAGAATTCCCCATCCCGTGGGGAATCCTGACTCTGGAGGTGATCCCGGCATTCCCGACTTTCCGTGGTTTTCCTTGCAGGGAGGAGTGACGGACGACAAGAGCGACGACGGAAAATCCGACGGAAAATCCGCGTCCACCCTGAGCTTCGGAGTCAACAGGCCCACGATCTCCTGCATTTTTGACTGTAAGGACCCCAGGGCAGCGGGAAAGGCGCTTCCCATCCTTTTCCCAGAAAAAGATGGAAAAAGAAAGATGGAAAAAGGGTGGAGGGGAGGACGGTGCTTATGGGAACATCCGCAGGCTCCGGGATCACTGCTCGGGATATCCTGGGAGGGGTTAAGCCGGGATTCCCTCAGATGGGAGGCTGGGAAGGATGGAGCACAATCCCTGGGATTTTTTCCATGTTTTCCCTTCTTCTGGCAGCTGGGAACAGATTCCACCTGCGCTGTTACCTGTACCAGGCGCGGGATCTCATGGCCATGGACAAGGACAGCTTCTCCGGTGAGTCCGCGTCGGGATGGAATTCCGGGAACAGAGGGACCAATCCATGGGCAGGGACACCTCCCACATTCCCAGGTGGATCCAGCCTGGCCTTGGGCACTGCCAGGGCTCCAGGGGCAGCCACAGCAAAGCTGGGAATTCCAGCCCAGCCCCTCCCCACCCTCCCAGGCAGCAATTCCTGCACAAGATCCCAGCCCAATCTCCCCTTTCCCAGTGGGAGCCATTCCCTGTGTCCTGTCCCTCCATCCCTTGTCCCCAGTCCCTCTGCAGCTCTCCTGGAGCTCCTTCAGGCTCTGGAATGGGCTCCAAGGAATCTCTGGAGCCTTTCCCTCTCCTGGCTGGATATGATGGAGCACAGGGAAAAACTTCCATGGGATGTGCCCAGGGAAAATTCCGGAGGGTGACAGGATTTAATCCGGACCTCGGCACGGTCCAGCCCCTTCTTCTCCAGCATCCTTAGGAAATTCTTTGTTGGATTTGATCCAGTGGAAGGTTCCCAGCCCATGGGGTTGGATCTGGATGATCCCTAAGGTCCCTTCCATCCCAGAACAGTCCATGTTCCATAAAACTTCCATGATTCCGTAATTCCTTTGCATCCCCCTTCTCCCAGCTGGACAGGAGGGCAACAGCCCCTGGAGTTTGGGATTTAGGAAGGGGCTTTCCCTGGAAAAAAAGGGAATCCAGGTTGAAAACAGGGGCTGGCCTTTGTGGAGGAGTTTTCCAAGTCCTGCTGCTCCACCCATTCCCAGCATAACTCCAGGGGTTTCTGAAATTCCCAGGATTGTGCTGCTGTGGTCGGGACTTCCCACGCTGGGGCTTTTTTGGGATAGGAATGAAGTCGGAATAGGAGAAATCCTTTTATCCGTGGGATTTCCGTGCTGGAGGTGCTTGGAGGGTTGGATGCAGGTGGAACATCCCTTTGGAATGTGGTTGAGGGAGCATGGAATGCCTGGAATTATCCCGGGAGTTGGAAATTCCCAGATCCTCATCCCTGGAGGCTGGGCCATCCCAGCCAGGTATTCCCATTAATGCTTCAGAGCTGGAAAAGCAGGAAAAGGGAATGTCACCTCCTCTGGATCAGAGCTGGGATAACGTGGAATGTCCCAAATCCCGGGAAAAGAGTCCACTGGAGGGAGGAATCCAGCGTCCCTCCAGGGCTATCCCTGCTCGATTCCCGTCAGAATTTACAGAGGGATTTGGTTGGGATTTCCCTCCAAATCCTGGGATTTAAATCCCACTGGGAACAGCGCATCCCGGTAATGATGGGAAACAGGGACAATCCCAAAGCTGGGGAGGCAGCTGGACCATGATCCTGAGGGAATCCTGCTTTTCCCAGTCATTGGAATAACGTGATTTTTGGGAATAAACACCCCAGAGCATCCAAAAAAATCCCCCAGTGTCTGCTCCCACCTGGAATTCCCACAAAGGGCTCCTTGTCGGGATGAGGAGGTGGGAGCGAGGTGAGCTCATGGCCCGGGAGGGGAGTCCGGAATCGTTTTCCTTTGGAAAAATCCCGGCCAAGGACAACACAAGCAGCAACCGTTCCACAATGCGGGATTGTGATTCCTGCTGCCGGGAATAAAGGAGTTCATTAAAGGGGCTCGGCAGTTGGAAAAATAAACATTCCCTGCTCCCAACAAAGGGGCTTTAGAGAGGTTTCCATGAAAAATGAAAAAAAAAAAAAAGGAGCAGAAGGGAGGGAAAAATGGGGAAATAAAAAAAAAGGGAAAAGCAACTCCAAATCCAGGGGGTTTTGTTTATTGTGATGGATTTGTCTGAGGAAAAGTGGGAAAGGCTCTTCCCAGAGGGGGTTTTTGGGAATGTCCGAGGGGTCCCGGCTTGTTAAGCGTGGATAGAGAAGAAAATCCAACCCCGGGTGCCCCAACTCCTTGGAAAAGGGGGGAAAAGGGGGAATGCTGCTGGGATCAGCTGGTCCTGCTTCCAGGGGCTGTGGGATAATCCTGGGATCTGAATCCAGGGATGCGGGATTTTCCTGGGAGCTGAATCCAGGAATGTGTGTGGGATAATCCCGGGATCTGAATCCATGGGTGTGGGATAATCCTGGGATCTGCAGCTGGGGATGTGTGGAATAATCCTGGGAGCTGAATCCAGGAATTCGGGGTAATCCTGGAAGCTGCATCCTTTGGCTCCCATTAAAGCTTCCAGGGGTCCGTGGGATGTTCCTGGAATTTGCATCCAGGGATGTGTGGGATGCTCCTCTGTCTCCCAGGCAGGAATTCCTTTCCAAGATCCCAGCCCAGTCTCCCCTTTCCCAGTGGGAAGCCATTCCTTGTGTCCTGTCCTTATCCCAAATCCTTCTCCAGCTCTCCCGGAGTCCCTTTAGGCCCTGGAAGTGGCTCCAAGATTTCCCTGGACCTTTAGAACCATCCCAACTCCCAGACTGAGCCTTTCCAGCTGGAAAACCGCCTGGAAAGCCAGGCAGTTTGGGCTTGGAATGCCAAATTCCAGGTGGGATAGACCGGGCAACTCCTTCCTCCTTGAGCAAGACCTGAGGACGAGATGGATCGAGCTGGGAATTCCCAAATCCTTCTGGGTGGGGCTGGGAATTCCGGGAGGAGCCGGAGCTGGGGTCCGTCCCTGAATTCCCATTCCTGGAATGCCGTTCCCGCAGATCCCTACGCCATCGTGTCCTTCCTGCACCAGAGCCAGAAGACGGTGGTGGCCAAGAACACCCTGAATCCCACCTGGGACCAGACCCTGATCTTCTACGAGATCGAGATTTTCGGGAATCCCCGGGAAGTGGCCGAGGCCCCTCCCAACATCCTGGTGGAAATCTACGACCACGACACCTACGTGAGTGCGGCCATTCCCGCGGGGAATTCCCGGCCTCCGGAATGCAGTTCGGGCTTCAAGGCGGGCGTTTCCGGAAGGGGAGAATTCCCGGGAAGGTCCTCCTGGAGGTCCTGTGCGTTGGGCTTCCTCACTGCTGTTTAAAGCGGGAAAACTGATGGAGTTTCCTCATGGAAAAACCTTGGGATGAAGCTGGAAGTAGTCATGGAAATAGGGGAATGCCCTCTGCTGTTTGCCGTGTCCAATGGGCCTGGGAATCATGGAATTTTGGGGAATTTTTGGAATTTTGCTGACAGGAACTTGAGGTTTTTCCCAGAAAAACCGTGCTGGGAAAAAAAAAACAAACCTGGAAAAACCAAGTGCAGGAAGGAATTCTGTTGAAAAACATTTGGAATACAACTTGGGAAGGGCTCGGGAATACCTCAGGAATCTTTTTCCCTCTCTCCTGCCCCTTCCCAGCAGGAAGCAGGAAAGATCCCAGTGCGAAGCAGGGAATGGGATTTTTAGGAGCTGCCAAAGGCTCCGAATTCCTGCTCTGGAAAATCTGGGATAGAATTTTGACCTCCTAAGGCAAAACTCCTAAAAAAATTGTTTTTCCAGCCTTAGGAATTCCGGGGAGGAGTTGGGAAACCGGAGGCTCTGTGGGCACCAATCCGTTGATTTTCCTGCCCCGATCCCATAACGGGATCATCCCCCGCTCCCGATTTTTGGCTGAGGGGAGAGGGACGGATTTCTCTGGGAAAAGGGATGGGGAGGACGATCCGAATTCCCATGGTTCCCAATCCCCACGGTTCCCAATTCCCTGGGATTCCCTCTCCAGGGCGCGGATGAGTTCATGGGGCGCTGCGTCTGCCGGCCCAGCCTGGAGCGCTCGCCCCGGCTTTCCTGGCATCCCGTCCTCAAATCCGGCCGGAACGTCGGGGAGCTCCTGGCGGCCTTCGAGCTCATCCAGAGGGAAAAGGTGAGATCCGTGCCTGAGCCCGGAATGCTCCGGAATTCCGGCTCCTCCCCAGGGTCCGGCTTTTCCAGGTGTCGGGTTCATTGGCGCCTTTGGAGAGTGGGAAGAGCCAGAGGGATTTGGGATTTGTCCCTTTTGGAGGGATGATTCCATAGGGTGAGGTATTCCATGTGGGAAAAGAGATGGTTGAGGGTTGGCCCGATGGAAAGCTGCAGAATTCCAGCTGGGATGGGCTGGATGGATCCTTCTCTCCTCGGACAAGTCCTGAGAGAGGTCTCAGGGATATGGAGGGAGCTGGGAATTGCCAAATCCCTAAGGAATTCCTTGGAATTATTGCTGGAGGGGGTTTAGGAGAGCTGAAGCCACTCTGGCTTTTCCATTCTGGATGTGCCAGGAAAAAGGCGTGGATTGGGAAGCTCAATCCCTGAATCCCATTCTTCCCTCCTGGCCCCGAGGTTTGTCTGGGAATGTGAATCTCACAATTCCCTCTTCCCTGGAAATTCCAGTCCAAACACCAGGACAAGGCCCTGGATATCCATGTGTGGCCTCTTCCTCCTCCTCATTCCCTCAGAACCGGCTGGGAAAGGTCTTGGAAAGGCCTTGGAATGAGATGTGCTCCCAGAGGAGCTGTTTGATCCCAGTGGGAATTATCCGTGTGGATTTGGTGCTTCCTGGCTGGATAGGAGTCCAGGATTTTTGGAGCTGGGAGGGGAAAGGGCTGAAGTTTCCCTGCTGGGAGAAGAGGAATTAGCACTGGGAATGTTAATGGGAATTGTGTTCTCTCCCTGCAGCCGGCTGTTCATCACATCCCTGGATTTGAGGTAATTCCCGACTCCTTCTTGCAAATCCAGCACCATTCCCAGATTTCCCAGGGATTTGGAGCCCGTTTCCAGCCCTGCAGCATTCCCTCCATCCTGTCCCAGGGAATTCTTGTAGGATGAAGGAATTCCCCCGTAGGGATTCTGCTTTTCCTCAGCTGATACAGAAAACTGGGACTGGGGCAGCTCCTTCCTGACAGGGCAAATTTATCCCATTCCAGGATCCAGAGGATCCCATGGGGATACTCCAAAGGCTCTGGAGCCAGGCTGGGAGAGCTGGGAATGTTCCCCTGGAGAAGGGAAAATTCCAGGCAATCCTCAGAGTCCCTGCAGGGGCTCCAGGAGAGCTGCAGAGGGACTGGGGACAAGGGATGGAGGGACAGGACACAGGGAATGGCTCCCACTGGGAAAGGGGAGATTGGGCTGGGATCTTGTGCAGGAATTGCTGCCTGGGAGGGTGGGGAGGGGCTGGGCTGGAATTCCCAGCTTTGCTGTGGCTGCCCCTGGATCCCTGGCAGTGCCCAAGGCCAGGCTGGATCCACCTGGGATAGGGGAAGGGGGTGGGACTGGATGGGATTTAAGGATTTTTCCTACCCAAAGCATTCCATGATTCCCATTGGTTGTCAGCTCCAGTTATAAACCTTGGGATGGGCTTAGGGATGAGAATTCCTCTAATTCCGTCCTCTCCTCCTCTTCCCCAGAGCGAGCTCTCCTCCAGCCTGGATGAGGTGAGTCTTTGGGAATTCCTTGTTTTTCATGTTGGAATTGTTCACATTTCCTTCCTTGGGATTTCCTCTTTTTCCCAGATGGGTCAAGCCGGGAGCATCAGGATTTTGGGAATATGAGTGAGCCCTGGCCCCATGGGCTTTTCCCCATGGCCGGGAATGTTGGGATCCATTCACCCTCTGGAATGAGGTGTCCCATCCTTTCAGCCCAGGCGTGCCAGAGCTGGAATGCCGGGCTGCCCCTGGGAAATCCCAATTCCAAACTTTCCATAGGGAATTTGCCAAGAGTCAAGGATGTGCTAGCCTGTTCCAGTTGTTCCGAAGGAAATTTCATCCCTCATCCCGGGAAAAATTCAGGGATTGGTTGGATGGGGCTTGGAGCAACCTGGGATAGTGGAGGGTTCCCTGCCCTTGGAATGGGATGAGTTTTCCAATGGAAACTATTCCACGATTCCATCATTCCCATGAATCTGATTCCACACCCAGGATCCCAAGAGTTTATCCCTATGCATCCCATGGAGCCGATCCCAGGCTGAACCAAGAGGTGGAGTTGGGATCTGGGAAAACTCCTGACAGGGAAAGGGAACAGCTCCTGGAATGTTGTGGTGGCCCTTGGAGCAGTAAATCCCAAAATCCGGGAGACGAGCTAGGAAAGGCCTGAGCCACATTCCCAGGAAAGGTTGGATTGGGTGGGATAAACACATTTTTCCAAGATTTTTTTCCCGCCCAGGCCGCCTTCCCTTGGGAGCTCATCCTGCTGTTCCGTGTGTCCATAATCATCTCTCTCCTCTTTTTCCTCCGTTTCTTCCCACCGCCGGAATTCCGGGATGGGGCGTTCCACAGCTCTGCATCCCTGCCTTGTTCTCGGAGGGGCTCCTCCAATGGGTATCACTCTCTTCCCTTCCCTTCCCTTTTCCCAGAATCCAAGAAAATCCCGGCAGAGCCTTTCGGGGAGAGCAGGGTTGCAGGAACCCCATCCCGACAAAATTCCTGAGGCTGCATCCCAAGGATTGGTGCCAGCTGGAGACTCCGGCACCTCATGGATGCTCCTGAAGGACCAGGCTGTCTCCGTCCTTAATCCATGTTTTTCTTGGGAACGGCCTTTTGGGGCCAAATTCCCGCCAAACTCTGGGATTTATCTTTGGATCCCATCCCAGCTTCCATATAAAATGGGAATGTTTTCCAGCCTTTTTTTTTTTCTTCACCTTATCCATGTTGATTTTTCATTCATCCTGGATCCAAATCCGGGTTGGAATCCGTGATATCCAGAGCTCCCTGCCACCCGGATTCCCTCGGATTTATCCTTGTTCAACCCCTCCTGGCTCCCAGCAGGATTTTCATGGATTTTCCTCCCTCCAGCCGGCTTTGTCTGGGAATTGCTTTTTCCCACTCCCATCCTGATCCCTCCCTCATCCTTGGCATGCCCTGCTCATTCCTGTCCATCCAGCGGAGCATTCCATCCTCCGGCGTTCAGCTGGAATCCAGGAGAACGCCTGGAAAACCACTGGGAGAGCAGCAGGAAGGACTTGAAAAAAACCCTGGAATGATGCAGGGTTAAAATCCAAGTTGATCCTGGAGAGGATGGGTGGGGCAGGAGCTTTCCCAAGGATTTCCCATTGGATTTGCCGAAGGATTGAACGTTAAAATCCCCTCTAACCCAAACCATTCCATGATTTTGGGCCTGAGCAGCCTGAAATGAGGGTTTTTTTTGGGATTTAGAGTTCCAGAGGTAACCCAGGGAATGTGGGAATCCTCTGCAGCTCTCCCTTCTCCTTCGGGTTATCCCGGGTAAAATTCCCGTTCCCTGCCAGGACTAACCAGGACTGGGAGCACATGGATCATGGGATGGAGGAGTGGCTGCTCCATGTGGGGATCCCACATGGAATTCCTGAAAACCTTTGGCTAACAAGCAGCTGGACTCAGGAACTAGCAATTCCCAGGGAAAATTAAAGCTTGGAATTTTATGGGAAGGGGAGTTGGCCTTGGATGATCCCTAAGGTCCTTTCCAACCCAAACCATTCCATGATTCCCTGTGGAAAATCGCTTTGGAGAGCCAATCCCTCACCCAGTCCCGTAACTAAAACTCACCCACATGTCATTGAATCCACTGGAATTCCAGCTGGGAGAGAATTCCATGCTCCTGGGATGCATTTCCAGAGGTTTTGCTTCTGTTCTGGCCTTTCTGGGGCTCTGGGAGATGCAGGAAAGGAAAAGGGGAGGAATTCTGGCTCCCACTTTCCTCCTCCGGGAAGGCAAATTGGGAATTTCTTAGCAAATTCCTCCCATATTTGGGATGATCCCAATGGAATTCCCTGGTAGTTTCACCTGATCCCTATCCCATGGATTTCCAGATTATCCATGAGGTGTGGGATGAACCACAGCCCCTTCCCAGATCCAGAGGCGATGCCAATCCCACGGTGCTGACCCCACTAAATTTTTTGGGAACTGCCCAACTACGAACCCGCTGCTGCTTCATCCCTTTCCTCATCCCGCCGTGATCCCGGGAAGGGATAGAGGCGTTTCCATCCTGTCATTCCCTAAAAAAGGGTTGAACCTTGGAGGGCAGATCCTTCATATTTCCCTGGGAAGAGCTCAGGAACGTTGGATCTTCTCCAGGATGGATTTAAAGAGATCAGCCCACTTTTCCAGTGCCTCCATCCCGCCGATCCTCATCTCTCTCCTCCGGCTGTCCTGGATTTCCCGGAAGAGATGAGTTTGGCAAAGATGGAGATTCCGGGTGGATCCGGCGCGGGAAGGGGTTTGGTGTCCCATCCTGGCGCTTCCTGACGTTTTCCTTTCCCTCCTGGCTCCCGCAGTCCGCGGATTCCGACCTTCCCTACCCGCCGCCGCAGCGGGAGCCCAACGTCTACATGGTCCCGCAGGGAATCAAACCCGTCCTGCAGCGCACGGCCATCGAGGTGAGCCGGGAATGAGCCGGGAATGGGAGCCGGGAATGGGATGCTGAAAAAGAGGAGACTCCAGGGGGAACTCCTGAAGGAATTCCCTGAAGGAAGGTGGAGCTGGAGGAGTTGGGGTCTGCTCCCAGGGAACAAGGGATGGGATAAGGATGAAGTTCAGGGAACAGGGGATGGGATGAGGATGAAGTTCAGGGAACAGGGGAGGGGATAAGGATGAAGTTCAGGGAACAGGGGAGGGGATAAGGATGAAGTTCAGGGAACAGGGGAGGGGATAAGGATGAAGTTCAGGGAACAAGGGATGGGATGGGGTCTGCTCCCAGGGAACAGGGGATGGGATAAGGATGAAGTTCAGGGGACAGGGGATGGGATAAGGATGAAGTTCATGGAACAAGAGATGGGATGGGGTCTGCTCCCAGGGAACAGGGGATGGGATAAGGATGAAGTTCAGGTTGGATATCAGGAGGAATTTCCTCATAGAAAAGGTGGTCAGGTGTTGGAAGTGCCCAGGGAGGTTTGGAATCCCCATCCCTGGAAGTTTCCAAGGAACTCCTGGTGCCGAGGTCGGGATTGGTCACAGATTGAACTGGATGACCTTGGAGGTCTTTTCCAACCTCAGTAATTCCATAATTTCCACCACTGCTTCTACACGGTTCAACCTCCAGGTTCTCCTCCATTGCTGAGGAGCTCCATGGAAACCTGGAGAAAGAGTTTTGGCTCAGGATTTGGTGTCCCCTCATCCCACAGATTTGGGGCTGAGGAACCTCCGGGATTTGGTTCAGGATTTGTTGTCCCCTCATCCCACAGATCCTGGCCTGGGGGATGAGGAACCTCAGGGATCTGGTTTAGGATTTGTTGTCCCCTCATCCCAGAGATCCTGGCCTGGGGGATGAGGAACCTCAAGGATTGGGCTCAGGATTTGGTGTCCCCTTATCCCACAAGATTTGATGTCCCCTCATCCCACAGATCCTGGCCTGGGGGCTGAGGAACCTCCGGGATTTGGTTCACGATTTGGTGTCCCCTCATCCCGCAGATCCTGGCCTGGGGCCTGAGGAACCTCAAGAGCTTCCAGCTGGCCAGCGTGACCTCGCCCAGCCTGCTGGTGGAGTGCGGGGGGCAGCGCGTGCAGTCCGGCGTCATCAAGAACGTCAAGAAGAACCCCAACTTTGACGTCTGCGTGCTCTTCATGGAAGTGGTGAGGTCCCGGCGGGACTGGGGCAGTGCAGGGGGAAGGGAGGCCCTCAAAAATGGGGTGAAGGGCCTTAAAATCCCATAAAAACGGAGCTAGGGAAGGACCTCGAAGTCCCGTAAAAGTGGATGTTGTGAGGGACCTTGAAGTCCCATTAAAATGGATCTCGTCCTAAAGGATCTGGAGGTCCTGTAAAATTGGATCTTGGGGTGAAGGACTTCGAAGTTTCATAAAAATGGATTTTTGAATGGCCTGGAGGTACCATAAAAGTGAATCTTGAGGTGAAGGACCTTGAAGTTCCATAAAAATCTGTCTTGTGAAGGACCTCAAAGTCCCATAAAAATGGATCTTGTCCTAAAGGATCTGGAGGTCCCGTAAAGTTGGATCTTGGGGTGAAGGACCTCAAAGTCCTATAAAAGTGAATCTTGTGAGGGGCCTGGAGGTCCCCTAAAAGTGGATCTTGGGGTGAAGGACCTGGAGATTCCATAAAATGGGATATTGTGGTGAAGGACCTCAAAATCCCATAAAATTCGATCTTGGGCTGAAGGATCTCGGAGTGCCATAAAAGTGGATCTTGTGAAGGACCTCGCAGTCCCATAAAAATGGATTTTGTGGTGAAGGCCTCAAAATCCCATAAAAGTGGATTTTGTGAAGGACCCTATAAACCCCATAAAAATGGGTAACGTGCTGAAGGACCTGGAGGTGTCATAAAATTGTTTCTTCTGGTGAAGGACCTCAAAATTCCACAAAAATGGTTCTTCTGGTGAAATTCCTTCTGCCCTTGGTTTTTTGGGGATGGTGCAGAACCTCTGCCCTCCCTTTTCCGGCCCCATTCCATCTTCCCTTCCCTCTTCCCGCAGCGCCTGCCCAAGGAGAGCCTCTACAGCCCCCCCATCATCCTGAAGATCATCGACAACCGCCCCTTCGGCCGCAGGCCCGTGGTGGGACAGTGCACGATCCGCTCCCTGCAGGAATTCTACTGGGATCCCTCCCAGCAGGACACGGGGGCGCCCCAGGAGCAGCCAGGTCCGTGGGAATGTCGGGATTGTTGTCCTTCATGGAGGCATGGAATGGTTGGGTTGGGAGGGAACTTAAAGGTGATCCTGTTCCACCACATCCATGGGCAGGGACACCTCCCACATTCCCAGGTGGATCCAGCCTGGCCTTGGGCACTGCCAGGGATCCAGGGGCAGCCACAGCAAAGCTGGGAATTCCAGCCCAGCCCCTCCCCACCCTCCCAGGCAGCAATTCCTGCACAAGATCCCAGCCAAGCCTTCCCTCCTTCAGTCCAATCCATTCTCCCTTGTCCTGGCACTCCATGTCCTTGTCCCAAGTCCCTCTCCTCACTCCTTGGAGCCCTGGATGGGGTTGGGATCACAGGATTGGGATCTTGGAGATGAGCTTTGGGTTGTGTGAAAACTCTGGATGAGGTCGGGATCATGGGGATGAACTTCCTGTGGTGGGAAGAGTCTGGGAGATGCTGGGATTAAGGATATCAATTTTGGATTGTGGAAAATGTCTGGGATGAGTTTGGGACCATGGAGATTACCTTGGGATTGTGGGAAGGGTCTGGGATGAGTTTGGGACCATGGAGAGGAGCTTTGGGTGAGGAGCTTTGGGTGGTGGGAAGTGTTTGGGATGAGTTTGAGATCATGGAGATGAACTTTGGATTGTGGGAAGGGTCTGGGATGAGTTTGGGATCATGGAGATGAACTCTGGATGGTGAGAAGTGTCTGGGATGAGTTTGGGATCATGCATGTCAATTTTGGATGGTGGGAAGGGTCTGGGATGAGTTTGGGATCGTGGATATCAACTTTGGATTGTGGGAAGTGTCTGGGTGGGGTTGGGATCATGGAGATGGGGTCTGGGAGAAACCGGGGTCACTCCCAGAGGTGGATCCCAAGGTTTCTGGGCTCCGGGATTCCGGAATCCTGGGATGATGGTGCCGCCCCGCTCCGGTCGCAGATGACGTCAGCCTCACGCCCCGGGACGACGTCCTCATCGACATCGATGACAAAGAGCCCCTGATCCCCGCCCAGGTACGGAAAATCCTGGATCCTTTCCGAGCCCCAGTGGGTCTGGTGGGGATCCAAGGTGCCGGATCCGGTTGGATCCATCCTTTTCCAATTTCCACGCGTTTTCCCTCGCTCTCCTCACCTGCACAACCCCAGACTCCTCCTCATTCCCTGTGTTGGGAATGAGGGGCTGGATTTGCTTTCCCGATGGAGAGAAATCCGTGCTGGGCTCTTCCCGAGGAAAGCAAAAATTCCCTGAGGCTCCGTCGCCCTCGCTCCATGGCCAGGTCCCCTTGTCCCAGTTTGGCTCCTGGTTTGCGGGAATTTTACTGGACTGGGATTGCGGAATCCTGAATCCCGAATCCATGGTCGTGGGAGTGTGGGAGGAGGGGGGAATCAGTGCAGTTCCAAGGAATTTGAGGGATCTCAGGATTCCCTTGGGAATGGATCAGGATGGACACAGCCTTGGAGCGTCCGTTCTTCCAGAATCTTCCACAGCCCTCGTGTTCCTTCTCCAGCAGAAGGAATCCTTGGGACAGACCAGTGCCAAGCTTTGTGTGGGATGGGCGGATCCAGAGGCGATCCTGGTGCCTCTGGAGCAGCTGGGAATGCTGTCAGGAATGTTTGGTGGAGGTTTTCCTGGTCTCCCATCCCTTGGTGGGATATCAAGGGCTGCAATTTCCCTTCTCCCTATTCCTGGATGCCACAGGGCTGGAAAAACTGGAATTTCCAGAAGGAATCTGCCTTTCCAGGTGTTTTCTTCCTCAGTTTCCCTGGCCTTGAGCAATTCCAAAGGTGGAGGAGCTGCTAAATCCAAGATGCCCACCTTGGGCATGGATCCTGCTCTTTATCCACGTCCTTGGTGGCTCCTGGGGGTTTCTATTCCCAAGGATTTTCTGGTGCTGTTGGATATTTGTGGTGTATCCCAAGACAGGCTCGGGCTGGGTCCCACGTCAAGCTGGGAATCAGGAATTTGGCTAATTCCCAAAAAAACCCGCGGATGTGGCCCTGCTCATTCCAAATCCTCATCCCTGGAAGTGCCCAAGGCCAGGTTGGACGGGGCTTGGAGAAACCTGGGATAGCGGGAGGTGTCCCTGCCCATGGAAAAGGTGGAATGGGGTGAGATTTAAGATCCTTCCCACCCAAATCATTCCATGATTCCATGGTCCTATTCACGGCTCCATTGGGATCTTTTCCTGAAATCCTTCAGCCTCCATTAAGAACCGGAAAGTGGAACTGGGAAAAGTTGGCTCCGGTGAAAAGTGTGGAAAGGGAAAAGCAGCTCCCCAAAAGCTCCTGGTTGGAGCACTGGGAAATTGGGAAAGCAGTCTCATTCCCGCCTTTTCGCTTCCCATTTAGGGATTGATCCTTTAAATTTACAGCTGGGCTTCGTCTTTTGTCAGGGAAGTAACTGGAGCGTGTCCATGGACAACATGGAAATTGGGAATGGGAATTTTTGTAATAAAATCCCCTTTTTTTTTCTCCAAGAGAAACTTGGGAGAAAATGGAGGGAAAAATGTGGGAATCTTCTGGGAGCTGAAGCCGCTGCGGGATCCCAGCTTGGGATATGGAGCTTGAGCCCGATTGTCCATGATCCTGATCTGGGGTTTCCCATGATCTGGAATTAGGATTTCCTACGACCCAGTGCTGGAAGTGCTTGGACAATGTGGTGCTGGCCATTCCCTGTGGAGAGATTCCCAGTTTATCCCATATTTCTGAGTGGTCAGGTTTGGGGGGAACACCCTGGGATGCCCAGAGTGGGATCGGCCACGCCCATGATTCCCTGGAATTCTCTGCTCAGATTTCCATGATTTATTAATGGAAAAGCACGTTGGTGGGCAAACCTGCTCCCGTTTTTTCCTTTGGGAATAAAACCTCTGGATAGGGACACGCCTCCCTTTATACCCCCTGGAGCTCTGGGAGCTGCTCCTGGGAATGTGGGATCCCATCCCGAAAATTCCAGAGGAAGGAATAAGGTGGCGCTTTGGAATCCTGGAGCTTTGTTCCCTGGGATAATTCTCTTGGAAACGTCTCCAAGCTCAGGTCAAATTTAGGGAAGAGTTTAAACAGCAGGGAAAGGGGGGAGAGGGATGTGGCAAAACCATTCCAAAGTGGAAAATTCCGGCAAAACCATTTCCCAACCAATCCCCCTGCCCCCAGTGGAGTTCTTCAGTTTGACCCCAGATTCCTCCTCCTCCGTTTGTTTCTTTCCTTGTTTTTCCCGTTCCTTCGGGAAAGGAGGGAGCGTCTTCCTGGAAGGCCAACCCCAAAATTCCCACCTCGGAGTTTTGGCCCTGGAAGCTGCTCCTCTCCTGGAGGTGGACATGGATCGAGGCGTGGATGGACCGTTGGGATCATTCCGCCCATCCAGGGCCAGGTTTGGGAGGTCAAGGAGCAATCCCGGCTCCACAGGGACCATCCTGCTCCACTTTCCCGGGAAAAGGGGTGGATCCCAAGCCAGCAGCTCGCGCTCGGGGCTCTTTGGAAGCTGGAGCCAGGATTTTTTCATGGATGCGTTCCCTTGCGTGGCTCCGGAGTTTTTCTCCCTCCTTGCCAAGCCTGGCGTTGGTCCCTGCTCCGAAGGACGGTGGGAACAAAGGATCCCTTTGTTGCTTTCCCTGGAAAATCGGGAAAACAACCAGAGGTGAAATCCCTCTGCTCCGAGGTTTGGGAGCACGTTATCCGTCTCATCCGAGCGGGATCGGGAGTTCAGCCGGAGTTTAAAACCAGTTTAAGTGCACGGGAGTCACATCCTGGTCACCCAAAGTGAGGAAAACCCTCCTAGAAATCATGGAAAAGCGGTTTTTCCCGGCTAATCCTATCTCGTTTGGTTCTTTGGGAGAAGGACATGGAGCGGGGTTTTGGAAAGGGGGAATTTGTGGAGGAGGCTGCTGGATCAGGCCTCGTCCTGCCTGCTCTGCTCCCAGTGTTTTCCGAGGGTTCATTCCCATGGGAAGAGGCTCGGGAAGGACTTCTGTGGCTCCATGGGATGAGCAGGGATTTGTTCTGTTGGCTCATGGATAAATCTGCTGGAAAGGAGCTGCTCCCAGCAGTCTCTGGGAACCGCCAGGGAATCCTGGTGGAAAATGATCCTCAGGGAATTTTATCCCTGTGGAACAGCTGGGAATTGTGGAGTTTGGCCCAAGGATGCCGGTCTGGTTCTGGTGGGATCGGAGCAGGGTTTTGGGAACAAGCCTGAGCTGGGGAACCGGGAATGCTGTCAGGATTGGGCTGATCCTCAAAGCTGGCTGTTTTCTGGGAAGAGCCTCTCATTCCTCCCCTTTTTCCACCTCGAAGGGATCCTTGGAATCCAGGAGGATTCCTGCCCACGGAAGCAATCCCAGGTTTTCATTTGCCCAGGATGAGCTGGGCTTGGACCTGGACCTTGATCCTGAGCATTCCCAATCCCATTCCAAATCCCCCTGGCTCAGATCCTTCCCTGGATTCCGGGATAACTCCCTGAATTTGCAGCCCTCGGTATCCAGGGAAAAGCCTCTCCTCCACTGGGAATTACTAACAGCTTTTCCATGTTTTTCCCCTTTAATATCCCATTTTTCCTCCACCTCACTCCAGCTGTTTGCCGAGCATCCCTAAAAACAGACCCTGCGCTCGTCCCAGATTTGCCTCATCCCGGGAAACGCCGGGGTTGGGAATGCTGGTTTGGATTAATCCCTTTGATTTTTGCTCTCGCCGCTGCGTGTCCATCCCTGTTCCTGGAATTCCTTGGATAACGGATCATTTTAATTTGTAGCTTCCCGAGGGTTTGACGAGCTCAGCGCTAATTAACACCCCGGACCCCCGGGCCCCGCCTCATGTAGGTATCGCTTCCTTTCTAATTGCTAATTAATCGCTTAATTAATTAACTGCCTCATTAATGACCGGGATCCATGAGAATACGCGGATGGAGGTGGAAGGAGGCGTTTTCCTTCTGGGAATGATCCCGCCTGCCGCTTAGGAAAATTCCAGTGGGCTGCCGGTGTGTCATTGGGTTTTCCATTCATCCCAAAGGGAATGAGGGCGGTTTGGAAGGAATTATGTCCCCAGCTCGGGGATCCCAGGAGGGAAGGACTTGGAAATGTGGGAGCGACCCAGAGGTGGGACCAGGATGGTGAGAGGGATGGAGCAGCTCTGCCGGAGGAGAAGCTGGGAATGCTGGGAATGTTCACCCGGAGAAGGGAAAATTCCAGGGAATCCTCAGAGTCCCTGCAGGGGCTCCAGGAGAGCTGCAGAGGGACTGGGGACAAGGCCTGCAGGGACAGGACACAGGGAATGGCTCCCACTGGGAAAGGGGAGATTGGGCTGGGATCTTGTGCAGGAATTGCTGCCTGGGAGGGTGGGGAGGGGCTGGGCTGGAATTCCCAGCTTTGCTGTGGCTGCCCCTGGATCCCTGGCAGTGCCCAAGGCCAGGCTGGATCCACCTGGGAATGTGGGAATTGTCCCTGCCCATGGAAGGGGTGGAATGAGATGGGATTTAAGAATCCCTTCCCTTTTCCTGCTCCCTTTGTGTCTTTTCCATGAGAAAAGCAGATGTTGGGATTTTCCTGGGTTTTGTAGGGAGGGCCGTGGAGTTGCTTTGCCTTCTCAGGGGTAACGCTCCAGAGGAGCAATTCCCTTCATCCCAAATTCATCCCGATCAGATTCCCCATGGAATCGTGGAATGGTTTGGATTGGAAGGACCTTAAATCCCGTCCCATTCCACAATTTCCATGGTCAGGGACACCTCCCACTATCCCAGATTGCTCCAAGCCCATTCCAGCAGAGCCTTGGGAACTTCAGGGATCCAAATGTTGTCCAGTGGATGGATTTCTCCATCCCAGAGAGATGGCAGTGCTGGGATCCCGATTATGGAAGCAAAAATTCCTGAAATACCCCCCTGATCCCGCTGTCCATTCGCATTTTTCTTTTCCATGGATATGTTTCTGGTTTAGGATTTAAAAAATCCGGGGAAAAAAAAAAGAAAAAGAGGGAAAAGCTGAAAAGCATTAATTTAAAATCAAACTTTGGGAATGTTAGGTGGGATTAAACCATCCCGTTGTCCCGGTTTTTCCAGGATCCTCCAAGAATGGGAGTCAATGTGCTAAACTCCAGTTTGCAGAAAGATGGGAATGTTTCCTTGGGAAAACCATCCCAAGTTGGAAAACTGAGTTCCCACCTCCCTTCCCGGCTCCTTCTCCTTTGTGGCTCGGGAGCTTTGCACAAAAGCAGGAGCTGGGAGTGATGCCCAGGGGCTGCAGCTGGGGAAATCTTGGAAAAAAGCTTTTCCAGCCAAAAAAATCCAGCTGAGTGCGGAGCGTGTGAGTGGGGACCTGGATTTCACCGGGATCTGCCTCCGGATGGGGCGTTAATGATGAGGGGGAAGAGTTTGAACTGCCAGAGGGGCTGGGGACAAGGGATGGAGGGACAGGACACAGGGAATGGCTCCCACTGGGAAAGGGGAGATTGGGCTGGGATCTTGTGCAGGAATTGCTGCCTGGGAGGGTGGGGAGGGGCTGGGCTGGAATTCCCAGCTTTGCTGTGGCTGCCCCTGGATCCCTGGCAGTGCCCAAGGCCAGGCTGGACACTGGGGCTTGGATCCACCTGGGATGGTGGGAGGTGTCCCTGCACACAGAACTGGGATGAGCTTTCAGATCCCTTCACATTCCATAATTCCACAATTCCCGGGCAGGTCCCAAAGGAGAGGAGCTCAGCAGGGTCTCTCAGACACCTCTGCTCCTCCATTCCTGGCCAAGGAGCTCCACAAAGCCGTTACTCCTCCGTTACTCCTCCGTTACTCCTCCGTTACTCCTCCGTTACTCCCCCGTTACTCCCCCGTTACTCCCCCGTTACTCCCCCGTTACTCCCCCGTTACTCCCCCGTTACTCCCCCGTTACCCCAGCTCCTGCTGCTTTCCAAACCCCCATCCCAGGACACGTTCACGGAGCCGAGCGGAGCCAGTTCCAGGCGATCCATGTCTGTAAACTATTTGGGATAATTGGTTGTTTGCTGTGTTTGCTCCTTCCCAGCCCGAGCCCCCATTTCACGGCTTCTCCGGTTACCGTTCCTTGGAAGAGCCCTGGGGGCTGGACGGCTCCTCCTGGGAATGGTTCCCATCCCAGGGCTGCCCCCCCGGAATGTTCCTGATGGTTCTGATATTCCCAGCTGGGAGCCAGCCCGTGGCACTGCCGCTGGGGAGGGGGGAAAGTATTCCCAGAGAAAACTCCAGAAATTCCAAAGCTGGGGTTTGTAGGATCATGGAATGGTTTGGGTGGGAAGGGATTTGAAAGCTCATCCCAGTTCCATGGGCAGGGACACCTTCCACATTCCCAGGTGGATCCAGGCTGTCCTTGGGCACTGCCAGGGATCCAGGGGCAGCCACAGCAAATCTGGGAATTCCAGCCCAGCCCCTCCCCACCCTCCCAGCCAGGAATTTTTTCCAGAAAGGAGAAATTCTCCTCCCCCCAGCTGTGCCTTCTTCCCGGAGCTGCTGCAGCTCCTGGGATGACGGGATCGAGTGAGATTAATCCGGTTATTCCCAGGATATCCAAATTATGGATCCGTCTTGGGATAAAGGTTGGAGTTCCAGGGTGATGAGAGGGAAGAGGGATGGGACAGGGATAGGGAGACAGGAAACATCTGGATAATCACGGCAGCAGCTTTCCAGGTCTCATTCTCCAGGAAAATTCCAGGATTTGGTCACTTGAGGTTAAATTTATCCACAAGGGATTCTCACCCGGGGGTTGTGCCCAGTGGGATCCATGAAAAAGCCGGAAAGGGGGTGCAGATCCCGATCCCAGAGATCGTCAGTGCCATGGATAAACCCCTGGAGATGGTTTGGGATACCAGGAGGGAATTTTATCCATCCCCTGGATAAAGGAAATTCCTCAATCCATCCTTTGCCCATCCATTGCTTTCCCATTCCCAAATGGAATCATATCCGTCACCATTAACATTCCAGCCGCTCCCCTCCCCTCCTTTTTATGTTTTCCCTGTTTTTCCTTGGAATATCAGTCAAAATCCACTAAAATCTCTAATCCAGCTCTTTCCCTTGGGGCTGCAGAAGATTCTGTGGGTAAGTCCTGGGATGAATCCAAGCGTTTTCCTTGTATCCCAGTGGGAATACAAGGAAGTAGCTGTGGAATGTCTCGATGTCCGAATGGAGCCCTCGAAACGATAAAATGGGAAGTGATGAAAGGAAAATTGGGATTTTCCTAAAAAAAAAAAAAAAGAAAAAGAAAAAGAAAAAGGAGGTGGCAGAAGCCTCTGAGTGAATTTCCAAAATATTCCAATTAAATCCAGTGTCTGTCCATTAAATCCCGAGCCGTTGGCTTCAACTATAAATCCAATAAAACTCCATTTGGAATCCTCTGTGAGGTCACCGAGCTGGAATTCTGAGGCCTCCTGAAAGGAGACACCAGGATTCTCCGGGAATTTTTCCATGGATTGCCGGAAAAGCGATCTCAAAAAATGGGATTCCTATAAAATCCATGGAACACTGAGCCGGCATGGCCGTTTTTCCTCTTGGAATGGCGTCCTTGGAGTTGGAATGGTTTGCACTTGGAATGAGGCAATGGGAGATGGTGACAGCTGAGGGTTTTGTGGGATTTTCCCACTTTTTTTTATCCGAGGGTTGTGTCCTTCCGGAGACCTGAGCACCGTCGGGTTTTAATGGAAGGATGGGAATGTTGTGGATTTGTTCATTTATCCGCAGGTTTTGTTGGGATGGGGAGGTTGGGACGTGCTGGGATACAACCGGGAAGTCAATCCGTGTCTCTCAAATCCCAAAAATTTCCAGGGAAAGCCTGAAAATTGGGGCATTTCAGGCTGTCGACACTGGAGTTAAATCAGTTCATTCCCTGCATGGAAATCCCGGGAAAACCACCCCCCGAGTGGCCCAAAATTCCCTAAAAATGCTCCAAAATCTTGGACCATTCTTCTTGGAGCTCTACCTCATCTTCCCATGAGGAATAATCCTCTTGGGAATATTCACAGTGGCCGTAATACCCGGATTTGGGCTGGGAGCATCCCCAAAAAAACCTGGAAATCAGGGGTGGGGTTGATGCAGGGTCCGCTTCCCAAATTTGGGAGCTGCTGCTGTTTTCCCGGGATTTTTTTGGTGGAAAATGAGTAACTTTGGGATCTCTGGCTGCAGGAGGAGGAATCCATCGACTGGTGGAGCAAATTTTACGCTTCCCTGGGAGAAAGGGAAAAATGTGGAAATTACTTGGAAAAGGGATTTGACACCTTGAAGGTGAGTGGCTTCCGTCGGGTGTGTATCCTTGGAATTCCACTCTCCGTGATTTCCTTGGGATTTTCGGCTTTTTTTTTCCATCTGGGTTCAAAAAAACCCCCAATCCTGAAACATTTTCCTTGGGCGTGGAAAATTCCATTTCCTTGGGAAAATCCTTCGGAGAAACTTCTGGAAATTTTCTCTTGGGAAGTGGCAGAGGAGGTGGGGAACTGCCACCCTGGGAAGGGTTTGGGAATTAGGAAAATTAGGGATTTCTCAGGGAAGAGAGAGACTTAGGCACAAGAAATGCCAAATTCAACACCATTTCCCAAATAGGGATGATTTTCCTTGGTTTTAAGGAAAATGTTCCCAGCTGGAAGATCTCTATCCATGAAAAACCCACCAGGAGACCTTGGCTTTGTCTGGGTCATTGGGATGGGCTGGAATTTATAGTGGGATTCCCAAATTCCCCTCTCCTCACTGCCCCAGAGGGAAATAAAGGGGGAAAATTCCCAGAAATTTCTCCCCGGCGGGATGAATTCTCCCGGGACTGCGGAATCCGGTTGGAATTTTTTCCCCTGCTCCACCTTTTCCTCCTCAGGTCTACGAGACGGAGCTGGAAAACGTTGAGGAGTTTGAGCACCTCTCCGACTTCTGCCACACCTTCAAACTGTTCCGGGGGAGATCCCAGGATTCCAGCGACGACCCCTCGGTGGTGGGGGAATTCAAGGTGGGATGGGGCCCTCTCCCCATGGATTGTGTCCGTAGGGCTGGGAATGGGAGGGTCCCTAAAGCCCTTTTCAATCCCAAATCATTCCACGAGTCCGGGAATTGTGGGAGCTGTGGAATCCTCATCCATGGAAGGGTCCAGGGCTGCTGGAAAGGGCTTGGAGCAGCCTGGGGTGGTGGGAGGTGTCCCTGCCTATGGAAGGGGTGGGAATGGGATTGAGGGTCACTCCCAACACAAACCATTCCAGGATTCTGGAGCCCCTCTGCTCTGGGAATGCTGGGAATGTTCCGCTGGAGAAGGGAAAATTCCAGGGAATCCTCAGAGCTCCTAAAGGGGCTCCAGGAGAGCTGCAGAGGGACTGGGGACAAGGGCTGGAGGGACAGGACACAGGGAATGGCTCCCACTGGGAAAGGGGAGATTGGGCTGGGATCTTGTGCAGGAATTGCTGCCTGGGAGGGTGGGGAGGGGCTGGGCTGGAATTCCCAGCTTTGCTGTGGCTGCCCCTGGATCCTTGGCAGTGCCCAAGGCCAGGCTGGATCCACCTGGGATCAGGGAATGGGATCTTGTCCGTGCCCATGGAATGGGATGAGCTTCCAGCTCCCTTCCCACCCAACCCATTCCGTAATCCCACGATTCATTCCCGCCATTCCAAGCCTGCTCCCTCGGGATCCACCTCCACGTGCCCTCCCTTGAATTCCCGCATCCCTCCCAGGGTTCCTTCAGGATTTACCCTCTTCCTGACGATCCACGCGTTCCGATGCCTCCCCGGCAATTCCGGCAGCTCCCGGCCCGGGGACTCCAGGAATGCCTGGTCCGGGTTTACGTCATCCGCGCCTTCGACCTCCAGCCCAAGGATTCCAACGGGAAGGTATCCTGGTGGGAAAGCTCCGGGTTTGCTCCTGTGGTGGATTCTTGGAACAGCTCAGCTCTCACTGGTCAAAATTGCGTCAAAAATGGGTCAAAATTTACGAATTTTAGCAGTTTGTTCCTGTTTTTTGCCTCCCTTGGAATATCTGGGAATTCCAGGAGCCAACTCTTTGTTTGTCCGCTGGGATTTTTCAGGATTGGTTCCATGAGTTTTGGGTTTGGTTTTATTTTAGGGTTTTTTTGGTGTTTCGGTGCTGAAGGGAATAAAATCACGTTTTTCCCAAGAATTTCTTCTTGCAAAGGTTTGCCGGTCTGCAAGGAAAATTCTGGGAAAATGGGAATTGTGTAGGTCCAAAACCTCCCAAGACTCAGGGAAGGGAAAAAACCTTTTTATGTCTCTTTGTTCCACTGGAAAAGAGGGGAATATTTAAGGAATGCTGTGAGAAATATATGAGGAAAGATAGATGGGAAAACAGTAAATACACGTGGAAAACTTATGGAAAAATAATGATCAGATATGAAAACATATGGAAAATATACGGAAGAAATATGTGGAATGTGGGAAATATATATGGAATGTATGGAAAAATGGATGAAGAGATTCCAATCACTTCTGAATTTTCCCATTTTTTTAAAATGGATTTGGAATGGAAGATTCTTTATAAATCTCCCATGAATAATTCCTGAGGATTAAAAAGAAGGAGAATAATGGGAGTTTTTCCATTTAAAACCCGCAAACAACCCAAATTTGATCCCAAATTTCCCCTGGGATGGGAATTTTCCAGAGGCTCATCCCAACCCAAGGAATACCTGGGTGCACATTCCATTCCCTCAGCGCTGTTTCCCACCCATTCCTTAAAAAACAAATCATCAGGAAAAGGAAAATCCGGCAGAAGCAATGAGAAAACTCGGCCTGGATGTTTTTCCCAGGGAATTCTTGGATGTGACTGGGATGGTGCATCCCTGTAGATCCGGGTAAAGTCTTTTAGGTGGGAATTGGATCTTTTCCTTGAATTTTTTCCTTTTTCTGCCAAAAAAATCCAACTTGAATTACATCCCCCATTTTCCAAACTGTTGCCGAATTCCCAGAATAATTTTATTTGGGACAGGGATGGGATTTGGAACAAGCTACGGAAAAGGGTAGGGCTGGGAGAGGTCGCTCCCAATCCAACAATCCCACGGGATTTTTGCGTTTCTTTCCGTGCCCACCTCCAGTGTGATCCCTACGTGAAGATTTCCGTGGGAAAGAAATCCATAAACGACCAGGAAAATTACCTTCCCTGCACGCTGGAGCCTGTCTTTGGGAAGTAAGTGTGGATTCTGTTCGGGACCAATGGAATTTTTTTGGATTGAGGGAATTTTTTCCTATTGGAGGAATTGTGCTGGACCGACCGGAACTTCCCATTCCAACGCGCAATTCCAGGCTGGAGCAACCCGGGATGGTGGGAATGGAATCCACGGCAGGGGTTGGGAATGGGATGGGTTTTAAGGTTTCTCCCATCCCGATCTGTTCCATGATTCCCTTGGTTCCCGTTCATCAATCCCTGGGATTTCTGAGCTGTGGATTGCGGAGCTGGAATTCCGCAGTGGAGGAATCGGGATCATCCCGTTGATGGGAAGGAGTTTGGGGAACTTCCTCTCATCCCGGAACTTGGATCCAATGCCTGAGGAATGGAGAGGAATGGGACACCTCCAGACGTTCTGGGAAAGGATTATCCATGGATAATTGAGTTGTTTCCCTCAGAAACGGGATGAAATTCCAAGGATAATGGTTTATCCTGGGAAAAGTTGTTCGGCAAGGCTGGAAAAGGAGCAGGGAAACTGAGGAAAGCTCAACTCCGTGGGGCTTTGTTCTCCCAGAAAATCAGGGAATCATGGAATAGCCTGGGTTGGAAAAGCCCGTAAGGATCATGGATCCGACTCCTTCCCAGGACAATCCCAACAATCCCACCCTGTCCCTGGGAATGTTGTCCAAGCGCTCCTGGAGCTCTGGCAGCCTTGGGAATGCGCCCATTCCCTGGGGAGCTGTTCCAGTGCCCCAGCACCCTCTGGACGAGGAATCTTTTCCCGATATCCAACCTGAACCTCCTCTGGCACGGCTCCAGCCATTCCCTGGATCCTGTTGCAGACATGGGAGCTGTCCCTAGGGATGAGCTCCGGGCTGCCAAAATCCGGGACTAGGGGCACAAACGGGGATCAAATCCTGCTTCCCATAAAATCTGATTTTCCAGTCCAGGCCACCAGTGCTGGCACACCTTCCCAGGAAAGCAAGATGGAGAGGGAGATGAATTTAAATGGGATTTTGGGAAGGAATTCCTGGCTGGGAGGGTGGGGAGGGGCTGGGCTGGAATTCCCAGCTTTGCTGTGGCTGCCCCTGGATCCCTGGCAGTGCCCAAGGCCAGGCTGGGCTTTGGGGCTTGGATCCACCTGGGATCATGGAATGTGTGGAATGGGAAGGTCATTGAGCTGTCTCCCGATCCAAACCATTCCACGATTCCATGATTCCTTGGCAAATGAAGCCAGCCCAGCCCCACCCTGGCCCTGCTGGACCAAGGTGGGGCGGGAGCTCAGGGACTCTGGGCCATCCCACCTCCGGTGGGTTGGGACAGGGCGTGCGGGTCCATTCCCATGGAATTCCAGCAGCGTGGCCCTCTCTTCCCGAGCGTTTCCCTGTCCCTATTCCCAGGATGTTCGAGCTGAGCTGCACCCTGCCCCTGGAGAAGGACCTCCGGGTCACCCTCTACGACTACGACCTGCTGTCCCGGGACGAGAAGATCGGCGAGACCGTGGTGGACCTGGAGAATCGCTTCCTGTCCAAATACGGGGCTCGCTGCGGCCTGCCCCAGACCTACTGCGTGTGGGTTCCTTGGAATGCCCGCCATTCCCGGGGACGGGATGTCGGGATGGCCGCAGGGTCACGGCGGGGTTGTCCTGGGGGTTGTCCTGGCTAAGGCCGCGCTTCCCGGAGTCCTGGTTCTCCTCCAGGGAGGTCTGGCTGCATCCCAGGTGTCTCCTGGTGACCTTGTGACAAGCTGTGGCTGCCCCATCCCAGGAAAAGGGGTGGGATCTTGGGAAGGAATTCCTGGCTGGGAGGGTGGAGAGGGGCTGGGCTGGAATTCCCAGATTTGCTGTGGCTGCCCCTGGATCCCTGGCAGTGCCCAAGGCCAGGTTGGACACTGGGGCTTGGATCCACCTGGGACAGTGGGAGGTGTCCCTGCCCGTGGATGGGGTAGAATGGGATGGGATTTAAAGTCCCTTCCAACCCAACCCATTCCAGGATTCTGGAGCCCCTCTGCTCTGGAGCTAGGCTGGGAGAGCTGGGAATGTTCCCCAGGAGAAGGGAAGGCTCCAGGGAGAGCTGCCAGCCCCTGGCAGGGCCTGCAGGGGCTCCAGGAGAGCTGCAGAGGGGCTGGGGACAAGGGATGGAGGGACAGGACACAGGGAATGGCTCCCACTGGGAAAGGGGAGATTGGGCTGGGATCTTGTGCAGGAATTGCTGCCTGGGAGGGTGGGGAGGGGCTGGGCTGGAATTCCCAGCTTTGCTGTGGCTGCCCCTGGATCCCTGGCAGTGCCCAAGGCCAGGTTGGATCCACCTGGGATAGTGGGAGGTTTCCATGCCCGTGGCCCTGGTGAACTTTCCCCTCTTCCCGCCCCATTCCATGATTCCATGGTTCTGTTTGGTTTCAGCTCCGGCCCCAACCAGTGGCGGGACCAGCTCCGCCCTTCCCAGCTGCTCCACCTGTTCTCCCTGCAGCACAACTTCAAACCCCCCACCTACCAATCCGACCGGATCGTCTTCCGGGATCAGGAATTCCTGCTCTCCGAGCTGGGTAAGGTGTCAGGGATGCTTTGGGATGGCAGGGTTTCCTTGCTCCAGAGAAAGGGATGGAGCTGGATGTCATGGAGACATCACCGGGAGTGGGTGATGGCAGTGTCACCATCCTCCTCCTCCTTGCTGTCCCTGTTGGCTCTGAACCATTCCCAAACTTGGCTGTGCCCCAAATTTTGGGATTGAATCCAGATCTTCAATCCAGGAACTCTGACCTTGAGTCGGACCAAACCCAACACCCCTGGATTGGGAATGACATGCTCCAGCCTGATGTTCCGAGAGCCGGGAGAGCAGCTCTTCCATTGGAATCTCATTTTGGGAATGGTCGCTAGAGGGAGACAATGTCCCACACAAAGACCTGGGAATGCTTTCGGGATTTGTGGGAATCGGGGGACCGACTTAACTTCTACAAAGAGGAGAAAAATCCTGGATTTTTGGGGAGGAGTTTTCTGTTTGTCCATGGCTCCTTCCTCTGCCCCATTCCTGGGACTGGAGGGGTTTTTTTGGGAAAAACCTGCTTTTTGGGACAAGAGGAGGTGAAATCCCACCGGGCCTGGCCCAGGAGCTGCACTTTGGAATCATGGAATGGTTTAAAGATGATCCCATTCCACCCCCTCCATGGACAGGGACACCTCCCTTTATCCCAGGTGGATCCAGCCTGGCCTTGGACTCTTCCATGGATCCAGGGGCAGCCACAGCAAATCTGGGAATTCTCCTCCAGCCCCTCCCCACCCTCAGAGCCAAGAATTCCCAATATCCCACCTAAACTTTGATGGGATTTTCGAAGCTCACCACACCAAGGACGTCACCAGAGACACAAGGCACAGCCCCGGGCTGATCCCTCTCCACACTCTCGGGAAACAGTGCACAAATTCCTTTGGGAATTCAGGCTTTCCCCTGAGGAGAAGGGAAGCAAGGAATCCTTACGGAAAAGTTTTCCAGGGAGCTGTTGAAATGTGTCCCCTCCACCCCGTGCCAGTGCCTGCTGTCCCCTCCTCCGGCTTTAACGGCAGCGAGTTCAAAGAGCGGGACAAAGCCCGAGGGTCGACCCGGAGCGGGTCTGGAATCCAGCTGGGAGCTCCGGAGCCGGGCCGGGAATAAACCGGAGCCGTTAAACACCAGAGCTGGGATTTTACAAGCCCCTCCCCCCGGCACGTTATTCCATAACTCCCGGATTTTGTTGTTCTCCGAGAGGGGCTCGCTTTTCTCCCGGCGTGTGAAGCCGCACGTCGGAATTCCAGGGTTTGGGAAGCTGTTGGGAATTAGCCCGGCTGGGTGGAGTTAAGCGTTTCCTTGCCAAGGAAGGAGCTGGGATTTCTCACCTGGGTTTGGTGGAGCTGGAGTGATGTTTATGGAATGATGTTTATGGAATATTATTTATGGAACACATTGTGTTTGAATTGTCCTGGAAGGTTCATGACCAGAGTGGGGTGAAGTCCACCAACCCCAGCCTGGGATTTTGGGATCGACTCGGGGAATCACGGAATCTTTTAGGTCAGAAAAGATCTGGAATCCCAGAAGTCAGGTTGGAAAAGATTCCCAAGAATTGAGTCCAACCTTGTCCAAGTGTCATGTCTGGTTGTTCCTTGTACACCTCCGGGGATGGGGAATTCACCAATTCCCTGATATCCAGGGATAGGGCATCGTGTCCCATCCCAGGAATGGGATGGGGAGGCAGGAGTTGGCCGTTGGCTGTACTGGGATGGATGAGGAATGGATGGAGGGATGGATGGAGGGGTGGATGGAGGGAGGGATGGATGGATCCTGAATGAGAGGAAAAAGAAGGAATGTCCATTATTGAGGAATCTGGGCCCATTTGTGGCAGGATCAGGTGCTGGTGTGGAGGAGGAGATAATTCCAGGTCTTCCATGGATTGAAGGCCACAAATATCCTGGTGGGACTGGAGCAGGGACTTGGATCGGAGCAGGGACTTGGAGCAACCCCCAGGTTGTGCTGGTGGTGTCTCCGTGTCCTTCCTCCTCCTCCCATTCCCAAATTCCTCAGAGAAGAAATGGGATCCCACCGGGACCTCATTCCTGTCAGCCCAGCTGAAGATCCTGGCTTTAAACTCTGGGATAGACTGCTGGGAGTAGGAATGTCGGCAGAGGGTTGATGGGAATCCCGATTTCCGGGACTTTAGGAGAGCTGGATCCAGGAGTGGGATCAATCACTGGATTCCCCTTTCCATGGGATCCAACTGGATCCTTGCACTGTTTTCCCTGGCCGGGAGTTGCGGGGTGGTCACACGACGGTCTCCACGGGTTTTCCCACTGGGAATGGTATCCCTGTGCCCAGGGGGGTTTGCGGTGACGGATTTGGGAACGGAGGCCGTGCCGTTCCAGCTGTTTCTGGCCAAAATCCATCCCCGTGGGATTAACTGGGTTTGTTTTTCCCCCTCTGGCAGAGGAAGGAAAGCCCCCGAATCCGCACCTGGGGCCGGCGGAGGAGCGGCTGGCGCTGGCCGCCCTCCGGAAGCAGGGATTGGTCCCGGAGCACGTGGAGACCCGGAGCCTCTACAGCCCCCTCCAGCCCGACATCGAGCAGGTGGGGCCGGGAATGCCGCCGGGATGAGCCCTGGGAGCGGCGGCTGGGGGGGAGAATCCTGCTGGGAATGTCTGCTCCGGGATATACGGGGTGTTCCCAGGGATGGGGAGGTGGTCATTCCCTTCGGGATATGCTCCCATTTTCTAAGTTTAATTTGATTTAATTTAATTCAATTGGTTTTCATTTAATTTGATTTTACATTTTTGGTCTAAAAGTCCTACTCAGAATTCTTCTCCCAGAATCCCGAGATCCCTGAGGTTGGAAAATCCTTCCAAGGTCACCGAGTCCGAGCTGTGCCCGATCCCCACCTTGGCACTGAGGGCCACATCCAGGAATTCCTTGGAATCCCCTCCAGGGATGGGCACTCCAAACCTCCCTGGGCAATTCCAAGGCCTGAGCGCCCTTTCCATGTCGAAATTCCTGCTGATCTCCAACACAGCACAGCCTGAAGCCATTCCCTCTTTTCCTGTTATTCCCTGGGATCAGATCCCAACTCCCACCTGGTTCCAACCTTTCAGGGAGTTGCACAGAGCCACAAGATCCTCCCCGATCCCTGTTTTTTTTCCAGGCTGAGCCCCTTTCCCAGCTCCCTCAGCTTTCCCTGGTGCTCCACCTCCCTCAGCCGCTCCTCAGGATTGCCATCCATCAACGCATTCCCAACTATCCCTAAAATAATTTCCAACTAACCTCTGATGCCACTTTTCCGCTGAGGAATCCTCCCCTCCCACCCCAGGATCCTGGATCTCCCTGGGGAGGTTCAGGTTTGGAATCTCCCAAGGTTCCAGGGCTCTGTTTTTCCGTGTAGGGGAAGCTCCAGATGTGGGTGGATCTGTTCCCCAAATCCCTGGGACACCCCGGCCCCCCTTTCAACGTCACTCCGCGCAAAGCCAAGAGGTAACTTCCCATTTCTTCCGCATCTTTTCTTTGGGAAAGGAGTTGGGAATGCCTGGAAGCCTCGGGTGGGGCTGGATTCACCCACCTGGGTGAGGGACAGGTGTGGGATCAATTCCAGAGAAACGGCTCCCGCGGGGAAATCCGTCAGTGGGACAACCGGGCTTCCAGGTGGGTGAGTTTTCCACCTTCTCCCGGTTTTATTCCCGGGGTTTTCCAGGTTCTACCTGCGCTGCATCATCTGGAACACCAAGGACGTGATCCTGGACGACCTCAGCATCACTGGGGAGAAGATGAGCGACATCTACGTCAAAGGGTGAGCGTCCTGCTCCGGAATCTCCCGGAATTCCAGAGGCGCGGGAGCAGCAGGGAAGGAATTGGGGTGGCCCTTGGGTTGGGATTGCTGGGATGGACCTGGATCCTGCTGGGATGGACCTGGATCCTGCTGGGATGGACCTGGATCCTGCTGGGGTGGACCTGGATCCTGCTGGGGTGGACCTGGATCCTGTCGGGATGGAGGGACCATCATGGCTCTCCAGTTATGGATCCATGAATTTCCAACTGGATTCACATCTCCAACTGTGGATCCGCGTCTCTCCAGCCATGGATCCACCTTTCCAACCATGGATCCACCTTTCCAACTATGGAGCCACAGCTTTCCAACTATGGATCCACAGCTTTCCAATTATGGATCCATAACTCTCCAACCATGGATCCACACCTTTCCAACTATGGATCCACAGCTTTCCAACTATGGATCCACACCTTTCCAATTATGGATCCACACCTTTCCAATTATGGATCTGCACCTTTCCAGCCATGGATCCACCTCTCCAGCCATGGATCCACAGTTTTCCAGCTCTGGATCCACACCTCTCCACCTTTAGATCCAGCTCTTTGGAAGACATGTCTCTGCTGAGCTCACAGCCTTTTCCTTGGGGATCTCTGGGATGATCCCATGGCAATATTTTTCCTTGGAATACCTGGATGTTCCCATAGTGGGATAAGACGTGGGAGCAGCCTGGCCGTGGGGAGAGGAGCTCGTTGCCTGCTCATTCCCAGGTCCTCTCCCAGACTCTTTCCATGCTCACTGATTGGATTTTTTGCATGGCTCATTTCTTTGGGATTCCCTTTATCCTTGGAAACAGCTCCTCCGGCACATTCCCTTCCCCTTCCCGACTCCATTTAGGATTTATTTTGTGTCAAACAGTGCAGTCCCAGCCAAGGGAGTTCCTTTTTTCTGGGATTTATGGGCAGGAAGAGGTGGGATTTGGGAACAGACTGTAAATCCCTGGTTTACAATCCCGATTTTCCCCCTGTAAATCCAGAATGCCGTGTGCCTTTCCTGGTATTCCCATCAAGTCCGTGGTTATCAGCTCCAGTTGAGCTGTTCCATGCCTGTTGGGGCTCCTAAAAATCTGGAAAATTCTGTGCTGCTGGAAAACTGGGAACATCCAGGGATGGCTGAGATCCCTTTCCCAATTTTTAGCATCCAGGAGAATCCTGCAAGGCTTGAAATGGGTAAAACCTTGCTCAGCTTCCGGATCTTCCATCCCAAGGGAAACTCGTCCTGAAAAATCCAATTGGGAAGGGATGGAAAGATCCTTTTTGTGCCTATGGATCAGGAATCCAGTGAGGACTGTTCCTTCCATCCATTGCTGCCTCTGGAACAGGGGCTGGAACCTGCCTATCCTAGACTGGATATCAGGGAAAAATTCTTCACAGAAAAGCTGTCAAGCAGTGGAAAACAGTTCCCAAGAATTGATGGACAGGCTGGGAGAGCTGGGAATGTCCAGCTTGGAAAAAAGAAGGATCTGGGATGAACTCTGAGACCCTGGCAGGGCCTGCAGGGGCTCCGGGAGAGCTGGGGAGGGACTGGGGACAAGGGATGGAGGGACAGGACACAGGGAATGGCTCCCACTGGGAAAGGGGAGATTGGGCTGGGATCTTGTGCAGGAATTGCTGGCTGGGAGGGTGGGGAGGGGCTGGGCTGGAATTCCCAGCTTTGCTGTGGCTGCCCCTGGATCCCTGGCAGTGCCCAAGGCCAGGTTGGATCCATCTCGGAATGTGGGAGGTGTCCCTGCCATGGATGGGGTGGAATGAAATGATCTTTAATATTTTTCCTACCGAAACCATTCCATGATTCTGGAATTCCAGAGTTGTTACCCTCAGCACTGATTGATTTCCCAGCTCTGGGACTGCTGCATTCCCTCTCCCATCTCCAGGTTTTTTCCCTACCCCCAGCAACCCTCGGGATCCAGAACGTTCCATTTCCCACTCGTGGATGTTGTGACATGGAGCGAGATCCCAAATCCTGTCCACGATCCCGGTTTTCCATGGTCTCCGTTTGTCCCCCGGCAGGTGGCTGGTGGGACACGAGGAGAACAAGCAGAAGACGGACGTGCACTACAGATCCATGGGAGGAGAAGGGAATTTCAACTGGAGATTCGTCTTCCCCTTCGATTATCTCCCGGCAGAGCAGATGTGCCACGTGGCCAAGAAGGTGAGTGCTCCCGGATGGAATTTCTGCATCCCCATGGGAATTCTGGGGTGTAAACGGGAATTTCGGACATTCACAGGCAGAGCCGTGCAAAGCTCGGCCTTTCCGTGGTGTTGACAGTGAAATTTTGGGAATTCTGTTCAAAAATCCGCATTTGGAAGCAAAACGGGGTTGGAATTAGAGGCGGTTATTTTGGAGACACTGATCCCTCTGGGAAGGATTCATCCAGGCTGGAGCAGGAAAAATACTGGAGCAAGTGTCCAAATGCTCTTGGACAACAGGGATATTCCAAAGCTGGAGATGGCAATTCCATGGGCATGGTTTGGTGGGAACCTTGGTTTTCCAGCATGGAATAACGGGAGTCGTGCCATGCCAAAACTTCCCAAAAAGGCTCAAAATGGGGAAAGGAAGGAGCTGCCTCCAAATTCCTGATGGGAACATGGGTTGGGATGCGCCACTGGGAGAAGATTTGGATTCAGGGAGAGGATGGGATTGGGAGCTGGAGTGGATGGGTTTTTTTGGATGGGATTTTGATGTTCCTTGGATCAGTTCATGGGAATTGCACAGATGGAAGGAAACAGGAATGCGGTTGAGATGGGTGCATGGAATAACACAAGGGATAGTTGGACGATGGAAAAGATGGAAATGATGGGAAATAGGGAAAATTGGACACCAAACAAGAGGAGATGGATCAATTTAAATTGCCTTCCCCTGGAGATCAAAGGGATTAACATAATCCAGTGGAAGATTCCCTATCCAGGGGATGGAACTGGATCATCTTTGACGTCCCTTCCAATCCAAACCATTCCATATTCCTGTGATTTTTGGCTCCTTGTGGTCTGTGGACAACAGGGAAAATCCCGGCTTCCTGTGGCTGCTCCCTGGAGGCCCAAAGCCCTTCATCCGCCTCATCCTGAGCCTTCATCCCTTGGGGATGCTCGGATTTGGGACAGCAGCAGGAATTTCCTCATGGAAAAGGTGGTCAGGGATTGGAATTGCCCAGGAGGGTTTGAAGTGCTCATCCCTGGAGGTGTCCGAGGAATTCCTGGATGTGGCACTCAGTGCCAAGGTGGGGATCGATCCCGGCTTGGACTGGAGGATCCCGGAGCATTTTCCAACCTTGATCCATGATCCTGTGGTCCCTGCTCCCTGCTTTGGCTCAGCCTCAGCATTCATGGAATATGAGGTGCCCAAAGATTCCTGCTTGCAATGGGATCGTCCCTGAAACCCACTGGGATCCCCAAAAATCCCCATGGGATCTGCAAAACCCCCGGTATCCCTGAAACCCACTGGGATCCCCAAAAATCCCCATGGGATCTGCAAAACCCCCGGGATCCCTGAAACCCACTGGGATCCCCAAAAACCCACCGGGATCCCCATCCCATCTTATTTTCCATGGAACCAGTACCTCAGCCAGGAGGATGCTGAGCGAATCCCTCATCCCAGACAATTCCCAGCTTCCAAAACCCTTTCCTGGGCAGTTCCAGTGATTGACAGAATTCCCAGCCGGGCCCATTTCACGCTCCATATCCCACAAATCCCAAGTACAGGGTGTACTACATCCAATTATCCTGCTTGGAAGAAGCCGAGGCCCCCTCCATAAACCCCTTTAAGCAAATCCATCCCGCTGTGCCGACCTGGAATCTTTTCCCACCACATGGCTTCCAGTGCTGGATCCGAAAATAAACACCTTGTAAAAGCCCTCTGTAAAGGCCGGGATAATGAAGGGAAAGCCGGGTGGAGCATTCCCGGCTCCGGGAATTTTTTGATCTTGCCATGTGCTGTTTGAACTCCAGCTTGGTTCCTGCGGCCGTAAAAATCCCGGCTGGAAGGGGCAGGCGCTGGAAGGTGGAATTTCAATCAAAAAGTTGGGAGCGGCTGCAGGGAGCTGCTTGAAACCACCTGTGCCCCACCAGGCAGGGAGGGAAAGGGTTTTCCAATGGTTCTCCTTTGTTTGCTCCCTGCTGGAGCTGCCTGGAGTGTGGATTTGGAATCATGGAATTATGGAATGGTTTAGGTGGGAAGGGAGCTGGAAGCTCATCCAGTTCCATCCAGGGACAAATTCCACTGTCCCAGGTGGATCCAGCCTGGCCTTGGGCACTGCCAGGGATCCAGGGGCAGCCACAGCAAAGCTGGGAATTCCAGCCCAACCCCTCCCCACCCTCCCAGGCAGCAATTCCTGCCCAAGATCCCAGCCCAATCTCCCCTTTCCCAGTGGGAGCCATTCCCTGTGTCCTGTCCCTCCATCCCTTGTCCCCAGTCCCTCTGCAGCTCTCCTGGAGCCCCTCCAGGGACCCTGAGGTCCCAGCCCGGATTCAATGATCCTGGAGGATTTTCCAACCTCAGGGATTCTGACATCCAAGGGGAGTCTCCTGCATGTCCAGGGCTCCCAGATTCCTGCAGGATGAGGCTCAAACAGGAGTTTTTGGGAGCAAACCTCTTCTCCTTCCCAAAATTCAGATTTCCTCCGTTGTATTCTGGAGCACATTCACAGAAATCCAGGAGAAACGCAGCCCTGCAAACTCTCCCGGGAATCGGAGCTGATTTTTTTCCCGCCTTCTCCTGCTGCTTTATCCACACGAATCCATAAAATATCCCTAAACCTCCCCTCGCTTGGAAAACAAACCCCGAAATAATAATTCCAGCCTTTTTTTCCCCATGGCTTGGACAAGGCCGGGATATAAATTTCACGCTCCGGGTTGTTTTTATAGGGAATGTTCAGAGCTCGGTTTAATCGTGGAAGTGAATTTCACACTGCCTCGGAAGGGACCCCATAAACTTCTCTCGGCATCAAATTCCCCCTTCCCAATTCCCTGCTCCTTTTCCTGCCTTTCCGGCGGAGTTCTGGGTGTCCCCAGCTTGACAGGGCTCGGAGCAGGGAGGTTTTGTCTCCATAAAAAATTATATTTTATGGTGCTTATCCATTAAAAAAAGGTGGGAATTTGGAGAGGTGGAGCATTGAATTCCCACCGGAGTCATCCCTGGAGTGCCGGGATGTTGTTCTGAGGGATTGGGACGCAGAGCCAAGGTTTTGTTTTCCCTTTTTCCTTGGGCGTTGCGGCGGGAAGGAGGGAAGGTGGGATCCCAAAGTCTGCTGGGTTTGCCGGCACTTCCATGGAATCATGGAATGCTTTGGGATGGGAAGGACCTTAAAGCCCCTCCAGGGACAAATTCCACCGTCCCAGGTGGATCCAAGCCCCCTTGTCCTGCCTTGGACACTCCAGGGATGTGACAGCCATGGCTTCTCTGGGAATTCCATCCCAGCTCCTTCCCACCCTCACAGCCTGGAATTCCTTCCCAATATCCCATCCAGATTTTTCCTCCAGCTTCATTATCCCAATGGACACGGATCCAGTTGGGATAGGTGGGAGATGACCCCAAGCGTGAGGTTTTCCTCAAGTTCGGCTCCGCGTGGGCGGGATGATGAGAAATTCCAACGAATCCTCGGGAAGTTGGAACTTCCAAGGTTGATTCCAAGGAACATCAATCTAGAAGGGAGCATGGGATGCGCCTGGAGCACAGACACATCCGTGGAATGTGGGAATGATGGGATCAACCTCTGAGCCAGGGATTCTCTGGGAAGAAGAGGCTCCTGGAGGACATAGAGCTTGTGGAAGTTTCCTTTCCAGGGAATATTCCGGCCGGGAAGTGAGATGGTCTTGAGGGTCCCTTCCAGCCCAAACCAGTCCAGAATTCCATATATTTCCACCTTTTCCAAGCCAAGCTTAGATGGGCACCTGGATTTTTCCAAAAAGGGACAATCCAAGGGAGCTCGTGGTGTTCACCTTGGAGATGGATCTTCCACCACCCTGGAATTTTACAGCCCCTCCGTGAGGACATCGCAGCTTTGATATCCATGGATCCATGGCTCCCGTATCCCTGTGGATCCCTCCTTTCCCCAGTTTCTGGGACAGGGAATAATCGCCATCAACTCTTCCCGTTTTTAGTGCTTTTAATTTAAAACGGCTGGAAAAGCTGGGAAAAATCTCTTTGGATAAACATTCCCCTGGATAAACATCCATCCCAACCCACTGCAGCCAGCGGAGGGGAGAGAGGGAATTTTCCATGGACTTCCTTTGGGATTTCTGGATTGTCCAATATCTCAAATGCATCCGTAAAATGCTCAAGTGCAAAATTCCTGGCACGTTTTCCCAAAGTTGGGCAGGGAACGGAGCGAAATTGAAACAGAGCCATCCTGGGGGATCTCTTAAAGTGAATCCAATGGGATTGGGGCGCCCCACAGACTCCCGGCTGGAATATTTATGTTCCTTATGGAATGCGACACGTTTTTCCTCCTTTTCCATAATTTAATATCGGAGGAAATAACGAATCCGAGTCTTGGGATGAATTTATGGAGCGACGGATGAACAACGCTGGGGTTTCCTGGCTTTAATTAAATCCCGTCATTCCTGACACTTCCAGGAGGAATTGCCTCCGGGACACCCTCGGAGGGGTGTCAGGAATCCCGCTGGGAATTTCCTCCTCTTTGCTGGAGCCGGGGATAACAATCCCCAACTATCCCTCGGATTTTGGGGGGGATTTTGTTATTCTCCTTTATCCCAACATTTCTTTTTGGACATCAGGAGGAATTTTTTTAAATGGGAAAGGGCGGTCAGGCTCAGGAAATGCCCTGGGATATTTGGAATCCCCACCTCTGGAGGTGTCCAAGGAATTCCTGGATGCTGAGGTGGGGATTGGGCACAGCTTGGACTCACAGATCCTGGAGGGCTTTTCCAAGGGATCTCAGGGATTCTGGGACTCTTAGTCCTAACTCCCAGGCATCCCAACAGTGGTGTTAGATCCCTGTTGGAAAAAATTCCTGGTTTCACACACGGAAATAGTGACGTGGATGCCTCTTCCCAGGCAGTGGATATTCCTACTCTGGGGTGCAGAACTGATGGATGACTTGGGAATGTTCTCCTGGAGAAGGGAAGGCTCCAGGGAGAGCTGCCAGCTCTACATTATTTAATGTAATTAAATAAAATTAATTACATTGATTTAAGTCATTAAATTAGGCATAAATTGTTGCCAACTCCTTCCAGAACCATCTTGGGTTTTTCCACTGATTATCCTTATCCAAGAGTTTTCCAGAGCCTGTGCTCCTGCAGCTCCAGAGCAGGACACCCCAGGAATTCCAGGATTTCCAGAGCCAGGCTCTGCTCAGCTCTCTCTATGAATCTTTCATTTTCCCGTGGTTTCTTTCCCGGTGCGATTTTAGGAACACTTCTGGAGCTTGGACAAGACGGAAAACAAGATCCCACCCCAGCTGATCCTCCAGATCTGGGACAATGACAAGTTCTCCTTCGACGACTATTTGGGTGAGTTGGGAATTTTGGGATTCATTCCCCCGCAAAAAAAGGGAAAAAATCACCGGCACAGGTTGTCCGGAGAAGCTGTGGATGCTCCATCCCTGGAAGTGTCCACGGCTGGGTTGGATGGGCTTGGAGCTACCTGGGATAGTGGAAATTGGGAGTTTGGATTGGGATGGTCAGGGTGGTCCAGACTCCATGGGATCAGGGAATGTTCCATGTTTAGAGGATTATCCCGCCGAGACGTCTCACCTGGAATGTTCTTCCCAACAGGGTCCATCCAGATGGATCTCAACAGGATGCCCAAGCCTGCCAAGACGGCGGAAAAATGTTCCTTGGACCTTCTGGATGGCTCCGTGTCCTCCGGGCGCTCCGTGTCCCTCTTCGAGCAGAAAACCGTCAAGGGCTGGTGGCCCTGCGTGGCCGAGCTGGACAAGCAGCAGATCCTGGCGGTAAAGTGGCTTCTCCATGATTTCCCTTGGATCCTTCGCTCCAATTCCCATTCTTGGAAGCGTCCAAGGCCAGGTTGGATGAGGGTTGGAAGTTTCCCTGCCCATGGCATGAGGCGGGAACTGGATGGGCGTTAAATTCCGTCCCGATCCAAACCTGTTCCAGAATTCCCTGAAAGCTTCGTTCAGCTCAAGTCAGGGCAAGGAATTCTGTTTCCAGCTGGGGATTTTGTGGATCCAGCCAGATCTCTGGTTGGCTGGAGGTTTTTGGGCTCTGTGCAGGGGAATGGTCAGGTTTTGTGGGATTTCCACCGTGGTTTTTGGAATGTGCCACCAAATTCGGCTCCGTATCATGACTATTCCCAATGATCTTGTGTCCTGAGCACCAGGAAAAAATTCCAGCTCTCCCAGTGATAATTTTAAAGGTGTCTGGGCTCCTGTTCCAGGTTTTGGTGACTGTTCCATGCAGGTGAAGCAGGGAATTGGGTCATTCAACCAAAAAACTTTGAGCTGCTTCCAGGGAAATCGGGAATCAGGGAACTGGGGCACACAGGATGTGGCACTCAATGATGGTCGGTCACAGCTTGGAATTGATCCCAGAGGTTTTTCCAGCCTCAGTGATCCTGGGATTTGTTGGAGCCCAAATCTGGGTGTCAGTGTGATCTGGGATTTCCTGGAATATCTCCAGTGACAGGTAGAGGGATCTCTGGAATCCTGGTGGTCATTGCTGGGAGTGGCTTGGTTGTGCTCAAAGGATATTTTCTCCCCCTAATCCTTATTTTCCATCCCATGCTCATTCCTCACCTTTCCCCCCCCCCCTTTTTTTTTTTGGGATAATAAATCTGTTTTTGTTTAACCCATCCAGGGCAAGCTGGAGATGACTCTGGAAATCGTGGCGGAGCAGGAGCACGAGGAGCGTCCGGCCGGGATGGGACGGGATGAGCCAAACATGAACCCCAGGCTGGAGGATCCCAAGTAAGAACATCCCGAGGGGAAAAGCAGCCACCAGGGCATGGATTCCTGAGGTCCAAACGGGAATTCTGGGTTTCCAGCCAGAGGGAACTGGGCTGGACTGGGTTTGCAGCTTGGTAGGATCCGCTCTGAACTGGTGGGGACTGGGAGGGAGGTCTGGAGGACCAATTCAGTGGAATCGGGAAGCTGGCCTGGAGCACCAATCCAGTGGGATTGGGAGACTGGTCTGGACCATGAATCCATTGGGATTGGGAAGCCGGTCTGGACCATGAATCCATTGGGATTGGGAGATTGGTCTGGACCATGAATCCATTGGGATTGGGAGATTGGTCTGGACCATGAATCCATTGGGATTGGGAGATTGGTCTGGACCATGAATCCATTGGGATTGGGAGATTGGTCTGGACCATCAGTCCTGCAAGATTGGGAGGCTGGCCTGGATCACAAATCCAGTGGGATTGGGAGGATGGTCTGGATCACAGATCCAGTGGGATTGGGAAACTGGTCTGGACCATGAATGCAGTGGGATTGGGAGGACGGTCTGGACCATGAATCCAGTGGGATTGGGAGGCTGTCCTGGATCACAGATCCAGTGGGATTTCGAGGCTGGTCTGTACCGAGGCGGGTGGGATTGGGGATCCAGGAGGATGGAATTCCGAGGTGAGCTCCCCTTTCCCGTGGCCCCAGGCGTCCCGAGACCTCCTTCCTGTGGTTCACGTCCCCGTACAAGACCCTCAAGTTCATCCTGTGGCGCCGCTACAAGTGGGGGCTGATCCTGGCCCTCCTCCTCCTCATCCTGCTGCTTTTCCTGGGAATCTTCATCTACGCCTTCCCGGTACGGAGCCCCTGGGAGGGGACACGGATTGGCCGAGGTCTGAGGGGGGCGAGGGATTCGGGGGGAGGGAAAATTCCCTGCTGAGGAGCACAGTGGGTTAAAAAGGGAGGAATTTTGGGGTTTGGGATCCGCATGGGAAAAATACGGAGGGGCTGGGGCGTGTCCGGGGATGGGAATGGAGTTGGGAAGGGGCTGGAGCAGCAGGAAAAGCTGAGGGAGCTGGGGAAGGGGCTCATCCTGGAGAAAAGAGGGATTGGGAGGGACCTTCTGGCTCTCCGGGATTCCCTGAAAGTTTGGAGCCAGTTTGGGATTTGGGATCTGCTCCCAGGGAACAACAAGGCAAGAGGGAATGGCCTCCAGTTGTTCCAAGGGAATTTTAGGTTGGATATTAAGGAAAATCCCTCATGGAAAGGGGTGTCCTGGAGCAGTGGTGGGGTCCCCATCCATGGAATTATTCCAGAAACATCCGGATGTGGCATTTGAGGACGTGGATAACGATGAACGAGGGCTGTGGGGCTCATGTCCAACCTCAACAATTCCATGATATCAGGAATGGTGGAGATCCCAAAAAAACCCTTGGGAAGGGCATTCCTGGGGTGCCCTCAGCAACAGAAAGTGCTGGCAGTGAGAGAGATCCCGAGGTTTTCCAGAATGCAGAGGGAAAAAATCTGGGATAGCTTTGCCTGCCTTGATTGCCTTTGGCAAAATTCCATGGAGCTGCCAGCTGGATTTGTCCTTGGAATAAATGAGGATGGGGCTGGAGAAGCCTCCTCCTGCTGGAAAGCTCTGCATTCCAGAAAAATCTTGGTGCGGCTTTGGGAAAGCCCCAGAACCCCTTTCCAAAGGGGCAGAACGGGTGATGTCCAGGATTTTGTGGGATCATGGAAAAAGGAGCTGTAGGGATACAAGGCCAGGGTTTGGGTGGTGAATCCATGAGATTTGTGGGAATCCCAGAGGATGGGAAGGAGCAGCAGGATCCAGAGGAGAGGAGAGGCTCCAGCAAATCAGGGAAAACTGGGAATGCTTCCCACTAGGAAGGTGCTGGAGGGAGGGGCCAAATTTATTCCAAGGGTTTGAAGAGGTGGGAATGTCTCTTATAAAATTTTGGGAAGAGGAACGAAAATCCAGAAACGATTCCCGGTGCTTGTTAAATTCTTCCAGTGATTCCCTAATTTTTTCCAATCATTCCCTCATTTTTTCCAGTGATTCCCATGTTTTGCCAATCATTTCCTCATTTTTCCAATGATTCCCTCATTCTTCCAATGATTCCCTTATTCTTCCAGTGGTTTCCTAATTTGTCCAATAATTCCCTCATTTTTCCCATGATTAACACGTTTTCCCAATCATTCCCTTATTCTTCCAGTGATTCCCTCATTTTTCCAATGATTCCCTCATTTTTCCAATGATTCCCTCATTTTTCCAAACATTCCTTCTTTTTTCCAAACATTCCTTCTTTTTTCCAATGATTCCCATGTTTTCCCAATCATTCCCTTATTCTTCCAGTGATCTCCTCATTTTTCCAGTGATTTCCTAACTTTTCCAATCATTCCCTCATTTTTCCAATCATTCCCTCATTTCTCCACTCATTCTCTCCTTTTCCCAATGATTCCCATGTTTTCCCAATCATTCCTGTATTTATCCAGTGATTTCCTCATTTTTCCAATAATTTCCTGATTTTTCCAGTCATTCCCTCATTTTCCCAATGATTCCTGTGTTTTTCTAATCATTCCCTCATTTTTCCAATCATTCCCTTGTTTTTCCAATGATTCCTGTGTTTTTCCATCCTTCCAGAACTACGCTGCTATGAAACTGGTGAAACCTTTCAACTGAAGCTGCTCCCGTGCCTGCCTGGGAATTTTGGGAAGGAATTTTGCCTCTGGAAGCGGAGAAGGAACAACCAACAACCTCATCCAGGCCTCCAGCTGCTGCCAAAGGCTCCGCTCCCCTTTGGAATTCCGCCCGGGAAGCGTCACGTAACCAAAGCCTCCACCAAAATATTCCTGATTTTCCAGCCTCCTCTGTGTTGTGTTTGAGTTTTCCCGCTGCTCTGGTTGGTAAATCCCAAATTCCAGTGGAAAATCCGAGGAGGGAGCAGGGGAAGGACCTTTCCATCTGTAAACTGGGAATGCGCAGAAGATCATCAGGGCAGGATTTGGGATTTGCCGGCCTGGGCGAATCCCACGGATTCCGAGCACTTTTTGCTCTCCGATCCAGCCTCAGTTTCCCTTTTCCCTGTATTATCCCATTTATGTACTGTAAACCTATGGAAAATGTGTTGGAAAGCCGGAATCCCTGGGATGACACATGGCGTTCCCAAAGCTGAAATCATGGGAATGGGAAAGGCTGCGGTGCAAAACCTGGGAATAGGAATTGTTGCTTCTCAAAATCCCAGTTGCTCTTGGATTTTGAGGCCTTTGGTTCCATCATGGAATTCTGGAGCTGCTTTTCCCTTGGAGCTGCTCCACAATCCCACAGGTCTCCCATTCCAACCGGGAGAGGGATCCCAGGAGCAGCTGGGCTTTGATCTCCTCCTCTCCTGCTGTATTCCAGCTACCTTTTTTTGGGAATTCTTGGCCTTTTTAGTGTCAGTATTTGCAGAATCCCAGAATCCCTGAGCTTGGGAAAGACCTTCGGGATCATCCAGTTCAAGCTGTGCCCGATCCCCACCTTGGCACTGAGTGCCACATCCAGGAATTCCATGGACACCTCCATGGATGGGGATTCCAAATCTCCCTGGGCAATTCCAATCCCTGACCGCCCTTTCCATGGGGAAATTCCCGCTGCTGTCCACCCTGAGCCTCCCCTGGCCCAGCCTGAGGCCGTTCCCTCTTTTCCTGTTATTCCCTGGGATCAGATCCCAAATCCCACCTGGTTCCAAATCCTCAGGGAGTCGTGCGGAGCCAGAAGGTCCCTCCGGATCCTCCCTTTCTCCAGGATGAGCCTCACTGGTATTCCTTTAAAATCAGCCATTTTCCCTTGTGTTCCCAAGGATTCTTACGGAAAACATCCCAACCCATACTCGCCACATTAATGTAGCGAAAAACTTATCCCGGGACGGGATTTGTTTTCCAAAAAACCCCTGATCCACAACGAGCTCGGCCTCCCGCGGATCCGATGGGAATGCTGGGACATTCCCACTTTTGCTGTGCCCTCCTCCTGCCCCTGGAGAGGGATGATCCCGTGGGATGTGGCGGACTGGTGACCTTGGCGGGGTCAGACTTGAGCTCAGAGGTCTTTCCCACCCTGGATGGTTCCATAATTCCACGATTCCCACGATTCCCAGGCTTTTCCAGTGCTGGGAGGATGCGAATCCTCAAATTCTCATCCTGCAAGGAATCGTCTCCCTCTTTTCCGCCAGAAAAATCCCATTAATATCCGGCTGCTCCGGCACCTTTGCTGATTCGGGATCTTCCTGCCCTCCCTTCAGCAGGGTGAGACTCATCATTGATTCCACGTTTTCCTTGGAGCTCTGGCTGCTCCGAGCGAGCGAGGAGCCGGGAAAAGTGATCCCGAGGGATCAATTTCCCGGGACAAACTGTGCTGATGGCAGCTCCTGCTCCGTTCCGGACAGGATTTTAAGCCATAAAAAAACCAGGGAAAAGCAGCCCAATTGCTCTGTTGGATTGGGATGTAATCCATGGAGGATTAAATCCCGGGATTCTCATTGGAACAGCTCCCGGACTGCACAGGGCAGCTCCTTCTCCGTGTTTTCCACACGGAAAACACACAGCTTTGGGATTTTTAGGGATTTGCAGGGATTTATAGCCCCATCCCTGCTGCTGAGCTTTGGCCGATCCGTGGCTTTTTCCCAAAAGCTGGAGCAGAGGAGTCGGCTCCGGATTTGCACGTCCCAGGGCGGGGGTTTCATTTTCCGTCGTTAAACGCTTCGTTTTCCTCCGGTTTTCCCCTAAAAGCCATTCCCACCCCCATCCCTGTTTATAGCCGCCATCAAACCACCAGGATTCGCTCCAATTTTCCAGAGGTTTTATTATCCCAGAGGATCTGAGGAGCCGAGGACAAAAGTTGCTTCTGTTTGGCCCTTGCTGGGATTGGGAATTTGGGTTTTGTGGGAATGTTGGTCCCGGCTCCTTTTCCTCCAGGGTCCAGCTGTGCCAGAGGGAATCTGGAATTCCCTGAGTGCTCTCCTGGAATCCACGGTGGGAATTCAGGTCCGGTATCTCTTGGATTTGCAGGGATTCTGGGATTTCCCATCCGGGTGTAATTCCCTGTGATCCCAACCCAAAATCTTGGAGCCAAGAGCCCCAAATGGATGTGTGATCCATCTTGGAATGCCACACGTGGAATGTCCACCCCCCATCCCATCAGGAACACCGTGCTCTCTCCCAGAAAGACAAGGAATCAAAATCCATCCGTGGGATACCTTTGGAATGTCCAAGGCCAGCTTGGACAAGGATTGGAGCCACCTGGGATTGTGGAATGCCTGGAATGGGATGGGCTTGAAAGTTTGGGATTCACTCCAGAGACACTTCCAGTGGGAAATCCCGTTTTATTCCCAGCATTCCCCTGGCAAACCTGGGTCAGCAGGGAGGGGAGAGAAGGATCCAGGGCATCCAATTCCATGAAGACAGGGATTTCCGGAAGGAAATCCGTGCTCCCTGTACAGTTTTCATGCCAAGAGGATCCCGTGGGATTCCGGTGGGTAAATTCAGGTTGGAACATCCGGGAAAACCAACTCCATCCCATTCTCTTTCCCTGAGGAGCCACATCCAGCTCCAGGCCTGCTTGTGTCTCCTCCAAATCCAGGTGGGAGCTGTAGAAAGAATTCCCTGTGGCTTCCGGTTATCCCGGGAATTGGCTGGAATTTGTTCTGGATCACCCGTGCCTGCCTTATCCGCAATAATGCCCGAAGCACTGTGATTCCCAAAGAAATGCTCTGAAACATTCCCGTTCCCGGTGTTTTGATTGTGGGGATGGAATTGCGGCTCGCCTTGGGAGTGGGAATGGGAAAATTGGGATTGTGGAGAAGGGGAAATTCCAGGGAATCCTCAGAGTCCCTGCAGGGGCTCCAGGAGAGCTGCAGAGGGACTGGGGACAAGGGATGGAGGGACAGGACACAGGGAATGGCTCCCACTGGGAAAGGGGAGATTGGGCTGGGATCTTGTGCAGGAATTGCTGCCTGGGAGGGTGGGGAGGGGCTGGGCTGGAATTCCCAGCTTTGCTGTGGCTGCCCCTGGATCCCTGGCAGTGCCCAAGGCCAGGTTGGATCCATCTGGGAATGTGGGAGGTGTCCCTGCCCATGGAAGGGGCTGAGAATGGGATGATCCTTAATGTCCCTTGAATCCCAACCCATTCCATGATTCCAGAATTCCCTGCCCGTGCGTGGAAGTTAATTACCAAACGTTCCGCTGCTCGAGTGCTCCCCTGATCCCAGATATCCCCAGCCCCATGCCGGGGGTAATTCCAGCCTGGAATTCCAAAGTGTGGCAGCTCCTTTGGGACCATCCGCACAAAACACCCCTGATGTGTTCCTGTTCCCTCGGGGAGTTGGAAAACTTCCAACCATACCAGGCCTGAATTCCCTGAATCTCCAGCACCCATCCCCAAACCCCCCGGGAATGCCCTGGATTGATTTTCCTCCCCAATAAGAGCGATTTTCCAGACAGCGCCAGGTTTTATCCACTCCCAAGGGAGCGTTTTCCACCCCCAATCCCGGATTTTGCCGGAGCAGTTGGAAAAGGAGGGAGGCAGTGCATGGAGAGGGGGATGAGAAGCAGGATCCAGGTCAAGGCGCTTCCATAAAATTTTTTTTGGGAGCCGTTGGCAGCTGGATTTGTTGGTTTAACCCCTGCGGACGGGGCCTGCCGTGGGTTCTGCCCATTCCCAGGAACACGGATCCAACGGGAGCACTGATCCTGTGGGATGCTCCCTAAAAAGCACCACTGTGGCCTCCTGGCTCCCAAATCCATCAGTTTTCCGATGGGAAGCTGGAGATTTCCCAGGATTTGAGTGACGTACCTCATTTCAGCCTTGCCTTGAGGCCTGACCCCTTTAGAATCACCAGGATGGTGATTCCCAGTGCTGGAATTTCCCCCTGGAAAATGCACAGAGAAGGTGGTGACGGATTTCAAGGTAGACCAATAACCTGAAATTCCTGAAATCAGCTTTTTCCATGGATAACCTTGTGTTGTGGGACAGCCGCGGTTGGGATTCATCCCAGAACAGCCCAAACCCCGGGATTGAGGGATGATTTGCGGGAATCTGCAGGAGACTCCCAAGAAATGAGCCGGGAAACTGCTCCGGGTTTGTCTCCATCCCGAATCCGCTTCCAGAGGAAAGTGAGTTTAGTTTGTTTTTCCCGTTCCCATCCCAGCCTTCCCAAAGAATCCCTGAAATGTGCCGGGTATTTTTATCCCTTATTTTAAAAAAGAGAGGAAAAGGCTCTGGATGCATCCAGGGTTTTATTCCAGCTGGAGCAGCCGCTGAGGTTGGATTGGGCCTGGATCTTCCCTCGAGGCTGGGACCTTTTCCATGATACTTCACCTTCCCAGGCTTTCCCAGAATCACGGAATTGTCCAGGGAAGGGACCTGAAAGCTCCTCCCATTCCATGGGATCCATGATCCTTCATCTTCAAGCCACCTCAGGCCATGGAATTCTGGCTTTTGGGAAAGGTTTGGTGGATATTTGGGATATTGGGCTGAAGCATGGAAATCATGGAATGGTTTGGGATGGAATGGACCTCAAAGCCCATCCCGAACCTTCCCCTATCCCAGGTTGCTCCAAGCCTCATCCTTGGGCACTTCCAGGGATGGGGAATCCAAACCTCCCTGGAAAACAGGATTTTAAAGGTTGGATTTGGAGATCTTTCCCAAATTTCAGGATTCCCTGAGTGCTTTGCTTTGGCATTTGGGATGATTCCAGGGAGACTTGGCTGCTCCATTCCTGTCAGCATTCCCTGTCCCCTGGGTTGAACATCAGGAATTTCCATGCTTGGTGACCTTTTCCATGAAGGAATTTTTCCCAATATCAAATCCTGACATCCAATCCAAACCTCTCCCTTTGCTTTCCCTTTTTTTTTGGTCTTTCCCCACTTTTCCCTCCACCCTCTCCCCCTTTTCCCTTTGTGGTTTGTATCCAGGCCCCATCCAAGTCCAGCATCCCAGGAAAGGATGGGAATTACAGCCTCACAAATTAAGGAAATACTAGCTCTCCCAAATCCAGCCTGTTTTTCCCTCTTTTTCCTTCTTCCCAGAACTCACGGGAATGAATCCATCCATTCTCCCACTTCAGTGTTGGGATCTCCCAGAGGTTTTCCCTGGAAACAGCCTAATCCCATGTTTATGAAAATCATGGAGCCAGGGCGCTTTGACTGGATGGAATTCCTGGGGCCAGTGAAGGAGGGAGAAGCCTCTTTTATCCCTGTTTTTCCCTTTATCCCTGTTTTTTTCCACCTTTTGGAGTCTGCTGTGCTTCTTTCCCGAGCCAATAAGGACAAACAGGGTTTGGTGGATACGGAAAAGTGGGAAAAAGAAATCCCGGGATCAGCCAGAGATTTACAATTCCCCTTTGCCAAGGAAAACAGCGGGAAGGAATCATCCGCTGGCAAATCCGTGGCTGAGAAACAAAGCCTGGATTCATTGTGTCCCTCCATGGACGGCAGGGAACAATTGGGATGAGTCACTTCCAAAGGGCGGGAATGGCCTTGGAGCCTCCCGGCGGCCCCAGGGAGGGACAGGGAGGTCACTGGAGAGGTTTGGAGGTCTCCGTGCTGGAATGCCGGGAAGAGCTCATCCCTCTCCTCACCCCAGGGACCGGGAGAAATCGGAGTCAGGCGCCTCCAAATCATTCCCGTTTTTTTTTTAGGAATTACGCAATCCGAGGGAAAACAAACAGAACAATAACACAAAGGCAGGTTGGATCTCATTTCTGTTTTCCAGTTGTCTGGGTAATCAGGGGTTGTGGGATTCCATGATTTCCTTTGCAAGGATAAAACCCTAAAAATGCTCCCGTTCCCATAGGATAACGGAAATTCCCTTCAATTCCAGCACCGGTTTTTTAAGGAATAACAGAAATCCCAAATTTTGTGGGCGATGGAGATACCTGGAATTATCTCCCTCGTGGTCTGAGCTCTGGAAATCCTGGAGAAGTTGAAGACTTTAATTAATTATTAGCTAATAATTTATTATTAATTAATCTTAATTAATTTATTAATAATTAATCCTTAACAATTAATTTATTATTAATTAATTTTAAAGTTCTCAACTCGATCCTACAAAAATTAACTTGGAGAGGATCATTCCCTCTTTCCTACCTCTCCCATCTCCCTCCCAACCAGGAACTGACTCAGGAAATGGTCCCAAATATTTAATTCTTGGAAATTCCAGCCTTTCCACAGAACTGGATGGGAGGGAATTGGACAAGGAAAAAAAGCTGGAAAAAAGACAGGGAAGAGAGCTGGAATGTCTGGGAGAAGGGAGATTCTGTGTGGGATGAAATTGGAATTCCCAGGGCTTGTTGAACCCATCCGTAACCAAAAAAAGAGTCAGGAATAACTCCCAGCCAAGCAGGAAACCTGAAAGGAAAATTTGGGATAAAGTAGAAAGGAAAGAGCTGTGGATGCATCCCAGATTTTATTCCAGCAGCAGCTGAGGTCGGGTTGGGCCTTGACCTTCCCTCGAGGTTGGAATTTTTCCACGATCCTTCATCTTCCCAAGTCAGAGGATCAGGGAATCCTGGAATGGCTCAGGGAAGGGACTTTAAAGCTCATCCCATTCCCGCTATTCCAGGATGCTCCAAGTCCATTCCAACCTGGCCTTGGACACTTCCAGGGATGGGGAGCCACAAGTTGACGGAGAACCAAATCCCAGATTCCGGAGGTTCAGGGCTTGGCTGATGAAGAAAATTCCCCGCCCTCTCCTCTCACCGTTGGGAAAATTCCCCTTGGAAAACTTCTGGACTCAGTGGAAAAAATCAAAACCTTCGTGTCCAAGTCCTGCCTGCGCCAAGGAGAAGCCAAGGCTGGAGAGGGTCTGGAGCAGGAATTCCACTCCTGGTGTGCCAGTGGGTGGACGAGACATTCCAGGCTGGCTCATTCCAGGAGTTCTGCTTCCCATTAAAGTGCCGGAGAGCAGCTGGAGCTCTGGAGTCCATTAAATGCCACTTTTCGGGAATGGGCTTGGATTTCAGCTGTTTATTTTTATACCCAGGGAGCTGAGCAATGGATGCTGAAAAAAAGGGAATAAAAGCCAGGAGAGAAAAAAAATATGGATGATGGGATGCAGGATGGAAAAAACCCCTTTGGAATATCAAACATGGATTCTCTGCTCTGACATCCCGATGGTGGAAAAGCCCTTTTAGAAATATCGGCATCATCAGCACCCGGAGGTAATGGAGGAACATCCAGAATTCCAGGATTGGAATAGCCAGAATTTGTACGGGGAAATCCGGTTTTTGATTTCCCTGGAATGGATTGCCTGGGAACAGGGATGGGGATCCTTCTTCCAAAGGCGCCACCGGGGAGAGCTCAAAACTGGGAGGAATGGGATGGAATGAGCAAAAACGGTTCCAATTCCGTAATTTGGGAAGGAATTCTTGGCTGTGAGGTGGGCGAGGGGCTGGGATGGATTCCCAGAGAAGTTATGGAAGTCTCATCCCTAGAAGTGTCCAAGGCCAGGTTGGACATTGGGAGTGGGATAAACCTGGGATAGTGGGAGGTGTCCCTGCCCATGGATGGGGTGGAATGGGATGAGATTTAAGGTCATTTCCAAACTAAAACATTCCAGCATTCTGGAGCCCCTCTGCTCTGGAGCCAGGCTGGGAGAGCCGGGAATGTTCCCCTGGAGAAGGGAAAAATCCAGGGAATGCTCAGAGTCCCTGCAGGGGCTCCAGGAGAGCTGCAGAGGGACTGGGGACAAGGGATGGAGGGACAGGACACAGGGAATGGCTCCCACTGGGAAAGGGGAGATTGGGCTGGGATCTTGTGCAGGAATTGCTGCCTGGGAGGGTGGGGAGGGGCTGGGCTGGAATTCCCAGCTTTGCTGTGGCTGCCCCTGGATCCCTGGCAGTGCCCAAGGCCAGGTTGGATATTGGGGCTTGGAGCCGCTTCCTTCATCGGCTCCACGCAGCTCCCGACACATTCCCAAACCAATCCCTTGGATCAGGTGGTTCTCTGGTGGACCAAATCCAGCCTTTCTGTGCTCCAAGGATCCCACCAGCAGCGGGAACTGGGACAGCTCCGCTTCTCCGCACCCCGCAGAGCCGGAGCAAAAGCCGGCAGCCGCTTTTCCAATCAGGGTTTGTGCGAAATCCATGGATTAACATCAAAGGATCTCTCCTGGCCAGGTGGGAAGGCCGAGCTTGTAACCTTTTATTGCTCCTGCTCCAGGGAATTGTTCTCCCACTGCCGGGCCTTGGACATCGGGAATGTGTTAAATCCAGGCCCCTCTGGAGCACCTTCCTCTCCCCATCCCATTTCCACAGGGACAGGGAATGGCTTCCCCTGGGAAAGGGGAGATTGGGCTGGGATCTTGTGCAGGAATTGCTGCCTGGGAGGGCGGGGAGGGGCTGGGATGGAATTCCCAGCTTTGCTGTGGCTGCCCCTGGATCCCTGGCAGTGCCCAAGGCCAGGCTGGATCCACCTGGGATGGTGGGAGGTGTCCCTGCCATGGATGGGGTTGGATCTTTAGGATTTACGGTCCCTCCCTATCAAAACCGTTCTGGAATTCCAAGTCAGAGCTCTCCCAGGTGCAGAATTCCAGGCCTGGAAGGGGCTTCAGGTGCTCCCAGAGGGAACAGGGGGATGCGATCCAAGGTGGTTTCCCAGGGATCTTTCAGCACCATCCGCTGGGAAGTTTGGGAAAATCAGAGAATCCTAAAATCCCAGACTGGCTTGGATGGGAAGGGGCCTTAAATCCCACCCCATTCCATGGAACAACTTCCCCTATCCCAGATTGCTCCAAGGCTTTTCCAGCCTGGCCTCCTGAACCCCTGGAAGCCCGGATCCATCAGCTGACGGTGACATCACAACCCCGAGCCGTCAGGACATTCCTGACTCCCAAAAATATTCCTTCTCCAGAGGCCGGGAAGCAGCAGCAGCCCATCCATCCTGTCAGCACGGCTATTCCCAGGTTTTTTTCTGGCTCTGGGAACACGGGGAGGGTGGGAAGGGTGAGGGAAGAGGGGGCTGGTGGCACATCTGGATGCACTCGGGGCCGGGGTGGTGGCAGCTGTTCCCTCATCCCGGTCGCTCCGGGTCTGGAATCGATTTTCCAAGCGGTTTTTCCTTGCCCAAATCGAAGCCCAAAGTCTGCTTGGCTCCTTCTCTCCCGCTTTTCCAGCTCGGGGATTTTATTCCTCGGCCTCGGGAGGCTTAAAAATAGAAGTGGTGGAAAAGGAGACTGAGCCGCTCTTCCAGAGGGAGGGAAAGGAGGGAATTCTGTCCCCCTTGGAGCTGGGAAGGGGAGAAGTTCTGGCAGGAGGTAACCCTGAGCCGGGTTATTCCCAAAGGGATTGAAAATCCTCCTCTCCCATTCCTGGTTTTAGCTGGAAGCCACTTAAAAGTGAGGTTGAATTCCGGGAGTGAGATAAAATCCAGGATTTTTCCTTGGAAAAACGGGGGCCTGCTGATGGAGCCCTGTGCCCCGGGGGAAAATCCGGGATGGGATTTGTTTAACTAGGTCAGGAATTTGTCCATGTAAATCCCCTGGAATTCCAGGGGGCTCCCTTGGTATAAAAACCGGGAGAGGGGCACCCCAAAGCAGATTTTTGGGAAGGCGGGGTAGGATCCAGAGGCGGGAAAGGATCTTTGTGTTCGGATTCTGCTGGAATGTGCAGCTTTGTGGGACAAGAGCGGATTTATGGGATTGTAACCAGTGAGGGACAGGGAAACTGGGAATGGCTTCCCACTGCTGGAGGGCAGAGCTGGGTGGGATATGGGGAAGGATTTTTGGGACGTTTGGCCCAAAAAAGCACCAAACTCCAGGGGCTTCACGGATCTGCCACATCCACAGGTCAGATTCCCGCTGGGAATTCATTCCACGGTTCCTTCTCCAGCCCCTGGAGCGGGATTCACCCCGATGGGGTTGGGAAGAGTCACCTGGAGCTCATCAGATCCGGAGCATCTGGATTTTGGGAGCAGGAGCTGCTCTGTGGTGGCATTTGCACCTCTGGGGAGGTTCTTTCTTCCCAAAAAAAACCCAAAAAACAGGATCATGGAATGGGTTGGGATGGGAAGGACTTAAAAGCTCATCCAAGGGCATCTTCCGCTATTCCAGCTTTTATTTTTAGCAGCTGTTGGGCTCCATTTGTTCCTGCCAGACTTTGGGATTTAAAAATCCAGGACCTCTTTCTATCCCTGCTCCTCTCTGGAATTCCAATTTCTTTTTAATTTTTTTTTTTTTTTTTTTTTTTTTTTTTTTTTTTTTTTGCTAACCCCTCATCTTTCCCAACAACCTTTTCCTGCTTTTTCGCCCCCAATCCAGCTCCACTTTTTCCTCAGGAGGATTTTCCCCGTCCCTGCTCCGCTTTATGGGATTTCCATGCCCTGACGCGACCCCTGTTAATTCCCAAATAAAAAATCCGGCTGAAGACAAAAAACTCCTCTGGTTTTTCCATTTTTTTTTTTTCCCCCCCTTTTCCAATCCTTCTGTTTCTGGGCTCATAATTTTTTACAAGCTCGGTGATTCCGAGCGATTTCATTTCCCAGCTCCCCTCATTATTTCCATGTTGGGAATTTTATTGGTGGGGACGGTAAACAAATAACATTTGTTTTCCCTAAAATCCGCATTCCCCACCCCTCCTTGTTTTCCTGGTTATTCCCAGTCTGGCTTCTGTTTGTCTCGTATCCTGTGGCCGCATGGAAGGGATGGAGATGCCGGAATATTTTGGATCCCTGTTTTCTTGGAGAAGGTTTGGGTTTGGAATGAGGGCTGGAAAAAGGGGGAAAAATGTTTTTGGGGGATACATGGTTGATCATTCCCAGAGAATCTGTGGATGTCTCATCCCTGGAAGTGTCCAAGGCCAGGTTGGAGGGGTTTGGAGAAGCCTGGGATACGGGAGGTGTCCCAGCCCATGGATTGGGTGGAATTGTTGGGATTTAAGGTCCCTTCCCAACCCAAAGCACTCCATGATTTTATGAGGGATACGGAAAATTCTCCCACAGCAGCTGAACTCCCAAAAGGAAACAGCACATCCAGGGAATCCCAGAATTCCCACACCAAGACGGATCTGTGTTCACACCCCGGAGCAGGACCTGTCCATCCCATCCCGTCCCATCCCATCCCATCCCATCCCATCCCATCCCATCCCATTATCCCATCCCATCCCATCCCATCCCATTATCCCATCCCATCCCATCCCATCCCATCCCATCCCATCCCATCCCATCCCATCCCATCCCATCCCATCCCATCCCATTATCCCATCCCATCCCATCCCATCCCATCCCATCCCATCCCATCCCATCCCATCCCATCCCATCCCATCCCATCCCATTATCCCATCCCATCCCATCCCATCCCATCCCATTATCCCATCCCATCCCATCCCAAGCTGGGATGGGCATGGAAAACCTTTCCATGGGGCATTCTCAGCATTGTCCTATCCCAAAAACCCAGATCCATCCCTGGGAAGTGGGAAGGGAAAACTTCGGAGCGAGAAACGCTCGGAGCGGTTTTCATCGAGCCGCCCTCCTTCCTTTGGCCAGAAATAAACCCATTTATTTTATTTTATTTATTTAATTTTGTTTTATTACATCATCCAAAAAAGCTCTCAGGCACTCACAGGTGCTCAGAGGCTGTTGAAATTTTCCGGGAATCGCTTCTTTTCCATAAAAATGGGACAAAAATCCATCCAGGGCGCGGAAGAGCCCTTGAAAAGCACCCACGGAGCGGAGACATCCTGCGCTGAGCTGGGATGAAAAGTCCTTGATTGGAGGTCTCTTCCCGTTTTCCCTCTTGATCCGTAGGAAGAGCGGCTCCTCTGACGTGTTTGTCAATGCCTCGGGAAGAGGGGATGAGCGCAATTAGCGCGGGAATTGTTGCGGAATAAAGGTCAGCTCGTTAGCGCACGGAATTAATTCCCGGAGTGGTTTTCCCAGGAGGCTCTCCAGGCCCTCGGGAGGCTCAGCCAGGTGAGGCAGGGGAAGGAGGGAATTGTGGCTGCTCCGGTGCCTCCGGCACGGAGCGGATCCGGAATCGTCCTCCCGGAGCAGCTGCAGGAGGCAACAGCTGTGGGAGCGCAAAAATATCCCTGTGCTCACAGAATCCCGGGAAAGTTTGGGATGGGATGGATTTAAAGCTCGGCCAGTTCCACCCAGGGACGCCTCCCACTGTCCCAGAGGGATCCAACCTGGCCTTGGGCGCTGCCAGGGATCCAGGGGCAGCCACAGCAAATTTGGGAATTCCAGCCCAGCCCCTCCCCACCCTCCCAGGCAGCAATTCCTGCACAAGATCCCAGCCCAATCTCCCCTTTCCCAGTGGGAGCCATTCCCTGTGTCCTGTCCCTGCAGGCCTTGTCTGGTTGCTTCCCGTTGGACCCCACATCCCAATCCAGTTAGATCCAATCCCAATCCTTGGAGCCTCCTCACGGTTAATTTTCCTGCCTCTGGAAAAATGAACAGAGCTTTATTCCCTCCTGGAATTCCAAGCTGGACCGAGCGGAGAGCGTTCCCTTTTTATTCCTGCCTTTCCCACTCGCTCCATCTGGGCTGGGGCGGGATCTAAACCCAGCCTAAACCCAGCCTAAAGCCAGGCCCAGCCTCCCTCTGGCCTGCATGGAAATCCCATGGAAATCCCACCACCTGCCCCCTCACACCTGTCAAAATTCCTCCTTGGAATTTTAGCCCATCCTGGTTTCAAAGTGGCAGAATCCAAATTCCCGCCACACCCCGGGATTTTCCAGCCACAAAGAGGAAGTTTCACCTTTTCCTCACCTGGGAAAGTGGGATTGGGAGCAGGGAATAAAGCAGTCATTCCTCACGTGTGCTCCATGGATTTCCGTGCTGGCTTAAAGGAAGCCCTGGAGTCGTTGTTTTCCGACAGGGACAGGTGAGCAGAATTCCCCCCAAATTCCAGGGAATGTTTTTCTGGGATGGAGATAAGGGTAAGGAAGTGAAACCACAACCTCGGAGTTACCTGGGAATGTTGTCCTGAGCTCCACCAGTGCCTCCGGCCCTGGAGCGACTCCTCTGGGATTTGTCGGTTTGTGCGGATGTTGGGAGTTTGGGATTTTTCCTGCCAGGAGCAGGGATGGCCCCTGCGAGGTGCGGATGCAGCATTTTAGGGAGCTCACGCCCACCTCGGAGCCAGGATTCCCATGGGACTGCAGTTTTCCTTGGATTTCCATCGGCGGAACAACCACCCAGGGGCTGGGTAAGGCTTGGCTAAACCTGGGACAGCGGGAGTGTCCCTGGGCACGGATGGGGTGGGAATGGGATTTAAGGTCCCTTCCAACCCAAACCATTCCAGGATTCTGGAGCCAGGCTGGGAGAGCTGGAAATGTTCCCCTGGAGAAGGGGAAATTCCAGGGAATGCTCAGAGTCCCTGCAGGGGCTCCAGGAGAGCTGCAGAGGGACTGGGGACAAGGGATGGAGGGACAGGACATAGGGAATGGCTCCCACTGGGAAAGGGGAGATTGGGCTGGGATCTTGTGCAGGAATTGCTGCCTGGGAGGGTGGGGAGGGGCTGGGCTGGAATTCCCAGATTTGCTGTGGCTGCCCCTGGATCCCTGGCAGTGCCCAAGGCCAGGCTGGATCCTCCTGGGAATGTGGGAGGTGTCCCTGCCCATCCCACTGGAATTAGAAGTCTTTAGGGTCCCTTTCCCCCAAACCATTCCATGATTCCCGAGCTCTGCCTTTGCTTTTCCATCCATCCAAAGATCTGGGTTATTCCCTCCTATTCCCAGAAAAGCTCCGTGGGGGTGCTGGGCAAAACATTCCCTCCTAAAATAGCCGGGAAAGGGGCCTGGGAAGCCGCAGAGATCAGAGGTGCTCCGGGGGAGCGGCTGTTGGGATGGATCCATCCCAGATGGGAAGGGAACGGCTCCATCCCAGGGAAATTCCTTTTTCCCTCCCAAAACCGACCTGGCAAAGGAGGATTTGAGAATTCCCACTGGGTTTTGTTGTTTGTTTGTTTCAGGTTTTACTGCTTTTTAATTTTTTTAAAAATTAAGTTGCTTCTGATTACAAAAGCAAATTGAAAAACCTGGAATTCTGGATGGGTCCAGGGAATGGAGAGCTCAGAGAGGTCTTGGAAAAGATCCTGATTCCTGTTTTACCTGGGCAGGGAGAAATGAGCTGGATGAGAAGAGATTCCATGGTTCTGGCTGTGGATGGGACCGGGATTTAAAGAGACAGGAATGGGATAATTCCCATGGATATCGTTCTGAGGGAGATCCCAAGAACGGCAGGAGGGAAAAATCTTTCATGGAATTGTGGAATTCTGGAGTGGTTTGGATGGGATGGGAACTTAAATCCCATCCAGTTCAAACCAGGGACACTTCCCCCATCCCAGGTGGATCCAGCCTGGCCTTGGGCACTGCCAGGGATCCAGGGACAGCCACAGCAAAGCTGGGAATTCCAGCCCAGCCCCTCCCCACCCTCCCAGGCAGCAATTCCTGCACAAGATCCCAGCCCAATCTCCCCTTTCCCAGTGGGAGCCATTCCCTGTGTCCTGTCCCTCCATCCCTTGTCCCCAGTCCCTCTGCAGCTCTCCTGGAGCCCCTGCAGGCCCTGGAAAAGGCTCCAAGTTTTCCCTGGAATCTCCCGAGAACACTTCTATTTGATGACTTTTGCAGGACGCTTCTTTTGTCCCCGCATCCCAAAAAACCCTTGGATAACTCCTCCTTCAGAGGGCAGGAATCTCCTCAATCCACAGGTTGCCCTTGGAGATGGTCCCGTGGCCATGGAAGCAGCTCCGGAACTGCTCCATCCCAAAAATCCTCTCTGGAGATTTTCCCCTCATCTTCCAGAGGGAAAAACTCCAGCTCCTGTTGGAAAAGAACAGGGATGAAAAAAAAAAGTGGGATACAGGGTTTGGTGCTGGGAGATTTCCCAATTCGAGCTCCCATCCTGCTGGACGTGGATAAAATTCCCTGGATGGATTCCCAGCATGGAATTCTGGAACACTCTCTGGGGTGGGGATCACTGCCCTGCTTTCCCAGGGAGTATTTCCCTGGGATTTGGGGATTCAGGATTTTGGGATTCGTGATTTCAGCCTCTCTTGCGGTGTCCATGGATATTTGGGATATTCCAAGGAGGAATTGGATTTTCCTGACTCTGGATAAGAATCGGGAAGAGCTTTGCCCTTCCCTCTGGAGCAGCCAAGGTGATTTTCCTGGAAAAGAGTGGGAGAAAAAGCAGGAAAACCGGGAAAAGCGGGAATTCCTAACGGCACCAGAGGGAGCTCTTCCACTGCAGATGAGGCTGGGATCAGCTGAATCCTTCATCTCCCATTCCAAGTTTTTCCAGGATCAGATCCCACCTGGAACAGCTGGAGCTCCTTCCCTGTCCGTGTCACCCGAGGCTCCCAAAAACCCATTATCCCTATATTCCTGGAAAATCCCTCCACCTCTGCCCCTTCAAGGACCCCTCTAAATATTCCCTCTAAAATTCCCACTCCATGGATATTCCCCCTTTTTTTTTTTGGCTAGGTTGAAAAATTCTCTTAGGCTGATGGGTGAGAAGAATCCTGGAAAATCCTGGAAAATTTCCTCCCGATGGGACAACCAGAGGCAAGAGGATTCCAAGGAGAAATTCCCATTTCCAGCTGAGTTTTGGAAGTGGGATCACGGATCCGATACCAGGGAAGAGCTAGGGACAGGTCCCTATGGAATTCTGAGCACTCGGATCCCTCTGAGTTTTTCCAGGGATTCCTTTTCAGTTGTGGAGACATCCCATAATTTCCCTTTCCAAGGAATTAAAAGGAAGAAGAATCTAAAAAAGAAAGGAAAAGAGATTCCTCTTTTCCTTTGGGATTTGAAGAAAATGGGATCCAGTCAGTTTTTCCCAGTGGCTCAAATATTCGGGACTGTTCCGTGGATTTTTTTTTCAATTTGATTTTGGGGAAGAAATTGATTTTTTTTCCAAAGAATTTCCTTGGGAAGGGTGGATGGGGGGATCCCTGGGCATTCCCTGTTCCCTCCGGAATCCCTGCTCTGTAGAAAAGATTTTTCTGAGCCTTCCCAAACATTTGTCCAAGTGTGGATCCATCCGAGGAATATTTTCCCTGGGGATTTATCCAATTCCCTTCATCCCAGGATCATCCCGAGTTCCTCTCTCCAGCCCTTGGCTCATCCCTGTTCCCACAATTCCCCAATTCCTCCTTTCCATGTCCTTTTCCTGATCCCTGTCCCAGAGTCCTTTCCCAGCCATTCTGAGTATCCCACGTTCCCTCTTCCCAACCCACGGATCAGATCTGGGCCTTTTCCAGCCTCAATAATTCCATGATTTTATTCCTCATCTGCTTTATCCCTCCTCAGATCCAGCTGCTCTCCCTGGATCTGCTCCTTCTTAGCAGGGAATATTCGGAACGATGAGCCCTTCCCAAGTGTGGGGATTCCAGTGGTTTTGGAGCATCCTGGAAATTGGGAAGGCTGGACAAGGTCAGGAGGAAGAGGAAAAGCAGCCCGGATTCCGGAGGCTCATTCCAAAGGGAACAGATCCAGGTGGGATGCGGGACAGGGAATCTGTAGGGAATCTGTAGGGAATCGCTTTGTGGTTGGATTGGGATCATTCTCAGCTCCTTGCAGCTCCTGGGCTGGGAATTTTCCAGGAAATGTGGGAAGCTGCTGTGTGAGGTTCGGGATAACAGGGATGATGGGAAGCGAGGTCACATCATCCCCATAAATTTAGGGATGAGGGAGGGATCAGTGTCCAGATTCCAGAGAGAGCAGAGGCGGGATGTTCCCATTCCCATGGGAGGATGTGGGAATAAAAACCTTCCAGGGCCTGGAGGGGCTCCAGGAGAGCTGCAGAGGGACTGGGGACAAGGAAGATCCAAAGATCCTGCACAGGCCATTCCCACATAAATCCAGGAGCAGCATTCCCTGCTCTGAAGGCTCCTGAGAACCCTAAACCCCCTCTCCCCCTGGGAACTTCCACTCAGGCGGAATCCCAAGCTGAATTTATGGGAAAACTCCAGCCCTGGAAGCCTCCAGCTCCTCCAGGACTTGGAGCACACCCCAAGGAGGTTGGGAAAAGCGGGATCTCAGGAGTTGGGATCGTTTCCAAGCAAGACTCGAAGCTTGGATACAACAGGAAGCTCCAGGAGCGGCACGCGGATCCTTCGGGATATTCCAGCATCCATCCCCCGGGGCCAATCCCGATCCCAGAAATCGGAGCTGCCCCTCCGGAGAAGCTCCAGATCCCAACGAGTCTTCCCTCCAGCTGAACATTCCAAGGAATCTCAGTCCCTCATCCTCTGCACCTTGAAATTCCCTCAATTTTTTTTTTTCCCAAAAATCTTGGGGAAGAAAGGCGCAGGTCGTGGGAATTGTGCTCCGAAGTCAGGCAGGGACATTTGAACAGCTCCTCCTGACCTGCTCAGGGAATTCCAGGCAGCAGGGAGATGCTAAATCCAAGGTTTTTCCTTGGAGCAAATCCTTTCCAGTAGGATACTTTGGGATCCCGATGGGATTTTCAAAGGAAAAACCAGGAATGCCAAGGCCAGAGCAGCAGCAGGGAAGCCCCAGAGATTCCATCCATCCTCCTCCTCTATCTCCACACATTTCCCAGTTTTCCAAGGGCTTGGATTCCCTGCTGGCCACAGGAAATTCCACCTGGAGCACGGGGATCAAGCCCAGGCCTCATTAGGATTTGATATTCCCGTTGATTGCTTTTCCAGGATCCCGGATCCGGCTCCGAGGGAGCCGAGGGTTCAAGGATCCAATAAATTCCCTGGCAGATTTATCAGCTCCCCAAATTCCTTTATTTTCTCCCCTCATTCCCACCGGGATTCAAATTAAAGGACATCCAAAAATCCAACATCGCATCCCTGATTTTGTCACATCCCTGATTTTTTTCGGGATGCTGCTCCAGATCCCGTCTGTGCAGCAGGAAGCAGGAGCAGGCTGGAAAAATCCAGGAATAAAGCTGGTAGACGGAACAGCAGGGGAAAAAAAAGGGATAAAAAAGGATTTTCCACCCCCCATCCCACTGTTTTTCCCGGAGTTTTCCTCCGGTTTTACACCTTGGAATTGCCAGATGCCTGCAGGCAGCTCGGATTCCAGGGAATCATGAATTCCGAGGAAAGCTTTTCCCACTGTTCCAGCTTCCAGCCCCATGCTGGCACGCAACTGGATGGGGAAATTTGGGAATACATCCCTAAATCCACCCCAAAAATCTGTGGATGTGAGGCTTGGGATGTTCCCAGAATTCAACCGGCCTGGAGATGAAGGAAAGGAGCAAGGAATTTCCTTTTTTCCCCAATTTTAGGGATGAAATGGAACCAAGGAGAGACAAAGGAACCTCCTCAGCTTCTCCCTCTGCCCCAGGATGTCTCGGGAATGGGCAGGAATTCCCTTTCCTCACCTGGAAAACCAAGCTGGGAATTCGTCCTTTTGCCTATGGAAGCTGCACTTCCAAGAGAAAATTCCTGGAGGAATTGGGATTCCCAGAGCCAATGGAACATCCCCCAGGCTCTCCAAGGCCTCAATTCCGTGTGGAAAAACTTTGGCTTGTGGAAAATTCCTTGGAAAAGTGGAATCTCCATTAAAATTCAGGCTGAATTTTAGAGGGGAAGGTTCTCCCACAACTTCCAAAAATCAGAATTTTCCGGTTAGACCCCACCCGTGGGATTCTCCAGGAGCAATGTATCCTTTTCCAAGTTTTTCCCTATTCCTCTCCTCATTTTTGGGCTCCCAAACTGAGGAATTTCTACCCTCCAAAATTCCCCCGGTCCCTTCCCACTGTTTTTCCAGGGATACTGGATACAGCGGGATAACGATGGACGCTTCCCACCGCCATCCCAGCTCCACAAACCTCCCCTCTTCCCAGAAACCGGGAAAAATTCCCTCAAAAAAAAACCAAACCAAAAATGAACGATGTTTTCCGCATCACCCACTTGAAAGAGCCCAGATCACCTCCAAGTATTTTTATGGAACGGAGTTTTTCCTCCCATTCCCGACTGTAAATCCCTGATGTTTTCCAGCTGTTGGCTCCTCATCCAGGGAGGGAAGGTGCCGGAGCAGCTGCGCCGGGCAGGTGGTGGCTGCAGGGAAGCTACTAGAGCGGGAAGAGCTGGAAGTGATTCCCGATCCTAATGGAGACGGTTCCTCGTTAAATGGGAATTCCGCAGTCCTGGAGCGGATTTGCTTCCAGAGGCAATTCCTGCAGGAGATTTTTGGAAGCTTAAAGGGAGATAGGAGGTTTTTGGGAGTCGGGAAGGGGTGGGAGGCAGCAGCGGAGGGAGGCTTTGGGGTGGGATTTTGGCGGGAATTCACGGATGAGGAAACAGCGGGAAGTCTTTTCCAGGCCGATGGTGGAAGACACGAGTCAGGGAATGAGGGTGGGATTGGGAATGAGGAAGGGACAAGGCTGGAGCCACCTGGAGCTTTAGGAGTTTAGAGGAGGGGAAATGTTCCCTCAGGTTGGGAGAATCCAGGCGCTGAATTCCCTAAATCCCACCGTGGCACGGGGTGATCCCAGCCCACACCGACGGCTGATCCCGCTTTTCCTGCACTTCCTGATCCTGAGATTTAGGAGCCAGCAGAATCCTGGAATGGTTTGGAAGGGACCTTAAATCTGGCTCAATCCAGGGACACCTCCCTCTATCCCAGGTGGATCCAGCCTGTCCTTGGGCACTGCCAGGGGTCCAGGGGCAGCCACAGCAAAGCTGGGAATTCCAGCCCAGCCCTCCCCACCCTCCCAGGCAGCAATTCCTGCACAAGATCCCAGCCCAATCTCCCCTTTCCCAGTGGGAGCCATTCCCTGTGTCCTGTCCCTGTAGGTCTCTCCAGCTCTCCTGGAAGAAAGATTTCCATGGATCATGTGCTGGATCCTGGATTTCTGCAATTTCGGTGGAATGGGAGATCCCAGTAAAGCCTGGACGTGATAATGGTTTAAAAACAGGGAATGTGGACGGGAATGTCATTCCAGGTATGGAATAATGAGTTTGGAATGATGGGGAATTTAGGCTGTCCACGAAATCCCTTGTGCTTGGAATGGTTTCCAGGGGGACGGGTTGGGAATGGTTTCCAGTGGGGCAGGAATCCGGGGAGAGATGGAAGGGATGATCCAGTTTGGATGTGTTTGATCCCTAATTTTTATTGTTTTTCCAGGAGTCACTGCAGGGAATCAGTGGGAATTTTATCCTGAGGTTTCCCAAACCACTGGGAATTCTTCCTATTTTTGCCTTTTTCTCCATTTTCCAGGTGGAAAAGTTGGGGATAACTCGGATGTGAAGCATTCCAGGTTTTTGGGAAATTGGAAAACCAAACTTGGATTTCATCACCACCCACTGGAGGGGGGACAAAAATCCCACAACAAGTCATCCCAATTCCCACCACATTCCAGAGGGAAGCATCTCTTTCCTCACGGTGGGGAAATAATCGGGATGCAAATGGGAAAATCCATTCCCGAACAACCAGGGATGACAAGGACAAAGGATTTTTTTGGGATGGGAGGACTTGATCCCGTAATTTAATCCCCTGCATTTGCATCCCTTGGGGTTTTTTTCGGGAATGCCTTTGTGGAATCCGACAGGTGCATCGGATTTGGAACAGATTTTTCCCATTATCTTCCGGGGGAGCTTCACGTTATCCCGGAGATCCGTCGGAGCTGGTGGAGGTTTCCAGGGAGTTTCTGGATGGAATTAGCTGCAGACTGGGGTCAGTGCCAGTGGCCTCTCCATGAACTTGGAATCCCGGCCTTGGAGCAACAACTGGGAAAAATCCACCATGAGCTCTCCCATTTTTCCTCCTGCTTCTTGGGAGATCCATTTTCTTCTCCCTTTTTCCTCGTTTTTGTGTTTTCTTCGTGACCGGGGAACAAACGAAGCTCGGGAATCGGGCAGGAAAGGATTATTGGGAAGAGATGGAGCTGGAATTCCTCTTTGGAGGCTTTTTTATCTTTTGCAAAGCCGAAAAGGACTTGAAACAAATCCTGCCAAGGGATCTTGGGAATCAGAGGGAATTTCATCTTGGAAAGGTGTTTAGATATTGGAATGGGCTGCCCAGGGAGGTTTGGAGTGCCCATCCCTGGAGGGGTCCAAGGAATTCCTGGATGTGGCACTCAGTGCCAAGGTGGGGATCGGAAACATAATGGACTTGGATTTCATGATCCTGGAGGGATTTTTCAAATGAAATCTTTCTGGGATTCTGGGATATTTGTCCCTGTGGGAGTGGGCAGGGGCTGGGCTGGAATTCCCAGATTTGCTGTGGCTGCTCCTGGATCCCTGGCAGTGCCCAAGGCCAGGCTGGATCCACCTGGGGCAGTGGGAGCTGTCCCTGGGTGGAACTGGGTGGGATTTAAGGTCCATTCCAGCCCCAACCATTCCATGATTCCATGATCCACAGGTTGGGTTTGTTCAGCACCCAGAGGTTATTCCAACCTCATATTGGGAATAATCCACCTGACTGAGATGGGAAAATCATGGAATTGCTCTGAATTCTGGCTCCTGTGGGACAACCCCCATTTGGGTTTGCTGAGGTGAATTTTGGCCCAGGGCAGCTCTTGGTGCATCCCTGTATCCCAAAATTCCAGGCAGGACTCCCTTGGGACCTCTCCTGTGGCTCTCCCTGAGCTCAGGGTGGCTCCAGGGTGTTTTCCATCTTTTCCTTGGGATGAAACCCCAGACCCTTCATTCTGAGGCACCTCCACATTCCGAGAGGATCCATCACAGGATCCAGACTCAAGGGACAAGCTGGACATGGGACAACTGGAAAAGGGGTGGGAAATCATTAATCCCATTTAATCCATGGGAAAAGCCTGTTTAAAATAACCCAGGTCTGTTTCATTTAGGAGGAATTCTCTGGGAATGGCAGGAGCAGCTCAGGAAATCATGGACGAGGAGATTACAGGGTGGGAGTCCTGAATTTCCCGAATTCAGGGCAGGTTTCCTCCACCACCCCGTGACTTCATCCCCTCTTCCCACCTTTTCCAGGTTCCAAGGGAAGCCGTGGATGTCTTCCAGCCCTTCCAGGGGTGATGGAAGGACTGGCACACCCACGACGGATCCATAAAATGAGGTCATCCCGGGAATGTCTGCTGCGGTTCAGGGGAGTTCGATTCCCTGATCCCGCTCCTTGCCTCCCTCCTCCTTCCCGTTTTGTGGCTTCTTTGGTGTTTCCTGGCCCCAGCTGGGATCAAAAGCAGGAAGGGCGTGTTGGAAGGGTGGATATTTCAGCAGGACAAGGAAAAATGGGGTTCTTTCAGGAAACCTCAGCCAATCCTTTCCCCACAAAATCAAAACCAGGGATGTCTTGGAGCAAGGGATGCTTCCCGTGAGCTGTTGTTTGGGAAGGATCCAGGAATTCGACGTTTTGTTCATTGATGAGCTGAAGGTTGGATTAATCTGTTCCAGACTGGCTTTACAAGGCCGGGATTGGATCCAGCCCCCTTCGTGCCGGAGGTTTCGGGAGATCTGGGGGGTCCTGATGGGCTCCAAACACAAAACTCCAAGGAAAAGATTTCCGAGCAGGGATTGACCGGAACCCGCTAATGGCAACTGGATTTTCCCAGATTTGCTGTGGCTGCCCCTGGATCCCTGGAAGTGCCCAAGGCCAGGTTGGACATCGGGATTGGGAGACACCTGGGATGGTGGGAGGTGCTCCTGAACATGGATGGGGTTGGAATGGGATGGGATTTAAGGTCATTTCCAAACTAAAGCATCCCAGGATTCTGGAGCCCCTGTGCTCTGGAGCCAGGCTGGGAGAGCTGAGAATGTTCCCCTGGAGAAGGGAAAATTCCAGGGAATCCTCAGAGTCCCTGCAGGGGCTCCAGGAGAGCTGCAGAGGGACTGGGGACAAGGGATGGAGGGACAGGACACAGGGAATGGCTCCCACTGGGAAAGGGGAGATTGGGCTGGGATCTTGTGCAGGAATTGCTGCCTGGGAGGGTGGGGAGGGGCTGGGCTGGAATTCCCAGATTTGCTGTGGCTGCCCCTGGATCCCTGGCAGTGCCCAAGGCCAGGTTGGATCCATCTGGGAATGTGGGAGGTGTCCCTACCCTTGGGATGGGGTGGAATGGGATGGAATTTAAGAACCCTTCCCACCCAAACCATTCCAGGATTCCATGGATGTTGTTCCGTGCACAATCCAATAGCCGGGATATTTTTTTTTTCCTCCCTGGATGAATCCTTTGCTCCTCCCCATGATCCTCCCCAGGAACCAAATCTCACTTCACACCAATTCTCTGGGATCCCTCGCTCTGCCGGGAACGCTGGGTCAGGGATGGACCCTCCACAGGTATTCTTTTGGAAAGAAAAGTTGGAAAAATCCCCACCTTTTACTGTAGAACAGATCCCAAAGCAGAATTAAAAATTCCAAGCTAAAAAAAAAAAAAAAAAAAAAAAAAAAAAAAAAAAAAAAAAAAAAAAAAAAAAAAAAATTGCGGATTTATTTTTCCGTGTCCTGGCTGGAGTCGAATTTACCCAGGGGACACCTCCGGGACGATTAATCCCTGGATTTGCCGTGCATCATGGAAAAGGCTCCGTGGAGAGGTTTACTGGGAGTGAATCCATTTCTTTCTCTGGATGCCAAATTCTCACCTTCCCTGGAGCCACCACTGCAGTGGCTTCGCTCCTTTTAACAGCCGGGAGCTGGGAAGTGTTTGGAGAGTGAGAAACAGGGAATTCAGGCCCGGAATTCAGCTCCTGGCAGCCGAGGGATCACCAGGAAGCACTGAACATTTCTAGGAAAATAAAAAAAAATCCTTGGTGTTCTCAGCTCTGCTTTGGCTGAAAGGGTTCTGGTCCAAACAGAGCCCAATCCCAAAGAAAATAGAAATTATGGATGATCCCAGACAGAGGTGGCACCTCGGTGTCCCCTAAGGGACCTCGGGAGCTTCATCCCTTCTTTCTCCTTGAGGGTGAGCATGGAATCATGGAATGGGTTGGGTGGGAAAAGGACCTTAAATCCCATTCCATGGGCAGAGACAGCTCCCATGATCCCAGATGGATCCAGCCTGGCCCTGGGCACTGCCAGGGATCCAGGGGCAGCCACAGCAAATCTGGGAATTCCAGCCCAGCCCTCCCCACCCTCCCAGGCAGCAATTCCTGCACAAGATCCCAGCCCAATCTCCCCTTTCCCAGTGGGAGCCATTCCCTGTGTCCTGTCCCTCCATCCCTTGTCCCCAGTCCCTCTGCAGCTCTCCTGGAGCCCCTGGAGGGACTCTGAGGATTCCCTGGAATTTTCCCTTCTCCAGGGGAACATTCCCAGCTCTCCCAGCCTGGCTCTGTGGCAGAGGAGTTCCAGCCCTGCGGAAGCTCCGGCGCCTCTTCCTTGTCTTTCTTCTCTCTGATCCATCACAGAACATCACAGGAATTCCAGGATTGTGGAAATCCTTGGAGAGCTTCAGCCTGACTGAGGAACCGGATTAGGGATGGGTCTACAGCACTCAACGGAGCTCTGGAGCTGCTCCTGGGAACCCGAAATTCCAAAGGTGAGCTGAGGAAAGGTTCCATTTCCAATTGCAGACCAACATTTCCTGGGTATCCCAAAACTGGAAAATACCTCGGTCTGGAGAAGGACTGGGGACAAGGGATGGAGGGACAGGACACAGGGAATGGCTCCCACTGGGAAAGGGGAGATTGGGCTGGGATCTTGTGCAGGAATTGCTGCCTGGGAGGGTGGGCAGGGGCTGGGCTGGAATTCCCAGCTTTGCTGTGGCTGCCCCTGGATCCCTGGCAGTGCCCAAGGCCAGGCTGGATCCACCTGGGAATGTGGGAGATGTTCCTGCCCATGGATGGGGTGGGAAGGTGATTTCCATCCCAAATCTCTCTGGAATTCCATGCCTTGGAGCTCTGGTGTTTCCAGGATTGTCCACACAAGGTACATTCCATGAACAATGGATAACGACAACATTCCATGGAAAACACTCTAAAAAAACCAATGGAAAAGCGGCAGAAACGCCCCATCCCAGTGGGAAAACATTCAGGACAGAGGTGCAGGAACAAGTTAACACCTTTTCCTTGGATGAAAATCCAAAGGAGAGCTCCGGGTGCCGTGAGGAGCCCCTGCAGCAGGGACAATGCCTTGTTCTGTCTCCGCCGTTTCTCCCTCTCGTTATTCCAGCGGCACATGGAATTCTGCCACCCATTGAGTCACCGACGCCACCTCCCCGCTCCCCTTCCCAACGTGCCTGGCTCCTTAATTATCCAATAAATCCACAAGCACTTTCCTGTCATCCCGGGGCCGCGCTGGGAACGGCTCAATTCCGTGTCTGAGTGTGCCTGCGGCTCCTGCCAAATTCCAGGGGCAGCCAAAACCACAGGAAAGCTGCAGTAGAGGGAACGGGCTCGGAGCATGAGCAGATCCATGGGTTTTATTGGAGGTGATGTTCAGTGCTCTCTGCACGGTGGCTTTTCTGCCCTGGAAAAAAAGGGAATTTTGGGGGCAAAACCTGGGAATTTCATCCCTGGTTTTCCATAGGTGTTTAGGTTTGGGATGTGTCCCTTGAACAGGGAAGGCTCTGCTGGTGCCTCTTGTCGTCCCTGATTTGCTGCCGGATGATTAAAGGTTGGGAGAATTCCTGCATTCAGGAATTTTGCTGTGCCAGGAACATGTTCAGGGCCTGGAGATTGTGGGAGGCTCCTGTGGGGGTCAGCTTTGATTGACAGCTCTTCATCCCATTGATCCCAGAGTATTCCTCATCCCTGGAAGTGTTCGAGGCCAGGTTGGACAATGGAGCTTGGAACCACCTGGAATACTGGAAGGTGTCCTTGAGCATGGATGGACTGGGAATGGGATGGAATTGAAAGTCCCTTCCAACCCCCAAAATTTTGGGATTCTGGAGCCCCTCTGCTCTGGGAGAACTGGGAATGTTCCCCTGGAGAAGGGAAAAATCCAGGGAATGCTCAGAGTCCCTGCAGGGGCTCCAGGAGAGCTGCAGAGGGACTGGGGACAAGGGATGGAGGGACAGGACACAGGGAATGGCTCCCACTGGGAAAGGGGAGATTGGGCTGGGATCTTGTGCAGGAATTGCTGCCTGGGAGGGTGGGGAGGGGCTGGGCTGGAATTCCCAGCTTTGCTGTGGCTGCCCCTGGATCCCTGGCAGTGCCCAAGGCCAGGTTGGACACTGGGGCTTGGATCCACCTGGGACAGTGGAATTTTTCCCTGCCCATGGCAGGGGTGGAATGGGATGATCCTTGAAGTTTTTCCCACCCAATCCATGCCATAATTCCATGCCCACCAGTGACTGCACAAACCCCAGCCATGGACACATCCAGCAGCTGGGATGTACCAGGAAGAGGGAAACCCTGGGAATGCTCCCAGCAGAGAGGTGGGATCTGCAGGGAATCCCCAGGGCAGGAGGGGAGAGATAAAATCTTCCATTCCTTGAGTTATTCCCAATTCCAGCCCCAGTATCCAGGTCCAAACCTGGATAAAAGCAGGAGTCTCACAGGGCAGCCACAGCCTGCCATGAAAAGAGACTTCCTTGGCACGAATTCCAGAGTTTCCAGCCAGAACAGGGAAGCGCGGAGACAAGGAAAACAACCGAGGAAGAGCAGAGAAACACCCGAAAAAGCCTCGGAGCAACCCCGGGAAGGTCAGGAGGAGACGTGGGACGAAGCACGGAACATTCCCAGCTCCCGCCCTTCCCATTCCCCACGGAGCAGCCGGGACGTGCCGCCGGCAGGATCCCGGGAAAGCTTTGATGGAAGCGGTTTCTCTCCCTGCTCCAACGTTCCCACTCCCATCTCCGTGTTCCCGGGCCACCCAAACCACGGGATAATTAGATGTGTCGACATCGCCCGCATCCGGTGACGGAAGAGGCTATAAAAAGAAATGTTCCTACATAAACGCTTCGGGGTGGGAAAGAGCTGGAAAAGGACGAGGAATGGGAAGGTCCCGCTCTCCTTCCGGAGGCGTGTCCGGGATTCTGGAGCATAAAAGGTTTGGAAGGAGGGGTTTGGGTCTTGGTCCCGCCTGCATCCAGCACTTCCAAGGTTTTTCAGCCTCCTTTCCATCACTGAGGGTAGGAAATGTCCACAGAGCCCCCTGGAAGTGTCTCTTGGAGATTCTGCATCCGTGGGGCTCCGCGGTGATGTCCAGAAATCAGGATGGATCCCGGAGTCATGGAATGGTTTGGGTGGGAAGGGACCTTGAAGCTCATCCCATTCCCACCATCCCAGGTGGATCCAAGCCCCAGTGTCCAACCTGGCCTTGGGAACTGCCAGGGATCCAGGGGCAGCCACAGCAAATCTGGGAATTCCAGATCCATTTGGATCTGTGGTGGACACGATGCTTCCCACCTGGAATGAAGGAAAGTGACTTAAAGTGTCCAAGGCCAGGTTGGACACTGGGACTTGGAGAAACCTGGGAGAGTGGGAGGTGTCCCTGAACACAGGAAGGGTGGAAATGGGATGGGATTTAGGGTCACTCCCAACAAAAACCATCCCAGGATTCTGGAGCCCCTGTGCTCTGGAGCCAGGCTGGGAGAGCTGGGAATGTTCCCCTGGAGAAGGGAAAATTCCAGGGAATCCCCAGAGTCCCTGGAGGGGTTCCAGGAGAGCTGCAGAGGGACTGGGGACAAGGGATGGAGGGACAGGACACAGGGAATGGCTCCCACTGGGAAAGGGGAGATTGGGCTGGGATCTTGTGCAGGAATTGCTGCCTGGGAGGGTGGGGAGGGGCTGGGCTGGAATTCCCAGCTTTGCTGTGGCTGCCCCTGGATCCCTGGCAGTGCCCAAGGCCAGGCTGGATCCCCCTGGGAATGTGGGAGGAACTGGATGTTGTTGTAGGTCCCTTTCCCACCCAAACCATTCCATGATTCCATGATCCTCCAATGGTTTTGGCAATGGGGAAAGGGAACCAATTCTTCTAAATAAATGGGAATTGGGTTGATCAGTCCAGACAGAATTCCATTTTGTGGGATCCAGACCATCCTGGTGCTCCTGATGCTCTTCCTGGGCTGGGAAGAGCAAGACCTGGAGAAAAGTCTCGTCCTTGGGATTCTCGTATCCATGGAAGCTGGGCAGGGATTGGCACCGTGGTTTCTCCAGAAGTGTGGGATTTGGGAACAGCTCAAGATTTGGGAAAGGGCCAAGATGGCACCAAATTGGACGGCAAATCCCAGAATTCCCCCTCCAGTACCTCCCCCTCCTCCTGCTCCCAGACTGACCCGGAGCAGAAGTTTCCCCTCCCAAAAAAAAAATCAAGGATTTGTTGACAGGCCCAGCCTGGAGCGTGGATTGAACCCAATCCAGGAGGATTTGCGGTGGCTCCGGGCGGAATTCCAAGGAAACACACATTCCCCAGTGCCGACGTCGTGGATCCATCCCTGAGGAAGAACTGCAGGGAACAAGGAGAGGTTTCTCTTCCCAAACCCGGAGAAATGTCGGGAAAGAGCAGAGAGGGAATTGTGGCTTCCCTACAAGTTGTTTGGGACACGGAGCTTCCGGTGAAAATGGATTTGTTGCAATATTTGGGATTTCTTACAAATTTTCCTTGGAATGAGTTTATCCCGAGGCGGAGCTGGTGGTGGCCAGATCTTTTTCCAAAGGCCACCTCAGGTTTTGGATTTCCATATCCTGGGAATGAGGAATGGCCCCAAATCCACGGATAAAAATCACTGAAAGCATAAAAAAAATCCCATGTGTGCAGACCTGATGACATCCGTACGTGGCTGCAGCTCCCCGGCAATTCCAAGCTGGGAAAATCAAGGAAAAAAGGAATTTAGATCCCGTGGATGAGATTTATCTGGAATTGGTGGTTGTGCCCCAACGAAATCCACAGTTTCCACGTGGCAAATCCCAACTTGGAAGAGGAACCAAAGCACTTCCGTGTCCATGGTCTCCCAGAAAAAAAGGGAGCTGGGAATAATTAGTGCTTCCAAGAGGGAAAAGAGTTGTTCCAAGGAAAAGCAGGAGGGGAAAAAGGAGCTGGAAGTGGAGCTTTTCCAAGGGGTGGTGGTGCTGGATCTCCATTCCAAGTGTCCACGTGTTTCCCGGGAATAATTCCCTCGGGAAAGGCTGAGTAAAGGTGGAGGAGCAGCACAACCACAACGTGGAGTGCGGTAGGAAAGGTTTTCCCTTGAATTATCCCGGGATTGGTCAAACGTTGCCTCCCGCAGGGATTTCCCGCACTCTCCGGAGTTTTAAACCCTCGGAATTTGTTGTTCTCCTGGTTTTTTTCCATTGGCAACTGCTGCACTCGTAAATCCCAAATATTTTGTGGATGTAGCTTCATTTCCATGAAATTCTGCACAAAAATTGTCCAAACCCCTCTCCCCACCTTAAATCTGCCATTCCAACTTTTCCCTTATTTTTTGGACTTCCCACAGGCTCATTCCCACTTTTTTTTAATTTTGTAGGAATTTTCGACTTTTAGGAATTCCTTAAATATTTCATTTTCTGGTGCATTTGGGTGGAAAACATTCCCATCTTTTTCAAATCAAATCTCCAAGATTGTCCAAACCCAGCGTTATCAAATCCAAATATTCCCACCAAAATGAAACCAAACAACTCCATGCTATCCACAAGGAATATTCCGCTATTCCCAACTGGAGTTTTTTTGGAAGTTCCATCTCCCACAAAACTTTGAATTTTCACTTCCAGCTTCCAACTGGGAATTAAAGCAGAAGGAAAAATGTTGGCATTTCCCCCAGGAAGGAAATGTGATTTTCCAAAAACTTTTGGGAATATTTTGGGTTGGAATTATTAAAAATGAATGTTCAGCCGTAAAAATGGCGGGAAAGGAATGGATTCCAATATGGATTTCCAGAGGTTTTATTTTTCCCCCCCTCCAGATCTTTTGATGGATCTATTTCACCTTCCAACATTCCTTCTTTTGTTCCAAGGGCTGGAATTTTTGATGGAGATGCTCTGATGGATCTGATCCAAATTATTCTTCAATTAACTGGGAAAAAGCTGTTCTGATCCCAAAAACGGAAAAGGATTTGGGTGGAAAACCAGCCTGGAATTTGATTTCTTGGCAAAACACAGCAGCAAATTCCATAACTGCATTATTTTTTGGGATCATGGAACAACCCGGGTTGGAATTGATCCATAAGGATCATTGGTCCAGCTCCCAAAAATTCCAGACCAAGTTTGGATTCGTTTGCAGGAAAAAAAAAAAAAAAAAAAAAAAAAAAAAAAAAAAAAAAAAAAAAAGGGATTAATCCACTAGGAATATCCTAAAAAAAGTGGATTTCCAACCCTCTGGAACTGCATTTCCAGCTCTTGGAATGATCCATCTCAGAGGATATCAGAGGGCAGGTTAAATATCCTTTTAATTCCCAAAAAATAAGCGCTTCCCCCCAAAATCCGGTGTTTATTTGAGAACACCGACACTGGGGAATGTCAGCGGTCGGAGCCGGGAAATCCAGGGATGGAAAGAGACAATGGATTAAATTTGGGATTTCAGCAACCGGCTGGAATTTGGTGGGGTCAGATCTAACTGTTTTTTTCCCAGGAATTAAACATTTTGGGGTTTTTTGGGATGAGTTGGACTGGAGCTGAACCCAGGCTGGATCTGTCTTCAAGAGGGATGGAATTCCATCCATCTTTGGAATTCTTAGGGATTTAATGTCCTCCTAACCTATGGGAATGGCTTCCAGAGGGACTCCTCATCCAGTGGGAAATGGGGATAACAGATCCGTGTTTTCCTCAGGAATATCCTGTCCAGGTGGAGGAATACCAGGATTTTGGGATTACCTGTTTTCCTTGGGAATATCCAGGTGCATGAGGACGTGGATTGCTGGAATTCCACTCCTGCTCCTGTGGGAAATATCCTCCTCTGCCTATGGATATTAAGGAAGATGATGGAAAAAGGTTTGGGATTTTTGGTTCTTTTTCCTTGAATGGAAGCAATTTCCCAAAGGAAAAATTCTGTGTTTCCCATGGAATTTTCCCATAAAATAGAATAAAATAGAATAAAATAGAATAAAATGAAATGAAATAAAATAAAATAACTCAAATAAAAGAATGAAATACAATAAAATAAAGTAAAATAAAGCCAAAATTAAATTACATTTAAGAAATAAAAAATATCAAAAATTTAATTTAATTAAATTATAAAACAAAATTTAAAAATAAAATAAAAAGAAGTAAAAATAAAAGAAAATATAAAATTAAATTAAATTAAATTAAACATATAAAATGAAATGAAATAAGATAAAGCATAAAATTAAGCAAAGCCAAAATACAATAAGATTAAATAAAAAAAATAAATTAAATTAAATTTGAAGAATAAAAATAAAAATAAAAATTAAGAAGAAATTAAAAAGAAATATATGAAATAAAATAAGAATTCCCAGTTTACAAATCAGCTTCCACCAACTTCCAGACCCTGGAGAAATGGTTTAATCCATGTTTTTCCAAACAATTCTGCCACATTTATTGGATCTTTGTCCTTTTTTGGCAGGAAAAGGAAGTGGAGATGTTCATGAGCAGCTCCCGAGCTCCAAGGCCGTTTCAACATTCCCTGAAATTGGAAAATTAGGGAAATTCCATCATCAAGCATGAAAACTGGGATATGGGAAGGGAAGATGAGGCACAATCCCATGAACCCAAAGGATTTTGGGGCAGGGATGAAACACGACCAGGAATTCTCGATCCACCACCAACAGAGAGGAGCGGGAAGCAAAGGACAAATCCCGGGAGCTGGCAATTCCTCCCGGATTTTCCATGCCGGAGTCATCCAAACTAAATCCCAGTCTTGAGCTAATGGGGCTCTCTCCTGTAATTCCAGAGGGAAAGGAGAAAGGAAAACCTCGGCTCTCGTCTGGATGTCAGAGCCGAGCCAAAATGGATGGATTGGGAAAAGAGAGGGATCGCCTTTCCCGTGATCCCGCTGTTTTCCGATGGGTGGTTGGGAAGGGGAGGTGTCGTTAGTGACGTCATCCGCTAAAGGGATTTGGGATGTCACCTCCTGGGTCACGCCCCCACCCCAGGCCATGGAAAAATATGGGATTGGAGAAAAATCCGGCAAAATCCCTGTTTTATTTGAAAAGGGCAAAAGCAGAGCTGGAGTTGCCAGAGAGTTCCGTGTCCCAAAATCTCCTGGAATTTCCTCATGAAGTACAATCCCAGTTTGGATTTTGGAGGTAAAGTTCCTAATTCTGGAATTAAATGGATTTATCCCCATTTTGGTATAAAAATGGGATCAAAATTCCTTCTCCATCTGTGGATCCCCAAATCTGTAAAGGCAACAAGAAGTGAATTCTTTCCAGAGCTTTTCTTGGAATCTGGCATGAAGAAAAGTCCCTTTGGAAGCAGAATTGCCTCAGAAGAGTCTTCCAGGAAAAAGGCGATCCCGGTGGGATTGACAAATGTCGGGAATGTCCATGAGGAATGTGACATCAGTGATAAAATCCTGATAGCGGGAATTTTGGAGAGGCAACTTAAAAGAGTTGGGAAAGGACCCAAAACCCACAGAGCACCAGGGCCAGCTTGGGAATGGCTCCGGAATGGGATGTGCTGGGCAGAATCCAAGGGAAACGTGGGCAAATCCCATAAAACGGAGAGATTAGAAAAGGGGATTTCACATCAAAGGCCGGGATGGGACGGGGAGGGAAAACAGCGGAATGTCCCGAGATTGCTGTCGGGATCGAGCCGAGCAGAAAGGCTGGAAATCCCCAAAAAACAAATGGGAATTCGGGATGGACAATACAGATGGAGCGGCCAGGAGAGGCTCAGTGGGAGAGAGAAAAGTCCTGGAGCAAAGTCATGGAGAAAAGTAATGGATATTCCCAGATTTGCCGTGGCTGCCCCTGGATCCCTGAGAGTGTCCAAGGCCAGGTTGGATATTGGGGTTTGGATCCACCTGGGATGGTGGGAGGTGTCCCTGAACATGGATGGGGTGGGAATGGGATGGGATTTAAGGTCCCTTCCTATTGGCGATTGATGAGAGACGGGAAGACTGATTCGGTGATCAGAATTCGATTTTACTCAGGTTTTCCAAAAGCTTATATACTATTTCAGACAGGTTAATCATTTCTACTACAATAATCAGGTTAAAAATCACACAGAAAACTCATGCATTTTACAACAACTCTTTGCTTGCAGAAGTTGATTGAATCTTCTCTCTTCCCGTAAGCAGGTGTAATCCCATCTCCTGTAATTTTCACAGTTCTGTTTATTCCTGCCATGGCATCTTGGTTATCAAACCAGATATGCTAATCAAGTCTGTTTGACTCTCTGTCTTGTGTATTCCCAGATCTCCCCCTTCTGTATTAACCAAGAATACCCCCTTGATGGCTTTATCAATTAATCTCTGCACACATTGAAGCAAGCAAGGTATCATAACTAATACAATTATTATTAAAATCATTACATGCATTCCTATCCTAAGAAAATCTTTTAGCCAGGGTGTCAAACCCCAGCCACTAAACAAGTTATCTAGCCAAGATCCAGATTCTACCTTTAATTTAAATACACTGTAAAATATAAGGAATAATTATAACAATACATAATATAATGTCTAATACAAGAAAGCTTATTTTAACTAAATTTCTAATTTATTTATGGAGTCTTTAGCTTCTTAGGAGTTTATTCAGCTGTTCAAAACTATCATCTGTTTGCAGGTTTTACACTTTCTTATAGGGCTGAGGCTTTACGATTTTGCAACATAAACTGAATCTGTTACTAGATTAAAAGGAAGAGAAAAAATTTTTTAAAAGCTCTGACAGCAGTAGCAAGTTGAATAATTTGACGGGATTTAAGTCTGTCATTGAACAATTTAAGAAACTAAAAACATACAAGGCTTTGCATAATCTTTCAGCAGGAGTATCCTCGGCTCCCCCTTTTTGTTGTAACAGAAGACGTTTGAGAGAGCAATGGGCTCGTTCTGTAATTGATTGTCCTGTGGGTGAGTGAGCTATGCCCCTTTTGTGGGTGATACCCCATAATGAGAAGAAGTTTGCAACTCTACGGGAAATATATGCGGGTCTATTATCTGTCTTAATCTGTTGCGGAATTCCTAAGGTGGCAAAGGCAGCAGCGAAATGACGGCAGGCGTCTTTCCCTGTCTCTCTCGTGTGAGCTGAGGCAAACAGAGCACCTGAAAAGGTATCAATAGAAGCATGCACGAATTTCAAGCGGCCGAATTCAGGAATGTGTGTCACATCTGTCTGCCAAATTTGTAGGCTCTGTAGACCTCTTGGGTTGACCCCTGTGTTCACATTAGGAAGTGTGCAACGCTGACAGTCAGGGCATATAGAAATGATATTAGAGGCTTGTGCTGGAGTTAATTTAAAAAGTCTTACCAAAGCCCCAGCATTTTGGTGAAAAAAGGAGTGACTCAGTTTAGCTTGCTCTATTTTGTTAGGCAAAACATGCTGCACTGATAAAGTTAACAAGTCTGCTTGGGCATTACCTTCAGTGAGAAAACCCGGTAGATTGGAATGTGACCTGATATGCATCACAAAGTAAGGAGCCGTCCTCTGGTCTAACAGAGAGACCAGCAGTTTTAACCAGGAAAAAAAGAATGTCATTTTTAACATTTTTCAAAACAGAATTCTCTGCTCTCTGTACAATACCTGAAACATATGCGGAGTCAGTAATCAGATTAAAAGGTGTGCTGAATTTTTGAAACACTCTGACCACGGCAGCTAGCTCCACTATTTGTGGAGACCCTTCAACCACAGCAATATCAGATTGCCAAGTTCCAGTTTCAGGGTCCCTCCATACAATCACGGATTTACGGGTTTTCCCAGACCCATCTGTGAATATTGTCATAGCTTGCAAGGGAGTCTCACTTCTCTTTGGCTTGGGGATTAAATTAAAAGACGAACTTAATAATTTGTGTTTAGGCAGATGGATAGATATCTGCCTTGGGTAATTTGTTAAAGCAATTTGCAATTTTTCAGACATCTGTAGCAACCAATTCAAATAAAACATTGTGAGAGGTAGATAGATAATATCAAAATCTTTCCCAGCCAAAGAGGTCAGTCTTTGCCGAGCCTTGACAATCAACATGGCCATAAGTTCATCTTGCATGGAAATAGTCTTGGGCATATTGTTAGGCAAAAAGACCCATTCGATAATTAGAAGAGGATCTGGTTTTTCTGAGTCTCACTGAAATATTAATGCATAAGGCTGTTTATTAGGATTCAGAATAATTAGCCACAAAGGCAACTCTGGAGCCCACCTAGCTGATTGCCTTTGAGAGATAGCATCAGCTACTTTTTGAAGCGCAATTTGTGCTTCTTTGTTTAAGTGTCTGGGTGATAAGAGGTTAGGCTCTCCTCCCAGGAGGGCAAACAATGGCTCTAAATCTGCATTTGAAATCCCAAGCAAGGGACGGACCCAATTTATTGTTCCTAGCAACTTCTGTGCATCATGTAAAGTTTTGATTTCAGTTGAGATTTGCAAGGGTTGTGCAGAAATAGAATGCATGCTTATTCGCCAGCCCAAATATTTCCAGAGAGATGTCTTTTGAACTAAAAATCAAACTGGTTATCACAATCTTTGTCAAAAGCATGTAAGTTGTCAAAAGCATTTAAGTTTAACAGGCTATATCTGAGCACTAGAAACAATTCTCAGTAAATATCATGATAGTCAGGAAATCATCATATATCCTTATTCTCAGTGGCAGTAAGCCACTGTGCTCTAATTCTTCAGGTGGATCAAACTTATATACACACATTAATCGCTGAATTTGTGCATTGCTTCTGATGCATCTTGATGGATCACATTAACAGCAAATACCTCGTCTTTTATGAGATGCACAGTACTACAGTATCTCACATTCAACACATTTGCATTCAACCTAGGTTTGATGACAAACTAGACAAGAGAAGGAGAGAAGCAGTTCTGCATTAAGTTCTCACTCAAAGGCTGTAACCATTTGTTTAGAGTTCATCAAGAACAAAAAAGACTGAAAACTTAAAAGAGCTTTCTGCAGTCTTCTCAGAAGGGGTGCCATCCTCGGCTCCCCCTTTCCTGTTAACAACTTAAGAGACATTAATTTACTAATTTTTTTTATTTTTTTTTTTTTTTTAAGTTTTAAATGACCTCTATACAAAATCTGACTGCATAAAAATTCCCCATTGAGACAAAACATCTCTCTCCTATAAAATCAGCGGCGCAGACAACACATAAGGCCTGACAGTTGCTACCTTGCCTTCAGGCCCTGTGATCTGTACCAGGTGTTGGCTTTGATAGCTTTGACTGTTTCCACCCACCCCTGAGAGGACCTGGGGGACAGGCATTAATGGCCAATCATTAGGCCATTGATTTTGGGAGATAAGACTGATATCCGCGCCCGTGTCAATCAGTCTGGTTAAAATTAACTCTTTACCTCTCAGAGACACCTTACACCTGCACGTAGGACGTTCAGGAGTTATGCGCTGGGTCTAAAAAATTTGTGGTACCCCTGTTGAACTAAACCTGCCTCCCCTCTGATTAGCTATCGGGGGTGTGGATAAGGGGGCTGCTGGAAAAGGTACAAGCTGGGCTATTTTGGTCCCTGCTGGGACCACGCAGGGGGGCTGTGGGGTCTAAGCCATGATTTTTATTTCCCCAACTGTGTCAGAATCAATAGCTCCTGGCAAAACAAATAATCCTGTTACTGAGGTAGAAGATCTACCTAAAAGCAAAGCATGGTGACCTGGTAGCAAAGGTCCGTAAATTCCTGTGGGGAGACAAAACACTGAGGAATTGGTCAACGTTACTGTATCACGGGTTGAAATGTCCAATCCGGCGCTCCCTGGGGTTGCTGGCCGTAGGTCGGAGATGGTCCGGCGGGCAGGGCCTGCGCTGGCTGGAAGCTGAAGGTTGCTCTTGGTTACTGCGTCTGCTGTGGGACTTGTGTCTGCACTCGTTGCTGGCCCGTGCTGTGAGATGATTTGCTGTAAAAGCTGGCCATTTGGTGAAACTTGAAGAGGCATTGATTAGCGAAATAAAGGCAAGGTCTCTGTCTTTAAGGGCTTTCTTTTTTATCTGTAACCAATTGTTATGCATATTTGAAGCGAGTCAGTCCGGATCATTTTCGGGGCCGGGGTCGAATGGCTTTCTGTCACTGCTAAAGTCAGAGTCCCCATAAGCGATCAGCGTTCGGCGGCTCTGGGGTCGCTGGTGGGATCCCGGTGGGGGTGCAGCTGGCGGCTGGGCTTTATCTTTGGCGTTCGTCGGGGAGGGGGTGCGGACGGGGGACGGGGAGCGGGACCTGGGCAGGTTTCGGTCTGGCACGGCCTCCGGGGCCGTCTCCGCGGTAGCCTCGCAGGCTGCCTCGCTCCCCCCCTCTTTTTTAACCGCTTCCATGACCGCCCTCCATGCAGGAAGCAGGCGCAGCTCTGGCTCGTGGCCAGGCAGCGTAGCCAGGTCGTAGAGCTTTACGCCGACCTTGTCCCAGTAGCGGAGAGTAAGAACAGAGGAAGGGGTGGTATCGGGGAACATGCGTGACACCCATCGTAGGAGCGACTTAAGGTCCTGCTTAAGAATGGGGGATCCATGCTTGCTCAGCAAGCGCTGGATGGTTTTCTTAACGTCTCTTCCGTCGGACATGACCTGTCCCATACCTTGAGTTCCCCTGGCTCACCTGTCACGTCCGGCGTACAGATGATTGTAGGCCCAAACACGGTTCTTTCACCGCCACGATCAGTTCCAGGGGCGTCGCCAATTGCCAGCAGACCGCCGGTTCTTCTCCTCACACGGAGCACCAATTATTGGCGATTGATGAGAGACGGGAAGACTGATTCGGTGATCAGAATTCGATTTTACTCAGGTTTTCCAAAAGCTTATATACTATTTCAGACAGGTTAATCATTTCTACTACAATAATCAGGTTAAAAATCACACAGAAAACTCATGCATTTTACAACAACTCTTTGCTTGCAGAAGTTGATTGAATCTTCTCTCTTCCCGTAAGCAGGTGTAATCCCATCTCCTGTAATTTTCACAGTTCTGTTTATTCCTGCCATGGCATCTTGGTTATCAAACCAGATATGCTAATCAAGTCTGTTTGACTCTCTGTCTTGTGTATTCCCAGATCCTTCCCACTCAACCCATTCCGTGATTCCTTGGATTGTTGTGGGATAAAGCACTGCTCAGTGTGACCCTGTTTGTTCTCCAAAATCCGATCCCACTCTCCAAAATCCCAATCCCAGACTCCAAAATCCCAGTCCCAGACTTCCAAATCTCAATCCCACTCTCCAAAATCCAATCCCACTCTCCAAAATCCCAATCCCACTCTCCAGAATCAAATCCCAGACTCCAAAATCCCAATCCCACTCTCCAGAATCAAATCCCAGACTCCAAAATCCAATTCCACTCTCCAGAATCAAATCCCAGACTCCAAAATCCCAATCCCACTCTCCAAACTCCAATCCCACTCTCCAAAATACAATCCCACTCTCCGGAATTTTTCCCTCCACTCCTGACCACTTCCCCCCTTCCATTTCTTCCCCTTCCCATGGATTTTTTTCCCCCCAGATTTATTCCCCCCGCCCCCAGGTGTTTTCCAGCCGTGTTTTTCCAGGAGGAACAGCTCCGCCCCTTCCCTGCTCTGCAGCACAAATGGATCGGACGCTTTGTTCCCGGGAATGCTCCAGGGAGCAGCAGGACATTATTTTGGGAATGTTTGTCCGTCGGATCAGCAGGTCCAGCAAACACCCACAGGTTGGAAACCCATCCCGATTTTTGGGAGGTTTTTTGGGATTGTTGCTTTTTTATCCCTGCTGGAAACAAATGTGGTTGTCATTAATCCCGGGATTTCAGCGGGGATGGCTGTGGTGCATCCCAGAAATTGTGGGAAGGGCCTGGATCATGGGATGGAAGTGAGGTCTTGGCTCCGGGGATTTTTAAGTAGCTCAGCTCCTTAAAGCTCCTTGTTCCCCATGCATAAAGTTAATTTTGGAACAATGATCCCAATGGGAATATTTATTCCAGATATTCCTGCCCACCCAAGTTTAGCTTCACCTCATCCTTCCAAATTCCAAGAAAACAGGGGGAATATTTCTGATAAAATAAAACCTGGAGAGAAATAATAAAAAATTCATTTGGTTTTTATCTTCCCAGATTTTGCCCTCTTTTCCCATTGTTTTCATCTTTCCATTGGCTGTAAAATATTATGGAATTAGAGATTCATGGAATGGTTTGGGTGGGAAAATTCCATCTGGTTCCAGGGGCAGGGACACTTCCCAATATCCCAGGTTGCTCCAAACCCAGATTTGATGGAAATTCCAAACTCGAATCCCTGTCCAGGCTTCCTTGGTGTTGATCCATTGGGATCTAATCCCGATCCATTGGGATTGTCCTCATGGGAGGATTCAGGTCCTTTGTTTGGAGATGGTGCAGAGGAATCTGACTTTTTGGCTTTGGGAAAACGGTCTGTTCCTGGAATTTCACGGATGACATAGGGAAGGGAAGGGAAGGGAAGGGAAGGGAAGGGAAGGGAAGGGAAGGGAAGGGAAGGGAAGGGAAGGGAAGGGAAGGGAAGGGAAGGGAAGGGAAGGGAAGGGAAGGGAAGGGAAGGGAAGGGAAGGGAAGGGAAGGGAAGGGAAGGGAAGGGAAGGGAAGGGAAGGGAAGGGAAGGGAAGGGAAGGGAAGGGAAGGGAAGGGAAGGGAAGGGAAGGGAAGGGAAGGGAAGGGACATCTCCCGCTATCCCAGGTGGATCCAAGCCCCACTGTCCAGCCTGGCCTTGGGCACTGCCAGGGATCCAGGGGCAGCCACAGCAAATCTGGGAATTCCAGCCCAGCCCCTCCCAGGCAGCAATTCCTGCACAAGATCCCAGCCCAATCTCCCCTTTCCCAGTGGGAGCCATTCCCTGTGTCCTGTCCCTGCAGGCCTTATCTCCAGTCCCTCTCCATAATTTCCTGGCCCTTTTTCCCTGATGTCCCTGAAAAATTCCCCAGACGAGATTCCCACCCTACCAACAGCCACATTCCATGAGGGGGCTTCCCACCACTTCCAGATCTAGACCCGGATCCAGATCCCGATTCCCATCCATGCTTGCTCTTGTTCATACAGAGCAGAATCCCAAATTTCTGGGGAAAAAGAGGCGATTTAGTGGGATTGGGCTTTGGCAAACAGCCGAAAGAATGGGAAGATGAACAATTCCATTGTGTTCCTTCCCTGGAATCGGAGCCAAGGCAGAACCTGGGTGGTGTTTGTTTAACCTCCCGAATCCGAAGGTTTTCGTTCCCTGTGAATCAGCTTCCAGCTGTTCCGGGAATTCCCGAGAGGGAAAAGGCTTCAGCCGTGGGTGGGTTTTTTTTGGGATGAGTTTCTTATTTTGTTTTATATTTTTATTTTTTTATGTTGTTCTTCTTTTCCAGGCATTTGGCCCATGGATTGTCCGGGATGTCCCAAAGTGGAAGGAGTTGGGATGGGAGGAAAACGTGGAGCAGGAACAATTAATCCCAACTTTTCCAAACCTGGAATGAGGTTCAGGATGAGTTCACCCACATTATCCTCAAGTGGCTCCTTTCCAGCTTGGAATATTCTGGGATTTTGGGATAAAACCCTCTCAGTTCTTCTGGACACAGAAGGGCTTGGACCTGGATCCCAAAGGAATTGGGGATTGTGTTTTCCACCTGGGATTTCCCAGTCCTTGGGATCTGCTCATAAAGAGATGGTCAAGACACCAAAACTCATGAATTCCTGAAATAAAACCTGGAAAAACGGAGTCAAAGATGAGGAAAACCCCTTTTTCCTGAGGCGGGAAGACCACCAAAAGTCCCAGAGTGGAGAGAATTAACTTTTGGAGGCGCTTTAATGGGAATTTCAAGGAGGAATTGCTACCGAGTGGGAAAATCCGTTGGCCGCGGAGTCCATTCCCAATTGGATTCCCAATTCCGATGAATCACTCCCAAGTCAGGAATAACCAGACAAAAGTGGCCAAAGGCGGCCGCGTCCTGTCAAGGATTTCTCAGGGAATGGAGTTAAATCCTCAATGGGAGCTCTCTTCCCAGAAAGCTGAAACTGCAGCTCTCCATGGAAAGGTCGGGAGTGAATTCCGAGGGAATTCTGGCAAAATGCTGGATTTGAAATCTTTTGGGTTTTGCAGTGAAAAAAAAATAGCAGGAAAAATAATTTAAAAAAAGGGATTGGTTTCATCCAAGAGCTCCAATTTGTCCTGGGGCATCCCTGGAGATCCTAAAGGACAGGGGGAGTTTGGGAACACTGGGAATTCTGGTTCCTGAGGGAATGGGAATGAATTATCCGCACTTTTTTGGGAGATTGGATCCATCCATCATTCCCAGCTCCCTGGAGAAGGAGCAGTTTTAGTGGGCAGGGAATCGTGGAGTGGTTTGGGATAACAGGGATGGGAAGATCCCGTTCCAACCCCTGCCAGGCTCCAGGGGAGCTGGGAGATTTCTCCCAGAAATCTGGAGGGATGGAGATGAATCCACTCTTGGATCATCCCGGTCTCCCTGGATTCCTGGGAGATCCAATCCCAGAGCCATGAGAGAACAGGATCCCACACCTCCAAGAGGAGTTGGTCCATATCCATCCGTGCCTCAGTTTCCCTCCCCTTTCCAGAGAAGTCTTGCACTGTTTCCTTTGGAATGGGACATGGCCCTGCTTGGAAAAGTGGGACAAACTGGGATTCACTCATGAATTTTTCCCAAATCTCTTTGGATTCCGCAGGAATTAAGGAACCATGGAGGAATCCACAGGACCAGTGACTCCTTCACAGAAAATTCCTCGGAGAGCCGTGGCTGGTGGATGTCCTGGAATTCCGCAGGGCTGTGGTTCCTGAAAAACTCCGGATGCTGGGTGGTGATGGAAAATGCATCCATCAGGGAGCCCTGGCCAGGAGGTCAAGGGAGACAAGGGGCTCCTCTTGGGATCAACGGATTTAACGGTAAGGAAGTGAGGATAGATGGGAATTTGGGAAGGAATTCCTGCCTGGGAGGGTGGGAAGGGGCTGGGCTGGAATTCCCAGCTTTGCTGTGGCTGCCCCTGGATCCCTGGCAGTGCCCAAGGCCAGGCTGGATCCACCTGGGATGGTGGGAGAAGTCTGTGCCCACAGATAGGGTGGGAACAAGATGATCCTTAAAATCCCTTCCCACCCAAACCATTCCATGATTATTAAAAGTGCTGGAGAGGTCACAGGACAAGCAGGATCCACCACTTCCCAAAAAATCCAGAACAAAATCAAAACAAACAAACAAAAAAAATCCAAATTAAAATCCGGATGTTTTGGCTGGATTGGAGGTGCTTTTCCCAGACGGACACACTTAAGATCCCTCATTTCAGAGGAAAATCCTGGGAGAAGTTCAGGCCCTGCTGGATCATCCCAGGCTGGTGGAGACTGAACAAAGAATTCCCTTTTCTCACAGTAAAATTGGAATCTTCCCTTTTCTCCCACCAGATTTTCAACCCCTGGATCCACATCTCAAGCACCCGAAATTCCAAAATCCTCAAAAAGAAAAAAAAAAAAAAGAAAATTTCAAGTGCTTGGATGGAATAATTCCCTATTTTTAAGGATTTCTTTTCCAGCATTTATGAAATCTGCTTTTCCTTGCTGTTTTTATCCAAACCACATCCCAGACACTCCAACCCCATCCAGAAAAAGAAGAATTCCGTGTCTTCCTACATCCCTTTGATTCCCGGGGAAGCATCTGGCCTGCAGGAACACGGACAGGCTGCAAAACTCCCTGGGAGTGTCGGAGCGTTTTATGGATTATCCGGACAATGGGAATCAGGCGGCTTTCGGCACCTCGTAAATCCCGAATCCCGCGGGGCCGCCTCGCGCTGACACACTCGGAGCTGGAAAAGGGGGAATTTTAATGACGGGATTGATGGCACGGCACAGCCGCGGGAACACACGGAGCGAGTCCTGGGATGATCCCACGGCTTGGGCAGCAGGAAAAGGTGGGAATTCTGTCCCTTGGTCCCCCGCAGCTGCACAGACCCCACTGTGCCATGGGGCAGGGATGGGCACAGATCTGACTATTCCATGGATCAGGGATGGGCACGGATCCTGCTATTCCATGGATCGGGGATGGGCACAGATGCTGCTGTTTCCTGGATCAGGGATGGGCACAGATCCTGATGTTCCCTGGATCAGGGATGGGCACGGATCCTGCTATTCCATGGATCAGGGATGTGCCCAGATCCTGCTGTTCCCTGGATCAGGGATGTGCCCAGATCCTGCTATTCCATGGATGAGGGATGGGCACGGATCCTGCTACTTTCCATGGATCAGAGATGGGCATGGATCCTGACATTCCATGGATCAGGGATGGGCACAGATCCTGCTGTTCCCTGGATCAGGGATGGGCATGGATCCTGCCATTCCATGGATCAGGGATGTGCCCAGATCCTGCTATTCCGTGGATCAGGGATGGGCACTGATCCTGCCATTCGATGGATCAGGGATGTGCCCAGATCCTGCTATTCCATGGATCAGGAATGTGCCCGCCATTCCATGGATCAAGGACGTGCCCAGATCCTGCTATTCCCTGGATCAGGGATGTGCCCAGGCCCTGCTGTTCCCTGGATCAGGGATGGGCACAGATCCCATTAACCAGGAACATCCCCAGACCCTGCTGCTCTCCATGGATCAGGAATGTGCCCGGATCCCGCTCTTCCCCCATGGATCCCACCCCTGCCCACCCCCCTGTTCCCTGTTCCAGGCCATCCCAAGATTTTCCCCACACCATTCCCAGACCAGCCAATTAAACAGGAAACTCCGCTCTTCCCGGCCCTCTCCCGCCCTCACACCCGGCCTGGCAAAGGACGGGATTTTCCCACCCACTTCCCGCCCTTCCCTTTCCCGAGGCCTTTCCAAGCCCTCATCCCGCCCATCCTGGGCGATCCCAAGGGCTCCCCGTGCCTTGGCCTGTTCCCCATTAAATCCCAACCCTGCCTCATTAGGGAATGAGGGCTGGAATGACTTCAATCCATGGAGTGCTTCAATCCCACACCCCTGGCTGCAGGACCCCGGGAAAAGCGGGAATTTTTCCCGCTCAGGTGAGACCTCACCTGCAGAACTGCTTCAGCTCCCGGATCCCAGCTTCAGGAGGAAGTTGGGAGCTGCTGGAGCAAATCCAGAGGAGCCTCAGAACAGTTGCAGGGCTGGAGCCCTTCTGGAACCAGGCTGGGAGAGCTGGGAATGTTCCCCTGGAGAAGGAAAAAATCCAGGGAATCCTCAGAGTCCCTGCAGGGGCTCCAGGAGAGCTGCAGAGGGACTGGGGACAAGGGATGGAGGGACAGGACACAGGGAATGGCTCCCGCTGGGAAAGGGGAGATTGGGCTGGGATCTTGTGCAGGAATTGCTGCCTGGGAGGGTGGGGAGGGGCTGGGCTGGAATTCCCAGCTTTGCTGTGGCTGCCCCTGGATCCCTGGCAGTGCCCAAGGCCAGGTTGGATCCACCTGGGATGGTGGGAGGTGTCCCTGCCCATGGATTGGATGGGAATGGGATGATCCCTCAGATCCCTTCTATCCCACTCCATTCCACAATTCCAAGATGACTTCGTGGACACCGTTCCTGATCCCTGGAGCCTCCTGCTCTTTTATCTTAGCAGAGCTCCCACTTCCCTTGGTTTTCCATGTGGGACCGGCAGAGCTGTGGGTTAACTCGACTTTCCAGGGATCCCGGTGTTCCCATGGGCTCTGCTCTAATTCCTCACATTCCCAACCATGGTTGATGCCGTGGACCTCTGGAATATCTGCATTCCCGAATGGAATCACCAACCCAATCCAAGACTTTGTGAGAGATAAATCCAGGGATTCAAGGATTGCTCCCAGTTTTAGCTGCACCGTTGGAGCGTGAGGGTCTGAAATCCAGCAGGGTCTGGTGTATCCGGGTAGGAAAAATTCCCGCTTTTCCCGGGGGTCCTGCAGCCAGGGGTGTGGGATTGAAGCACTCCATGGATTGAAGTCATTCCAGCCCTCATTCCCTAATGAGGCAGGGTTTGGATTTAATGGGGAACAGGCCAAGGCACGGGGAGCCCTCGGGATCGCCCAGGACGAGCGGGATGAGGGCTTGGAAAGGCCTTGGGAAAGGGAAGGGCGGGAAGTGGGCGGGAAAATCCCGTCCTTTGCCAGGCCGGGTGTGAGGGCGGGAGAGGGCCGGGAAGAGCGGAGTTTCCTGTTTAATTGGCTGGTCTGGGAATGGTGTGGGGAAAATCTTGGGATGGCCTGGAACAGGGAACAGGGGGGTGGGCAGGGGTGGGATCCATGGGGGAAGAGCGGGATCCGGGCACATTCCTGATCCATGGAACAGCAGGATCTTGGCACATCCCTGATCCAGGGAACAGCAGGATCTGTGCACATCCTAGATCCAGGGAATAGCAGGGTCTGTGCACATCCCTGATCCATGGAAAGCAGCAGGAATATTGGGTGTGAGGAGTGAAACAGTCCTGGGAATTCCATCCTGGAATGTTCAGATATGGATCAAAAAATCCCAGCCCTGATGTCAATCCTGACTCCTGCTGCTTTCCCAGCTGTTTTCCAGCAGTTTCCCAATTTTTAAGCCATCCTTCCCTGTTTTCCCTCAGGCGGGAGCTGCAATCTCCCCTTTTCCACCTTTCCCATTCCCATCAGCATTCCAAGATCTCCCTGGGACCACGGGGATTTCACAAAACCTGCTCTTTTCCACTGTGGAATATTCCACTCCGATTTCCATGTTCCCATCCCACTCCTGAGCTGCCACATTCCCGGAATTTCGGGACTCCTCACATCCCAGACATTCAGGAATCTGTGTGGGTAAAAAAATTCCTGGCTTTTCCAATCTTTCTGGCAGGAATTTCAGCTGGATCCGAGCTCCTCTTCCGAGCCGCATCCAGGGGTGCAAACAGCTGCTTTCCAGGGATTCACAGCTGTCCTGGGAATGGTTATTCCAGAAAATCAGATGGAAGGAAAGGATTAACACCTCGGAGCGTCTCACGGCATGGAGAGGAAAATCCGAGCTGGAAGAGGGAACACCAACCCCGGAATCTGGGAGAGAGGAGGGAATTTCGGTTTGTCCTGCCCTGGTTTTGGTGATGGAAAGACTTCTCTGGGATTGATGGAGTTTTTTGGGAATGCCAAGGAGAGCAGTTCCTACATCCATCAGGTTGCTCCAGCTTTCCTGGTACCCTGTTCCTTGTTAAATATAAAATTTCAGGAATTTTCCCCAGGATTTTCTTGCTTTCCTCATTCTGTCCTGAAATCCCACCTGACCCGGAGGTCTGTAAGTTCCCAAATCCCAGGAAAATCCACGTTTGGGAACAGATTCCTGCCCTCCAAGGAAAAAGCAGCCTCCTGGATCCAGACACGAGCGAACGCCGGTAAAATTCCAGTCCCATGGGATTGGTGGGAAGAACACACGGAATTCCCAGGACCTTCTCCAGGAATCTCATGGAGCCCCAAACGTGTCTGGAGACGAGGCTGGAATTTTTTTCCCTTGGAGCAGCAGCTCCTGGTCTGCTCTGACCCCGGCACCTTCTTGTTCCAAAGGGATGAAGGGATTGGAGCTGGGATGTTCCTGGAAATCTCGGGAAGCTGGGAGAGTTCCGAGGGGCTGGAGGGCAGAGAGGATGAAGGAATTCCTGTCTGGAAGTGGGGAGAGGCCCTGGCATAGGTATTCCCAAAAAAACTGTGGATTCCTCCTCCCTGGGAATGTCCAAGGCCAGGTTGGACACTGGGGCTTGGAGCATCCTGGGATGATGGGAGGTGTCCCTGAACATGGATGGGGTGGGAATGGGCAGGGACACCTCCCACTGTCCCACGTGGATCCAACCTGGCCGTGGACATTCCCAGGGATCCAGGGGCAGCCACAGCAAATCTGGGAATTCCAGCCCAGCCCCTCCCCACCCTCCCAGGCAGGAATTCCTTCCCAAGATCCCATCCATCCCTGCCCTCCATCTTCTCAGGGAATATTCAAATCCCGTTTTGCATTCCTGACTTCACAACCCATCCCAAATATCTAAAAATCCAGGAAAAAATTCCCAAAATTTGGCCGTGCTCAGTAACCCCTTGGGTTCTGGGAGCTTCGTAAAAAATGGGAAACTTTAATCTCTTCCCGTGAGTTTTTCCCAAGCTCCCTTTGCCCTTCCCAGAATTCTGTAACCCCTCATCCCTCCCCTTCCCGAGCTCCCTGGAACATTATCCGTGTCCCCCAGAATATTCCGCTCCAGCCTCCCGGATCGTTATTAACGGCCCCAGGAATGGAGGGAGCCGTAAATCCCGGCCTGGGCCGGAATTTTACTGCGCTCCCAAGGGCTGGTCCCGGCAGGCTCCACAAATCACCGGGATGGATCGGATCGCCGGGATGGCGTTCCATCAAAATGTTTTACGGCCCTGCCACTCCGAGCTCGGATTTACGGCGGCGGCTCCGCATCGAAATTCAGGGAAAAAAAAGGGAAAACAACCCCAAGGCAGCTCGCGGAAGGAGAACTTTGAGGAATTGTTGGGTTTTCTTTCCAGAACTTTCTTGGGAAAGGAGTTCAGGGATTGGTGAGGTTTTGGCTGATCCGGGTTGGCTCCGTGCTCATTACCCGGGGAAATTGTGGACTCTCCATCCTGGGAATGTCCATGGATAGGCTGGAGGAACTGGGATGGTGGGAGGATCCTGAACATGGATGGGGTGGAAATGGGATGGGATTTAAGATCCCTTCCCACCCACCCCATTCCAGGATTCCAGAGCCCCTCTGCTCTGGGAATGCTGGGAATGTTTCCCTGGAGAAGGGGGAATTCCAGGGAATCCTCAGAGTCCCTGCAGGGGCTCCAGGAGAGCTGCAGAGGGACTGGGGACAAGGGATGGAGGGACAGGACACAGGGAATGGCTCCCAGTGGGAAAGGGGAGATTGGGCTGGGATCTTGTGCAGGAATTGCTGCCTGGGAGGGTGGGGAGGGGCTGGGCTGGAATTCCCAGCTTTGGTGTGGCTGCCCCTGGATCCCTGGCAGTGCCCAAGGCCAGGCTGGATCCACCTGGGATGGTGGGAGGTGTCCCTGGGTTGTAATGGAAAGGGATTTAAGGTCCCTTCCTTCCCAAACCATTCCATAATTCTACGGAATTCTATTTCCAAAACAGTTCCAGGAATGGGAAGTCCACAAGGTCTCCTGGAAATCTGAACCAATTCCTTAGGGTAAGGAAGGGAGTGGAGCTCTGGTTTCCCTCCCTTTTCCCTTTCCTTGGATCCCGGAGCACCTGGAGCACCGGCCCCTCATCCCAAGAGATATTCCAGGAATCCCCAGGCTCTGTTCCAGCTCATTCCCACTCATCTGAATTTTCCCTGCTCCTTTTTAACTTCTCCTGGTGTTCGTGCCTGGCACACAAAGCCCACAATCCCTCTTTTCCCACTTTTCCGGCCCCTGATGCACTTTCATTCCCAGAAAACTCCACTGGGGGAATTTTTTGGGACGCCTTTTCCCTTCCTCATCCCATCCCTGTCAATCTCCAGGATTTTCCCTTTCCCATGAGTTTCCCTCCGCTCTGGCACTGGCAGGGAATAAAATCCCAGTCCTGCCTGAAAAGCGGGATGGGAATTCCATGGAAATTCCATCTATGCCTGGCACAGCCTTGGCTGGGAGATTCCAGAGGGAGATTCCAGAGGGAGATTCTGGAGGCAGCACCTCAAGACCCCTGATGGGAGGAATTCCAGCATCCAGCACCTCTGGAATTCCAGCATTTCGTGGAAGAGACCGGGGCAGGAGCTGGAAGGAGACAGCGGAGGCTGGTGAGAAAATTCCAGGATTTTTCCAGACCTTTGAGGGAGGGGATGACGGGAATTAAAAGCTGGAGCTGTCTGAGATTTAATTAAAGTAAAGCCGGAGTTCTCGGGGCTAAGCCAGGCTTCAGTCCCGAGTGGAGCTGGGTTTAATGATCAGTTTTATTCATTAGCCATCATTAATTATTTGTTTTATTAATTATCCATCATTAATTATCGGTTGTATTTATTATTCATCATTAATTACCAGTTTTATTTATTATATATCAATATTATTTATTATTGTACATTTCATTTAACGGCCCTTCCCCTTGGCTGCTTTCCCTGGTTTTTTTCCACACATTCCCGCTTTTCCCAGGAGCCGGGAATCCACAGAGTTAATTACCCTGTTAATTATCCCTCCTAATTATTTGCGTATCCAGCTATTCCCGGGATTCCTTCCGGGATTCCCTGCAGGGTTCAAATCCCTGGAAGTGGGGGAAAAAAACCCCTCCAGAAGTGGCACTGCAGGACAGGCTTGGATTTGACCATCCCAGAGGAATTTTCCAGCCTGAAAAATCCTGGGATTCAGGGATTCCTCTTCCTTCAATCCCAGTGGAGGCTGAGCGCAGTTGGAGAGGTGGAATCATTTAAAAAAAATCCCGGTTTATAATTTAAAACCAGGTTTATCCCTATTAAAACCAGATTTTATCATTTAAAATCGGGTTTATCGTGATAAAAACGCCGTGTTATCCTTAAAACCAGGTTTATATTATTAAAAATCATGTTTATATTATTAAAAAAACTGGTTTATAATATTAAAAACTGGTTTATAATATTAAAAACCAGGTTTATAGTAGTAAAAAACCAGGTTTATATTATTAAAAACCAGGTTTATATTAATAAAAACCAGGTTTATATCACTAAACACCGGGGTTTACCATTAAAAAGCAGGTTCATCCTTAAAAACCAGGTTTATTTTTGTAAATCCTGTTTTGTCATTGTAAAAATCAGAGTTTATCAGTACTGAAACCAGATTTTATAATTTAAAACCAGGTTCATCCTTTAAACCCGGGTTTATTGTTATGAGAACCAGGTTTCATTGTTTAAAACCAGGTTTATCATTATAAAAAATCCATGTTCATACCATTAGAAACCAGGTTTACATTGCTAAAACCCAGGGTTCAGCATTAAAAACCAGGTTTATCTTTATTAAAACCCAGGGTTTAGCATTAAAAACCAGGTTTATCTTTATTAAAACCCAGGGTTTAGCATTAAAACCCAGGTTTATCTTTATTAAAACCAGGGTTTGTCACGATTGAAACCAGATTTTATCATTTAAACCCGGGTTTATCGCGATAAAACCCAGGAGCGATCCTTGAAAATCCGGTTTATCGTGATAAAAGCTGAATTTATCATTGGAAACAGGGTTCATGTCATTGAAAGAAATGAGGGAAAACCCTGGGAATGAGGAGGGAAAACCATGGAAAACAGGAGGGAAAGAAGGAGGGAAAGGAAGAGGGAAAACCATGAAAAGAAGAAGGGAAAAACATGGAAAGAAGGAGGGAAAACCATGGAAAGGAGAAGGGAATTCCATAGAAAAGTGAAGGGAAAACCATGGAGAAGAGGAGGAAAAGCCATTCCCACCTCTCTCCCGCCTTTCCAAGATTCCCATTATCCCAAAAAATCCCAATCTCCCCTTTCCCAGTGGGAGCCATTCCCTGTGTCCTGTCCCTCCATCCCTTGTCCCCAGTCCCTCTGCAGCTCTCCTGGAGCCCCTTCAGGGACTCTGAGGATTCCCTGGATTTTTCCCTTCTCCATGGGAACATTCCCAGCGTTCCCAGCCCGGCTCCATGGCAGAGAGGTTCCTCCTCTCCATGGATTCATCCCAAAATTCCCGCCAGACCCCGGCTGCACCTGCCGAGGCTGGGATCAGCCCTGTGCTTGGACCGAAATTTGGATGAGATTCCCATGGGATAATTCTGTGCCTGGCTGGGTTTTATGGGATCTCAGCCCATCCCACTGTTCCCATTCCCGGGATCCAGCAGAGCCTTAACTGGGAGCTGCTGGCCCAAGCCCATCCCAGCCTGGCCATTCCCCGATCCCGCAGTTTTTATGGGAATGGCTGCATCCCACGTGTGGGGCAGTCAGCCCTCGCCCCATTCCTGGCACATTCCCTCTGGCTGAGTGAGGGAATGGGAATTTTCCGCCCTGGGAATGCCGGGAGCAGCTGGGCTTCGTTACGGACCCGGCGCTGTCTGGTTTGAGTTCACACCTTGGGAATTGGGCCTGGCTCGGCTCTCACCTCATCAGGCGGGCTGGGATCGGATTCCGGCCGGCCTGGAAAAAACCTGGGAATGGCAGAGGGGCTTTATGGGGATTCTGCACTCCAGGAATGGCTTTAAAGGGAAAGAGGGCAGGGATGGACGGGATTTTGGGAAGGAGAAGCTGTGGCTGCTCCAAATCCCGGGAAGTGTCCAAGGGCAGGTTGGATCCACCTGGGATAGGGGGAGTTGTCCATGGATGAGGTGGGAATGAGATGGGATTTAAGGTCCCTTCCCACCCAACCCAATCCAGGATTCTGGAGCCCCTCTGCTCTGGGAGAGCTGGGAATGTTCCCCTGGAGAAGGGAAAAATCCAGGGAATGCTCAGAGTCCCTGCAGGGGCTCCAGGAGAGCTGCAGAGGGACTGGGGACAAGGGATGGAGGGACAGGACACAGGGAATGGTTCCCACTGGGAAAGGGGAGATTGGGCTGGGATCTTGTGCAGGAATTGCTGCCTGGGAGGGTGGGGAGGGGCTGGGCTGGAATTCCCAGATTTGCTGTGGCTGCCCCTGAATCCCTGGCAGTGCCCAAGGCCAGGCTGGATCCACCTGGGAATGTGGGAATTGTCCCTGCCCATGGCAGGAGGTGCAGGTGAAGATTTCACCTTCAAGACAATCAATTATCATTAACAAAGGACATTAATTAATTAAACCCCATTAAAGGGCATCTCCCACTCTTTAGCTTTGCTACTTTCCCAATTTTTTCTCTCCCACCTTTCATCCCAAACCTTTCCCTATTTCTCAGCCGTGCTTCCCATGCTCCTGGTAATCCCAAAGCCGGAAAAATTCCTATCAGAGCCCCAAGGAATTCCTCCGAGTCCTCAAACATTCCTAAAAAAGCAGGAAAACCCCCAGTGACCCCTTCAGAGATATAATCAATTAAAATTAGGAAATTGTCCTCAAAAATCAATAAAAAATAGGAATTTATCCATAAAATCAATGGAGAACAGGAATTTTCCCCACAAAACTTCTCAGGGGCCATCCTGAAATCCCGGAGATCTCCAGTGCCCAAAATTCCCGGGCTGAGGGAGGTTAAAGTTGCCTCAAATCCCATTTGACCTCCTGAATGGGATTAATGAGCCGGAAAACTTCCCGTGGATAATCCAATGAGGTGGATAAAAAGGTCCTGAACTCCTTGGCATGAAGTCAATTCCAAGAGAATTCCCTTTCCCTCTAATCCCTGCCGGCAGAGTGGCCCAATCCTGGCTTTTCCTGGAATTTTAGGGTGTTCCCAACCTCTTTGTTGGATTTTTCTGAGGGTGTTTTTTTGGGGGGGGAAGCAAAATTCATAAATTAATAATAAAATTCCTTCTGTGCCACTCAGGAGGAAAAATTCCAAGAAAAGGAAAAATTTTGTATTCTTTAGTTAATTAATCCTTGTTTTTTATTCCGGTATCCATCAGGAATCCTAAATTTAGACCGGGATTTGTTGGTGCTGAGTTTAACCCAAATTTAAGCTGGCTCAAGGCTCCAGACTTGGAAAATCCGGAATTTTATCCCTGTTTTTAATTGGTTTGGATCTTACAATATCCATTAATAAATGGAGCCTTTGATGAACTTCCAGGATTTTTTTTCTCATCCCAAATCCAAAGGAATCCCTCTAAAAATGGGATTTTCCTGCTGGGTTTTGGTGGAATTTTACTCCGGGGGGTTTAATTCCAGTCTGGAATTGTGGTTTAAGGAAGGATTTATCCAAAATTTGGGAATATCTTGGAAAATTCCCTAATTCCAGCTGGTTTTCCAAGCTCCTGGAAAAACATGGAGAGAGGATTGGCTGTTTGGGGTGTGATTCCTCCAATTAATAATTCTAATCCTAATTAATGATAATTTTAATTAATCAGAATTAAAGAACACAGAATTCCTTCAATAGATCTTAAAAATCCATGGAAAATCCCCTTTTTGTCCCACCCTCCAGAGATGTTGAATATTCCCAGTGATTTTTCCAGGGATTGAGACAAAATGAATTGGATCAGCCCTTAATTATCTCCTGGTTAATTAGAATATGCAAATCACCATTAATTAAGAGGATGGGGAAGCCCTGGCAAAGCTTTTCCAGGAATTCTGTGGCCGCCTCATCCCTGGAATGGTTTCGTCCGGGTTGGGATAGTGGGAATTGTCCCTGCTCGTGGGGGAAATGTGGGAATGAGGGGATGGATCCCAGTCCAAACTGGGAATGCTGGAGCTGAGGGAATCGTGGAGCAGGGAGGGTCTGGAATCCAGGGGTGATGCCATTGGGAAGTAAAATTCCATCTGGGAATAATTCTCGGAAGGGGAGGCGGGAATTGTTGGCATGGGAATAAAGGAATGGGAAGCGCCATGGAGAGAAATCCCGTGGGAATCCGGGAATTGATGGGAAATCCTGGAAAGGCTCCAGGCAGGAAAACTCTGGGAGAGGTTTGATTTGTAGGGATGAGCTGATTCCAAAGGTTTTTCCCAACCCAAGCCGTTCTGGGATTCTGGGATTTGGGAATGACTTGTGCAGTGCACGGTCCCGGAAAAAAGGGAACTGGGATAATCCATTCCAATCCCAAATCCCAGTTTTTACTTGGAGAAGGAGCTTCAGCACCAATCCTTCCCTGAAATCAGATCTTGGGAAGGAATTCCTGGCTGGGCTGGAATTCCCAGATTTGCTGTGGCTGCCCCTGGATCCCTGGCAGTGTCCAAGGCCGGATTGGATCCCCCTGGAACAGTGGGAATTGTCCCTTCCCATGGATGGGACTGGAATTAGATGGGATTTGAGATCCCTTCCAACCCAACCATTCCACGATTTTCTGCTCCCAGAAAATCAAGGATCCCACTCCATCTTTCAGTCCTTCAGAATTCCATGAGCTGAGTTTAGCCCTTTCCCTGAAACTGCTCCTGCTTTCCCTATTTTCCGTGGTCAGCCTTCCCGAAATTCTGGGATTTTTTTCGTTGTCCATGGATAAAACTTTGGAGTTTTGGGATTTCATCCTTCCAGGGAATCTGGAAGCTCAGGAGCCTCAGGTTGCTCCAGAGGAGGTTTGGGTTGGATATTGGGAAAAATTCCCTCATGGAAAAGGGTCTCTATGCCTGGCACAGAGGGCGGAATTCCCATTCCCGTTTCTTTCAACCCTTTATTCCCGCTCTTCTTGCCCCTCCCTTTTCTTCCCTCCTTTTCTCCTTTTCCCCCTTGTCATTTTTTCCTTTTTTCCTTTTTTCCTTTTTTCTTTTTTCTTTTTTCTTTTTTTCTTTTTTTCATTTTTCCTTTTTTCTTTTTTCCTTTTTTCCTTTTTTCTTTTTTCTCTTTTTACCCTTCCTCCCCTTCCCCCCTTTTCCCCTTTTTTCTTATCCCCCCTTTTCCCCTTCCCCCCTTCTTCCATATTTTTCACCCTTTTCCTCCCCATTTTCCCTTTTCCCCTTTTTTCCCCCTTTTCCCTTTTTCCCTTTTTTCCTTTTCCTCATTTTCTCTTATTTTTCCTTTTCCCCCCCTCTCCCCCCATTTTTCCACATTTCCCCTCCCCTTTTTCTGTTTTCTCTTTTTTCCTTTCCCCCTTATTTTCCCTTATTTTTCCTTATTTTCCCTTTCCCCCCTTTCCTCTTTTTTCCTCTTTTTTTATTTTTTTCCTTTTTTCCCCTTTCCCCCTTCCCCCCCTTTCTTCCATATTTTCTGCTTTTTTCCCTTCCCCTCTTATTTTTCCTCCCCCTGGCATTTCCCCCCATTTCCCCCCATTTTCCCTTTTTTCTCCTTTTGTCTCTGTTCTCCCTTTTTCCTTCCCCCCTTATTGTCCCTTATTTTTCCTTATTTTCCCTTTTCCCCCTTTTCTTCCTCTTTCCCTTTTTTCTCTTTTTCTCTTTTCCCTTTTTTTCCTTTTTTTCTTTTTCCCTTTTCCCCTTCCCCCCCTTTCTTCCTTATTTTCCCCCTTTTCCCTTTCCTCCTTATTTTTCCTTATTTCCCCCCTTTCCCCCCATTTCCCTCCCTTTTCCCCTTTTTTCCTTTTTTCCCCTTTTCCCCTTTTCCATCCTCTTCCTTTTTCCCCCCTTATTTTCCCTTTTTCCCCCCTTTTCCCTCCCTTTTCCCCTTTTTCACCCTATTTTCCCTTTTCCCCTCCTATTTCTCCTTCCCCCCTTTTTCCTCTTTCCCCTTTTCCCTCAAGTTTTCCTCTCCCAACCCTTTTCCCTCGGCATTTTTCCCATCTGGATAACGAAGCCTCAAAGCTCATCCGGCATCGTTTGCTCCGATGCATCCCAGGTGAGCAGGGAAGCGAGAAAACCGGGAATGGGATATCCCGGGATCCCGAGCCACCCCTGACTCCGGCTCCCAGAATTCCATGCCCAACCATCCGTCATTCCTAACGGATGGCCGGTAATATCCCCACGGGGGTCCCCAGGGGTCACTCAGGGGTGGCTTCACAATGTGCAAGGATTTGGGATCATTCCGGGAACGCTCCGAGTCCCCGTCCCGGAGCCAGGTGTGGAGGCGGAAAATTGGGAATTTCACCTCTCCCAGCTCCACGGCGCAGTGGGAATGTGGTGTGGGATGAGTTCTTCCCTCCGGGAGATGGGATTAGGCAGGAGCTCAGCATGGTCCCAATTTAATTTAATTCCGTGTCCTGGCGAGGAATTCCTGCGGGAATTCCTGAAGTTCAAGGAGCACTGGCCCAGAAGTTGCTCCTGCGGAAAAGATGGATTTGGGAAAGCCACGGGAGAGGAGGTCATTAGGGGGTGACCTGTCACCTTCGATCCGTCACCGATATTCCCGGCCGGCAGAAAACCACGGGAATATTCTCCTCTGCCGGTGGAGGGAGATGTTCCCGCTTATTCCGTTTGTTCCCTGATTATTGTTTATTGATTAGCACCGGTTTTGGTGGAAAATCAGAAAATTCCTGATGGACATGAGGCAAATCCGTCTTTCCCTGTCTCCAAGAATGTTCCCATTTTTCCTAGGATAGGGAATATCCGCCTTTGTCAATCCAGCCCACCCCAGGATTGTGTGGAGGTTGCATCTCCCGAGACGTCTGGAGTTCATCTACACCATTCCCCCGCTTTTCCTTAGGGTTATCCCATGGGAAACATGGCCATTTCCCAAGGAAACCCGGCTGTTTTCCAAGGAAATCCAGCCATTTTCCCAAGGAACCCCCTTTTTTTTCCAAGGAAACCTGGCCATTTTCCCAAGGAAGCCCATTCATTTTCCAAGGAAATCTGGCCATTTTCCAAGGAAAAATCCCCATCCCTCAGTGCCATGCACACAGATATTCCCAGAGGAAAATTCTTCTTCTATTGTGAGATCCTTGGCCTTTTTCCCATTTTTCCAAGTGCAGAGATGTCCTTTAGCAGGAATATTCCTTCTCTCCAAGAGCTTCATCCCAAAACCTTTGGAATTCTTTCCCCCATTCCCATTTTTTCAGTCCCTTTTCCCCCATTCCAACCATTCCAATGGGTATTCCAGCTTTTCCAAGGCCACCACTAAACCCTGTCCCTAATCCCAGTTTAAACTGTTCCCAAATTTTCCAGGTATTTCATGGAGTTAGAACCAAAGATATTTCCAAAGGTTTTTCCTGCACTATAAAAAACTGCATTTTTCGCCTCTTCCCTAAATCCCTGAAAATGGGAGGGTCCGGGAGAGGTGACCTGGGAATTTTCCTTCACCCGAGGAAAACTCTAAGGAAGAGATGCTGGGAAAATGTGGGATGAAGCCTGGAAAATGATAAATGTTGGGAATTGCAAAAAATCAGGATTAAAAAGACAAAGAGCTCAAGGCTTCCCACATTTTGTGGCAGCTGAAGGCTGGAGGAGAATTCCAGAGGGTTGGGGGTGGCTGTGCTTCCCTAAATTCCATTTAATCCCATCATGGATCTGCTCTGGACAATGAGATCCAACCGGATCCTCCTGGAACATTGGGAAGTGCTGATTCCATGGAATTTGTGTTGGGCTGGAGCTGGAGTGGATAAATTCATCCGGATGGGGAGTGGTGCCAGCTCCAGAGATTCCGTGTCCCTTCTGGAATTTCCCTCTTGGAAAAACCCCCTTTGGATCCTGCTTTTCATGTGGGGAGTGCAGCATCCCGTGGATTTCTGTCATTCCAGCCTTTTCCTGGATGCTGGAGCAATTCCAGGCAGTTTTTTTATCCCGGGATGGCCCTATCGGAGCAGGAAGTGGGACACAGGAGCCTTTCCGTAAATCCCAAAAATTCCACTAAGGAATTTTTTTATATCCCACAGAAGTTGCCGATGGACCCTTGGCAGCACCTGGACCACGAGCTGGAAATCCTGGACTTGATCCTCGCAAACTGCAGCAGCAGCAGGAACAAATTTTCATGGAATTTGCTGGAAAAAAGCCGCTTTTCCCAAGCCAGCACCGTTTTCCAAGGTCCTTTCAGTCCATAGGAATTTGTCACTTCCCGCATTTCCTGACCCCGTGATGGATATTAAGAAGTTTTCCTCGTGAGTCAAGTGGAGGGAAGGAATTCATTTGGATCAAGAAAACAGGGATGAATTTAAATGGAAACACCCGGATCCGGCCGGGACAAATGTCCTTAATAAACTCAACGCTCCCTACATTCCAAAGAGATTCCCTGGCAAGGTCAGGCTGCCGTGAAAGCTGGAAAAGAAGGATTTTATGGATGGAATTCCACCACTGCCCTGATCCCCTTTGGAATCTTCCCGGATGCGGGAGGGAGACGGAGGAGAAGAGAACTTCAGGAATGATCCAGGTGGGATAACGGGAATTCCACCGGGGGTGTGTCCATAGGGATGTTGTATTCCTTCCTTGGGCTCCAGAGGATGGCAAAGAATTCCTGGGAAAGAGGGGGCTGTTCCCAGGACCTTCCCAGGCTCTGGCAACAGCGGAAGGGCAGGAATTCTGTGGGAATATAAAATCCAGGGAATGTGGGGCTGGAAGGGATTTCCTTGTCCCTTCCCTTTGGATGCAAGTTCAGGGACAGTTCAGGAATTCCTCACAGGTTTCCACTGGCATATCCATAAAAATCCTGGGAAAATCCTTTTAAGAGCATCCTTATCCCCAAATCCTTCGAGTTTCTTTTTTCCTCTCAAACCTAATCCTGCTTTTCTGGGATTAAAAGCAGGAATTCTTCATCCACCTGGAGCCAACAGGGACAAGAGGTGGTTTCTCCCTTTGGAGGTGAATTCCATGGTTTGAATCCCATTATCCCAGCTTTGAATCCCATTTTCCTGGCTTCCCTGAGGTCTCCAAACGGCTCTCGTCCGAACCTTAATTCCAGTTGTGGAATTAAATTCCTAAATCAAATTCCATGGAATCACAATATATGGAGATATGAATAAATGAAGATTATTTGAGCTCATGGAATCATGGAATGGTTTGGGTGGGAAGGGACCTTAAATCCCATCCCATTCCCACCCCATTCCATGTTCAGGGACACCTCCCACCATCCCAGGTCACTCCAACCTCACCTTGGATACTTCCCAGGATTTTAGCCCTGTCCAGGCTTCCTTTGATGGGAACAAATCCCAGCCCATCCAGCTTGGAGTTAATTCCAGCCCTTCCCGCTCCATCCCGGCTCTGTTATTTATTTATCCCTCAAGAGCCTCCTTGAAGCTTTTCCAAGCATCCCAAGGAGGGAAAATCACGGGATGAAGGAAGGAAAGCAAACCTCGGGAATATTTAACAGCCACCACTGAGGGCAGTCCAGGGATGAGCGTGAACAATTCCTGACCTGGAAAACTTCACCTCTTCCTGGAAAAGAATTCCATCACTCCTTTCGCCATGTGAGGGCACAATCTCCTTATTTTTAGGATTCCAAGTGGATTCCACAGTGGATACTGTCTGAAGTGCTTTTCCCGGTGGGAATTCATGGAATGGGATGTGAGGAACCAGAGCAAGATCCAGGGAAAAAGAAGGATCCCTAAAGCTGGGCGGGTATTCCCATTATTTAAGGAAAAGCACATTCCCATGGCTGGATTGCAGGGAATGTTGGGAAGAACAGAAGGAAATAACTGCTCCATCCAAACCTTGCTCCTGGATCAGGTAAAACTCGGGATTCCAATGGATTTTAAAGGAAAACTCTTGGCACAGGGGTTTGTTGGTTTGTTCCCTTTCCCATCCTGGAGCTGCTCCACAGGTTCCTGACTTTGGAATTCTTGGAGCGTCCCTAAAACTGCCAGGTTAAGGTCATTCCACAGCTCTTCGCTCAGAGGAATTCCAGGGATAAGCAGAGGTGTCCAGGCCCTTTTTCCCTCCCTCTGGAATCTCCCACTCCTTCCTTTGTCAATCATTCCTTAATCCTCTCCTGGTGTTTTTTGTTTGTTTTTATTTTTCCCTAAGGATTTTCCAGCTCTCCCTTCCTCCCTGCGGGAATCCTTCATTCCTGATGTTCCCAACATCTGGCCCGGGGCTCTTTTCCATGCCTTATCTCCTTCGGGAAGAGCAGCGCTTCCCACCATCCCTCCCCACCCCCTCATTCCCACTCATCCCGCTCTCCACTTGGAATTTTAACCCCATTTGGGAAGCAGCTTCGGGCAAAGACACGGCATTGAATCAAACCACCCCTCTCCATCCCAAAAAATTCCCAGGAATGGTGGAGGCGCTTCCATGGATTTGAAGGGGACGGAGGGAAGAGACAGAAACGGGGATAATTTATAGGATTGGGAATTTGCTGCTGGAAATGGGGGATATCCATATGGATCATCCCTATCCCTGACAATTCCCATTCCCAAAATGACCTTTTAATTCCACTTCTCTTCCCTGATTTTTTTTTTAAATCTATCAACAAGGAATCAGGGAATAAAAACTTAAGGAATAAATCAGGAAAGAAAAAAAAATCCTTCACGGATTTTCCACCGTGCCCGTGGAGCGAGCTCCAATTTTTCTTTTCCTTTTATTCTTTGGGAAAAGAATTAAATCAGAATCCATCCTTTTATTTTTCTTTTTTAAGGATCGTTGCTCATCCTCCTCTTTCCCCGGGACGGTTCTCCAGGAGGTCCTCCCGCATCCCCCTTGGAAAAGTTGGAATTCCGGCTGCTCCTCGGTGGCGCTGGGACGGCTGCACGTGGAAAAGGTCAGGAGGGACGGGAGCGGTGAGTCAGGCAGGGAGGGAAAGGAAACCGGAGCTTTTCCAGCTGAAATCCCGCCACGGATCCCGCACGATTCCAGAGGCGGAATCAATCCCAGGCGTTCCGTGTTGTTGTTGACATTCCCAGGCCCGGAGGGGTTTGAGGCTCACGGTCGAGTCAAAGTGACCCCAGTGCCGTGAAAAGCGATGGAAGTGGGAATCTTTTCGGGATGAGTCAGCAGCCACGGCTTCCAGAAGCCGCGTGGTGAACCCAAAATATTCCACAGAAACGGCCCGGCTTTTTTAAGGAATGCCCCATTCTGGAGAGGTTGGATCCGGTGCTAAATTTAAACTCCAAGCCCTTTCCCAAACTGGGAATGGCCATTCCTGCCAGGCTGTGGTGGGAGTTGGGAATTCCTGTCCTGCCTGGAGCTGAATATTCCGGCCCTGCCCAGGGAGCTTCTCCAATGGATTTCTCTGCATTCCCAAAGTTCAGGTGCTTCCTGATCCCGGCTCCTGCACTCACAGGATCATGGAATGGCTTGGGATGGACCTTAAATCCCACCCTATCCATGGGCAGGGATACCTCCCACTATCCCAGGGGAATCCAAATCCATCAAACCTGGCCTTGGACACTGCCAGGGATCCAGGGGCAGCCACAGCAAATCTGGGAATTCCAGCCCAGCCCCTCCCCACCCTCCCAGGCAGCAATTCCTGCACAAGATCCCAGCCCAATCTCCCCTTTCCCAGTGGGAGCCATTCCCTGTGTCCTGTCCCTCCATCCCTTGTCCCCAGTCCCTCTGCAGCTCTCCTGGAGCCCCTGCAGGGACTCTGAGGATTCCCTGGATTTTTCCCTTCTCCAGGGGAACATTCCCAGCCCTCCCAGCCTGGCTCCAGAGCAGAGGGGCTCCAGAATCCTGGAATGATCTAGTTTGGAAATGACGTTGGATCCCATCCCATTTCACCTCCATTCCACATTCAGGGCCACCTCCCACTATCCCAGGTTTCTCCAAGTCCCAGTGTCCATTCCTTCCCCAATCCCAATTCTCTGCTCCATGACCAGGAGTGTCCATGGAAAAGGGATTGTTCCATTCCAGAGGGTTCCTGTGGCCTGGAAGGAGGGAAAGAGTTCAGGAAGGGAAGAATCCAAAGATCTTCAGGGATCGCCGGAAAAATGGGAGAGAAATCAAGGAAAAAGGTCCTGGCAGCTGTGGGGGTGAGAAAAAGGGAAAATCCGAAGGGAGGGGTTTTAGTAGGAAAAGCATCTGGATAAAATTAGAGCGGAAAAGGGCTCGAGAGAGGGAAAGAGAGGAACAAAAAATTTTATGGGATTCCCCAACAAATCCCGCTCTGTTTTTTAGGGAAAAAGCGCTCCAAATCCAGGGGTTATTTTTATCCTCCTTCCCCAAATGAAAGGGAGCGAAATTCCAAAAAAAACCCGGAGAAAAAGGAGCAGAGAAAGTCGTTCCTTTCTCCTCAGCTCCTGTGGAAAAATCCCCCTGATCCCCACTTTATGAAGCCGTAAAAAACCTTGGAAGTCTCTCCTGGCGGATGCCGGCAGGGCTGGTGCCGGAGGCTCGGGTTTTTTGGGATGAGAGGGTTTGGAAAAGCTTTGGAATTGTCCTTAAAGGTCAGTGGGGTGGGGAAGGGAAAAACACGGAGCCGGGAGCTTTTCCTGCTGGATGGAGCCCGGGAGCTCCTGGTGACATCTTGGAATGGTGTCTCCTGTGGAACAGAGAATTCCAGGATGAAGTTTTTTTGGGAATGGCCAAACCAAGGGTTTCCCTTTCATCCCAGGTGCCTAAATCCATAAAATTGCTCCATTCAGTCGGAATTCTGGGCCAAATTCCCTCAGGATTCTCCTTAAATCCCAGCCTGAGGAGGGAGAGCCCAACCTCGTTTTTTTCCCCTCTCCAAGAGCTTTTGGTTTTCCCTTGGAAAGAGAAAATTCCCGATTTTGGAACCTCAGGGCAATTCCAAGGTGGAATTCCATCATTTATTCCACACCTCTGATGGATCCCGTGGAGCTTCTCCCTAAAAATTCTTTTGGAAAAGAGGCGGAATCAAAGCAGAGCTGGGAAGTCACACCTGGGTAGAAACAATTCAGCTCTGGGGTAGAAATTCCCAAATTCCAGCTCTTCCCGACATTTCCTGAGGAGCCATCCCAGGGAAAGTAGAGGTGGAACTGAGGGAAAGATGGGATCACCACCCAAAATTCCAAGGAAAGTGTCCAAAATGGGTAAATCCACGACATTCCAGCTTTTTTCCATACTTGGAGCTGCAGGTTTGCTCCTCCAGGACATCGGGAATTAAGAAACTCCCATTTTTAGGGAAAAGGGGCAGGAAAAGCAGCTGGAATTCCTGGAATTGAGACATAGAGAACTGACCTGAGACTGTTTCCTAATTCCAAGGAATTCCCAAATTCCTGATTGTGTCCTAGATCCAAGGGAAGGAGTTCAGGCGCCTTCCCATGGGCCTTGAGGGATTTTTTAGGATAACATTCCAAAGGAAACTTCCCTGTCGGAGCATTCCGGAGCACCTCCGGGTATGGAAGCTCATCACAGTCAAATTTCAGCTTTCCAAAGGGAAAAGATTTTCAGGATAATTTTCCGTGGATAAAATAGTAAGTTCACCCCTCTCAGCCTTATTCCAGGTGAAATCCAGGGAATTCCAACCTGTGGAATCTTAATTCCAGTTCTGGTTCCTCCCTCTGGTTCCAGTCCAAATCAAATTCCATAGAATCATAATATATAGAGATATGAATAAATGAAGATTATTTGAGTTCATGGAATGATGGAATGGCTTGGGATTTAAGGGACCTTAAATCCCATCCCATTCCCACCCCATCCATGGACACTCCCACCATCCCAGGGGGATCCAGCCTGGCCCTGGGCACTGCCAGGGATCCAGGGGCAGCCACAGCAAAGCTGGGAATTCCAGCCCAGCCCCTCCCCACCCTCCCAGGCAGCAATTCCTGCACAAGATCCCAGCCCAATCTCCCCTTTCCCAGTGGGAGCCATTCCCTGTGTCCTGTCCCTCCATCCCTTGTCCCCAGTCCCTCTGCAGCTCTCCTGGAGCCCCTGCAGGGACTCTGAGGATTCCCTGGATTTTTCCCTTCTCCAGGGGAACATTCCCAGCTCTCCCAGCCTGGCTCCAGCTCTGGGGCCTCCTCCGGATTCTCTCCAACCCCTCCACATCCTTCCTACTTTCCCCCATCTCCACTCATGGCCTCCATAAAAAAACAGGAATTCCAGTGTGGGATCCTCAGGTGCCACTGGCCGGGAATCTCCTCCAGAACAAACTCCACCCTCAGGAGAACCAGGCTGGAAAACCGCACTGCAATTCCAAGGGCACGATCCCAAATGCCAGGGGTCGGAGTGAGGCTCGGGAGCCTAAAAAAAAACCCGGAGGGAGGCCAGGAAGAGCCGGAGGGGAAGGATTTGGGATGGTTCGGGATGAGTCACGTTGGGAATGAGTCAGCAGCGTCCTGCTGCTGTTCTATCCCGGGGTTTATAAACAAATTCCTGCTCCTGAGGACACCGAGGGAATTTTTCCGCTCTGGAGCTGGGACAGGGATTCATTGACACTGAGGGCTCCGTGACCTTTCCAAAAAAAAAAAAAAAAAAAAAAAAAGGGAAGAGAAATCCCACAAAATAATTTGGATAAAAAACCACGGCCCATGATGAGCCAGGGGTGGTTTAATCCAGAAAGGAAAAGAAAGGAAATGGGAATTTCAGGATTTGTGACTTTGCTGCCCTTTCCTCCCGGTTTTTGTTCCATTTTTGATGTCGGAATTCCTTCTGATCCATAAAAAACATGGAGTTCCCATGCTGTGACATCGCTCCGGCATTCCTACATCCCAGATCCTTGGAATTCCTGCATCCCAGCTCCCTTCGTGCTGGGGAAAGCCAGGTTGGACACCGGGGCTTGGAGCAGCCTGGGATGGTGGGAGGTGTCCCTGCCCATGGAATGGGATGAATTCCCAGGTCCCTTCCCACCCAAACCATTCCCGGGACACACCTTTGGGATGCAGAGGATTCTCCTCATCCTCACCACCCAATTTTTCCCTGGATACAGCTGGAAGAGCCCTTTCCACATTTCCCATCTGAGACACCCAAGAGTGACAATCCCAGTGGGAAAGGGAACATCCCCCACTCCCTCTCCAATCCCAACATTTTAGGGATTGAATTTGGGAAGGGGGGTGAGGGTCCTTATCCAAAAATACAGGGACCATCTCAGCGATTCCTCGGGAATGCTGGAAAAGTGACCTGGGAGCCGCTGGAATCGTGGGATTTGCTCCAACAGCCTCATCCCAGTTTTCCTCCCATTCTCCCGATCCCAACCCAGCTGTTCCCTGCAGCAGGGCTCCACCCCTTAAAATCCATAGGAACGAGGATCTCCTGCTTTTCCGGGGATTTTCTCCACCTCCGGCCTGTGTGAATCCAGCTCCAGCCCCACCGCTCCCAAATCCAGGTGAATCCATCAATCCCAGCCCCGGCGGCTGCCCAAAAATTCCGGAGTTTTTTGCAAGAGCCCTTCGTCAGGGAGAAAAAATTTCCTGGAAACCTCAGCGAGGCGGTGAAAAGCGGGATTGGGATGGGGGTTGGGAAGAGAGGGGAGGAGGGAGCGCGGTCAAGGCCGGGGCAGGAGTTCATGGAGTTGGAGGTTTTGTGGGAATGTTTTGTTTGTTCTGGATTAGGCTGCGGATTCCTGAAGGAAAACACGCTCGGCTCAAAGCGGGATGGGGAGAAGGGGTTGGAGCTGGGATGGGAAGGAGCGAGAGGAGGATTTGGGAGTGGGGGAAAGCCGGGATTGGGGATGAGGGAGGAGAATCCCGGTGGGATAAAAAGGGGGAATTGTAGCCTGAAAAATTCCCACAGAGCCGGAGAATCCCAGGGCAGGAGTAACAGCCCCGCTCCAGGGATCCTGCCAGGTTATCCCAGCTCCCAGAAAATCCTTGGGATGCAGGAACAGCCCCACTTCAGGGATGTCTGGATCCTGCCAGGCTGTCCCAGCTCCCACTCAGAAAATCGGGATACAGAAGCAGCTTCTCTCCAGGAATCTCTGGATTCAGGGGCAATCCTGCTGGGTTATCCCACCTTCCAGAAAATCTTTGGGATGCAGGAGAAGCCTCACTCCAGGGATCTCTGGATCCTGCCAGGTTTTCCCATCTCCCAGAAAATCCTTGGGATGCAGGAACAGCTCCATTCCAGGGATCCAGGGGCAGCCACAGCAAAGCTGGGAATTCCAGCCCAGCCCCTCCCCACCCTCCCAGGCAGCAATTCCTGCACAAGATCCCAGCCCAATCTCCCCTTTCCCAGTGGGAGCCATTCCCTGTGTCCTGTCCCTGCAGGCCTTGTCCCCAGTCCCTCCCCAGCTCTCCTGGGGCCCCTGCAGGGACTCTGAGGATTCCCTGGATTTTTCTCTTCTCCAGTGAACATTCCCAGCTCTCCCAGTCTGGCTCCAGAATCCTGGAGCATTTTCCCTCCTCCACAGCAACCTATGGATGAACTGGGAACAGCCCCTTTTTTCCATGAGGGATATATTTCCCTGAAGTTCCAGCCAGATCCACAGCAATTCCCAGATCCTGGAATCTCTCTGAAGGTGATGTTTGGATAATTGATCCTTTTCCCTTCTTCCCTCCCTCCTTCCCACTTTTCCTCCCGCAGGGAATCTGATAATGGAATAAATATGGGTGGAGTAGAGCTTTGGAATTTATGGGATGAAAGGGAAACAATGCTCCGTATAAACGACAGGATTTGGGAATATTGTCTGGAATTCTCAGCCTCTCCCTTTCCTTCAGATGCTGGAAAACCTCCCTAAGGAAAATCCTAATGGCACAATTCCCTTTCCAGCTTCATCAGGATGCGGAAGGAAAATATCCCTGGAGATGCTCCGCAGTGGGAATTCCGTGAAGGAACGAGCAGGGAGAGCCCATGGAATCCTGGAATGGTTTGGCTTGGGAGGAGACTACAAGGACCATCGAATTCCAAGGACAGGGACAATATTCCAGTGGGAATAAACTTTCCAGGTATGCTTATCCCATCCTGCTGAATCCAGGGAAAACCCAGCTCGGGGAAGAGCCCGGGAAATTCCTTAGGAGAGGTTCCCTGCTCCAGGATATTTCGTTGGACAGCCTCTGGCTGATCCAAGTCTGACTGGAAGTGGCATTTCCAGGGAATATTCTCCATCCTTGGATCATCCGGATGGGAATTCATCCGGAGCATCCAAAGCCTGGAGCTTGACGGGGTCCAAGTGTCTGCTTGGAATGAGCTGCATGGATAAAACCTGGGGAAAAAAATGGGAAAAAAAGGAAAAGAGAATAAAAAAAAAAAATAAGAGACATTCCTTAAATCTTCCGGAATCCATCCATCCCCTTTCCCTGCCATCATTCCCAGCCTTGGAACCAGGGAATCCAATATCCCTCAGCAGCTGCTGCATGGAATTGGCTCCCTGGGAAAGCTCCAAGCCGAGGGATTTTTGGGAATGACGGAACTTCCGCCACCCCTCTCCGGATGAGGATATGAGGGATGGTGAGCGTTGTTCCTGGGAATGGCCACACCGAGCTGGAAGCCCTTTGGAATGTCGTGGGATTGTGCAATTCCCTTCCCTGTCATCCCAGTGGGAATGGGATGTGGCATTCCCACCTCTTGCTCATCCCTGTTCTTCCTTTGGCCGTGCCTGAGCTTTTTGCCGGGGTTTGGGATTCAAATTCCATCCTGAAACTCCTCTCCCGGCCACAAATTCCAAGATTTCTGTGGAGCACATTTATCCAACCAGGATTCCAGCTGCTCTCCCTAAGGAGGCTCCAGACTTTTCCCTGAATGGAGAAAATCCAGGGAAGCACCACAAGCCCAGAATTCCTGCTGCAGCCATGGCGATGTTGGAGCTGCTTCCAGGAATTTCTCACCCATTTAAGGAAGGAATGGAGAGAGGGAGGCAGGAAAAGGGAATTTTTCCTCTATCCTGGCATTTCCCACATGGATCCCAATCTCCCTCCCAGGCCCCCATTCCCACTGGGAAGCCTCCCAGCCTTTCCCTGCCAGGGATCCTTCCCATCTTTGCCATTCCTGAAATCACAACCAGATGGGCCCGGAGCAGCTCTGGCTCAGCCACTGACGTCGCCATCCCAAAAATCCGGCTCCCGGCAGGAATTCTCTCCCCCCAGGGACCTCATCCTGCATCCATGAGGAAGTGACTCAGTGCCCAGTGATCCACAGGCCGAGCCAAGCATGGATCCAGGCGGGATGAGGCCTAAGGGCATCCAGAATCCTCTTTTCATGGAAATTCATCCGTTTTTCTCTGAAATCCATGTTCTTCGAAAAGCCGGGGTGTTCCCTGGGAGCAGTTGGATTTCTCATCCCGAGGGTTGTTCCTTCCATATTTCCATAAATTCCTTCTGATATTTTAAATTCTCCTTTCATTTTCTTTTCCTTGTTCTTAACGGTCTCTCCATGGATGCGTTTTACATGAAATAAAGCTCGGGGAAATTTTTCCCGCTTCCAAAATCCAGGGATGAAACTCCAGCTCCTCAGCCTTGACCTTAGCTCAGGGAACACATTCCAGCTCCAGAGATTTTAGTCCAGGGTGTTTTCCCAAGAGAGCCCTGACTTATTCCCAGAAATCTGAGGATCCAAGTCCACAGACAGAATATAAAATTAGGGAACTCTGGAATCACGGAATTGGTTAGGTTGGAAAAGACCCTAAAAATCATGGAGTCCAACATCCTTCCCTTCCCTTCCCTTCCCTTCCCTTCCCTTCCCTTCCCTTCCCTTCCCTTCCCTTCCCTTCCCTTCCCTTCCCTTCCCTTCCCTTCCCTTCCCTTCCCTTCCCTTCCCTTCCCTTCCCTTCCCTTCCCTTCCCTTCCCTTCCCTTCCCTTCCCTTCCCTTCCCTTCCCTTCCCTTCCCTTCCCTTCCCTTCCCTTCCCTTCCCTTCCCTTCCCTTCCCTTCCCTTCCCTTCCCTTCCCTTCCCTTCCCTTCCCTTCCCTTCCCTTCCCTTCCCTTCCCTTCCCTTCCCTTCCCTTCCCTTCCCTTCCCTCCCCTCCCCTCCCCTCCCCTCCCCTCCCCTCCCCTCCCCTCCCCTCCCCTCCTTGGAATTCCACCAAAATATCGGGATTTGAATCCAAACACTTCCAAAGCTCCAAACTTTGGAGATGATTTCCTATCTTTTTTCCGAGGGCGGAGGATTTTGAAGGGACAATGGGATCATCCAGCACTCGCTTCCCTCTTTTCTCTCGGATTTAATCCATGGATTCTTCTCTTTGGGAGAGAGGTGTGAGCCAAGATCCAGTCTGGAGCTGGATCCAATCAAAACATTTCTCCCGCTTTTTGGGCAGTCCAAATGCATCCATCCCGAGCTTTCCAATGCTTTTTTTTTTGGGAAACCTTCCCACGGCTGATCGGGAATTGCCAATTCCGGTATCCAGACCCCAGCTCCAACATCCATGAATGATTCCCTGTCTTGATTCCCTTTGTGGGATGTTCATGGAGACAAAACTTCCCAGGAGTTCTGGGATCCTTGGGGGTTTATCCTGAGTTTTGTCTGCATCCCTTGGAATTCATCCTAGCTCCTGGAAATCCAGGAGAGCCTCAACAGCCTCTGGCTGTCTCCAGCTGGAAGTGAGGGAGTCAGGGAGGGTTTGGGAGCACCGGGAAGATTGGAAGGCCCTCAAATCCAACAGGATTTGACTCCTGGTCCTGCTTTTCATGTGGATCCTCCTCAGAGGGCAGAATTCCAACAGGATTGGTATCCAAGCCGGAGGGGAGCTCCCAATCCAACAGGAGAAGGTCAATGCTGCTCTTCTGCCGAGTGTTTGGAGCTGAGGTATCCAGTGGGGGAATGAATCCAAGATGAGCTCAGGTTTTGGTGGAGATCCATGAAAAAAAGAAAGGGAGAGGGAAGAGCAGGAGTGTGGGCAAGGAAAGGCCCTTTCAGTTGGATTCGTTATCCCAAAAAACAGAGGAAAAAATGGAATAACACCTTCAAATGGGAATGTGGGGACTCGGCAAGGCCGGGTTGGATTGGGATTGGAGCACCCTGGGGTTGTGGGAGGTGTCCCTGTCCATGGATGGGGTGGGATGGGATGGGATTTAAGGGTCTTTCCAACCCCAAGCATTCCAGGATTCTGGAGCCTTTCTGCTCTGGAGCCAGGCTGGGAGAGCTGGGAATGTTCCCCTGGAGAAGGGAAAAAAATGGAAGAGCTCAGAGCTAGAGAGAAAGAAGGTGCTGAAAAGGATGGATAACCCTGGAATATCCCTCCCAACTCTGGATATTCCAGGATTCCATGACCTCCCCTTTAGACCTGTCCTTGAAAAGGATGGATAACCCTGGAATATCCTTCCCAGCTCTGGATATTCCAGGATTTCATGATCAGAGGGCTGTTCTTTGAAAAGGATGAGTAACTCCGGAATATCCCTCCCAACTCCAGATATTCCATAATTCCATGACCTCCCCTTTGGAACTGTCCCTGAAAAGGATGGATAACCCTGGAATAACCTTCCCAAATCAGGATATTCCATGATTCCATGATCAGAGAGCTGTCCCTTGAAAAGGATGGATAAACCTGGAATATCCCTCCCAACTCAGGATGTTCCATAATTCCATGATCACACAGCTATCCTTGAAAAGGACGGATAAACCTGGAATATCCCTGAATATCCCTCCCAGCTTGAGATATTCCAAGAATCCATGACCACAGAGCTGTCCCTTGAAAAGGACGGATAAACCTGGAATCCGGGAGAACTCGCTTGGAAAACTCTCCCCAAACCTCCGAGATCCGGAGGCAGAAGGAGCCCTTTATTCCCTCCAGCCTGAAGCCGACTCCTCATTAGTGGGATGAGGTCATTCCTGGAGGATTGGGATGGGATCCCTCCAAAAAGCGGCCCTTGGAAGCTTTCCCTCCTCCAAGAGAAACGTGGGACCTCTGTCTCCCTTTCCTGGAGGATTCCAGAACTCCAAACAAGCCGGGAGTTGGCTCCGTGCTCCGGCATTACTCAGGAAATCTGGCAGGAGGGAAAACCGGTGGACATTCCAAAAAAAGAAAGAAAAAAATTCAGAATTCCTGGTGTTACAAGGAGTCCATTCAGTCGGAAAATCCCAGGCCGTTATCCCGTGCCAAGAACATCCAAATCAGGTAAAACCATGGCTTTGTTTTCCGGGCATTTTGGATTGGGGGGAATTTAATAGAGATGGGTTTGGAGCCGAAATTCCTTCCCTCGTCCCGGAATGTCTGGGATCCGGGAAAACACCGGGATTGGGGCAGGTAGGGAGAGGAGGAACAATAGGATTACCTGGATTGGGAGCTTTTCCAAGGGTTTATCCCTTTGGATTTTCCAAAGGGAAGAGATCAAATGCTTTGCTGTTTTAGGGATTAGGGAAGGAAGGGAGAGAGGTGCAGGATTTTTGGGAATCGGGGAATTTCTCCTGGAGCCAGGGGGATTTTGATGGGAAACAAGGAAGGAATGGGATACGGCTGATGGGGGAGCCGGAGATGTTTGGTCCGAGGTTTTTCTTGGATCAGGAGTGAACACAGAGGTTTCACATCCCAAAATTCTCTGGGTTGGGTCGGCAAAGCTCTGGAAAATCCTGGAGGGAAGAGTGGAAAGGGCACGGTCAGAGCAATCCAATTTATCCCAAGTTTCTTGGATGTTTAGGGAAAATCACAGGGAATAAGGCAAGGAACGGAAAATGGCAGCCAAGTAGCGGAGTTTTTTGGGATGGAGGTGTTGGGATTTGTGGGATTCAGCAGGTCCAGATGGAGGAGGAAGTTGTGCTGGGATTGGGAATTCCCAGGGATAATTCAGGCAGGAAGGAATCTCAGGAGGTGTCCCGTCCAGCTTCCAAAACTGTATTCCTCAGGGATTTATCCAGCCTGACCTGGAAAACTTCCAGGGACAGGGACTGTGTGACACCTCTGGGAATTTCTGGCACATCCAGGATCCCAAATAATTCCCATTTTGCCATGGCAGGGAGTCGGGACTGGATGATCCTTAAGGGCCATTCCAACCCCGTAACATTCCATGATTCCTTGATTCCACTGGGATGGGACGGGACGGGATGGGATGGGAATGGACTCTCCCCAGATATTTTCTGGGAACTGAGAGAGTCCTCCCATCACCAATCCTAAAAATCCTACGAAAATTCCCATTTCTGCCAGAGCGGGAGGAGCATGGGAATCCTTCATCCCGCCAGATTCCATTGGCACCATTCCCTGGTCCTCACCTCATTTGGCCACTTCCGTCTGGTTGGATTTTGTTCCTCCCTCTTGGGAAAATGGGGATGGAGCTCAGAGGTGCCTTGGGAATGCTCAGATGTGGGATAATGGGATACAACATCGGGATATCCATTCCTCCCTGGTGGTGTTCAATGGGATGAGGAAGAGAGGATGAGCGGATGGATGGGGATTTGGATTTGGATTTGGATTTGGATTTGGATTTGGATTTGGATTTGGATTTGGATTTGGATTTGGATTTGGATTTGGATTTGGATTTGGATTTGGATTTGGATTGGGATTGGGATTGGGATTGGAATTGAGATTGGGATTGGGATTGGGATTGGGAGCCATTCCCTGTGTCCTGTCCCTCCATCCCTTGTCCCCAGTCCCTCTGCAGCTCTCCTGGAGCCCCTGCAGGCCCTGCCAGGGGCTCTGAGCTCTCCCTGGAGCCTTCCCTTCTCCAGGGGAACATTCCCAGCTCTCCCAGCCTGGCTCCAGAGCAGAGGGGCTCCAGCCCTGCAGCAGCTCCGCGGCTCCTCTGGGCTCTCTCCAGCAGCTCCACGTCCTTCTGCTGTTGGCCCCAGGGCTGGGGCAGCTCTGATTCCCACGGGGAATCACCTGAGCAGGGCACAGGGACACAATTCCCACCTTTCCCGCTGCTTTGGAGCAACCCCAGTGGGAGCTGAAATCCGTGGGAAGGCTCAGAAGTTCCTGAGTGGGGAGAAGGAGAAGCTCTGGCACGGGAGCCGCGAGCTCACAAACCCCTTTTGTCGGGAATTATCCTGGAACAGCCAACGGCTCCCGTCCAATCCCCGGGAAAAGCTACGAGGAGAAGACGCCTTGGGATTGAATTGTTTTCCTGCCAAAACCTCCCGTCCCTCCAGGTGTGGCCATTCCCCCGTTCCCAGAAATCCTGACGGGGTGGGAAGCCTCTCCTGAGCCAGGCCGATGCTCTTGGAATATAAATATCCCTGGAAAAGAGACAGCCTGAATGTCAACGAGTGGAAATGACCTTTCCCTGCTGAGGCTCCGGGTATCCACTCACATTTCTGGATCCAAGAACAAATCCAAAGCCTCGGGAAGGTGAATCCAAAGAAGTGTCCAAACTCTGGAGGTGGCACCGAGTCCTGGCGGCCGCTCCCGGCCTGGATTTGCTCCGTGAGACTCGGAGGCACCAGGATTTCTGTGTTTGGGTCGGGAGAAAGCTGCGGAGAGAAGGGGGCTTTGTTTTATCCGTGTTGTTTTTATGGAAAAGGGAAAAACAGATTAGGGTGGGAAGTGAGGAGAGCGGTTATTTCTGGAAGCAGCTCCGTGCCCAGTGTTCCCTCTCCGGGAGGGAAGCGGCGTTTTCCCCGCAGGGCTTGGAAAGGGCGAGGGAAAGGGAGGGAAAGGAGCCATCCCAAGGGATTTTCCAGGCTTTTGAGGGTTGGGATTAGATCATCTTCGAGGCGCCTTTCATCCCAAACCATTCCACGGTTCCGGAGGAGATTCCAGAGGGACACAACAGTGGGAAAGGGGAGGAAACCGTGTGCCGGAGCAATTCCAGGGGCTCCTTTCCCAGGATTGTTCCAGGGTTGTTGTCAGCGTCTCCAGGATAATTCACCTCCGAGGTGTGACTGTTCCCTGACAGTTCCTGATCCCGGTATCCCTGTTTGGTGAAAATTCCTGGAATCGTGGAATGGTTTTGCTTGGAAGGGACCTTAAGGATGATTTAATCCCGGCCTGCCATGGGCAGGGATGACTCCCACGCTCCCAGGTTGCTCCAAGCCCTCTCCAGCCTGGCCTTCGACACTTCCAGGGATCCGGGGGCAGCCACAGTCCCATCCTTTTGCAGGAATTCTCCTGCCCTTTTCCAGTCAGGACTGGGAGGAGATTCCAATTCCAGTCTCAGTGCTGCGGGTGATTTTCCCAGGCTTTTCCAGCAGCAGAATAAAATCTGAGCATCCTGGGATAGTGGAAGGCGTCCCTGCCCATGGGATGATCCTGAAGATCCCTTCCAAACCACTCCATGATTCCATGGTTTTCCAAATCAGGATCCTGGGGAGTTTCCTAAAAAAAATCCATCCATCAGTCATCTGTATCTGTTCCCTTTCCTCCTCCCAGCTTCCAAACCTTCCCAAAAATGGGATAAACGATCCCAGGGATGCCCAGACCATGGAGTAAAGCTGCTGGTGTTTATCTGGAAATCAGGGGAAAAATTCCAAGGCCTGAGGAAAGATTTGGCTCTCAGGGATAAACAATTTTCCCCCTTTTGTTCTGGAATTGTTTTCACCCCATTCCAGGGCCGGGTGCGAAGGTTGCACCTCATCCGAGGACAAAGGAGCAAAATGTGAGGAAAAAAGCAGGAATTAAAAGAAAAAAAAAAAAAAAATAGGGATGCGTGTTCCAGGGAATTGCTCCAGCAGAGCAGAGCTGTGCCTGGCACGGAGCTGGCAGTGCCAGGACCTCCAGGGAATCCTGAACCGTGGTCACAGCTGGGATGGATTCCCTCTGGGAATGCTCCGGCAGCCAAGGATATCCTCAGATTCCCAGCTTGACAGGCACGGAGGGGTCCATGGATCATGGATGGTGTCCAGGAGAGCTGCAGAGGGACTGGGGACAAGGGATGGAGGGACAGGACACAGGGAATGGCTCCCACTGGGAAAGGGGAGATTGGGCTGGGATCTTGTGCAGGAATTGCTGCCTGGGAGGGTGGGGAGGGGCTGGGCTGGAATTCCCAGCTTTGCTGTGGCTGCCCCTGGATCCCTGGCAGTGCCCAAGGCCAGGCTGGATCCATCTGGGATGGTGGGAGGAGTCCCTGCCCATGGATTGGGTTGGCTCTGGATCCTCTTTCATTCCCTCCTAATCCAAACCAATCCATGATTACATGATCCCATTTCCTCCGGCTCTGAGCTTCTCCTTCCTTCTTCCATGTGGAAGACAGGGAACTGGGAGAAATATTCTGCTGCCAAGGCAGCAAAATTCCTCATCTTTCCAGGACAGCTTTGACATGGATGCAATTCCCTGCTTTCATTCCCTCCTCACTTCCTCATCACCCTCAACCCCGCTGCCCGTGCCAGCAAAATTCACCTTCATCCCTAAAATTCCACGATTTTCCCAGCAAAAAATGGACAGAGCTGCAGCTGAACTGTTCAAAAAGCCCCAAATTTTGTCCCTATTTTTTTTTTCTGGGGAACAAAGGACTCTGGATTTTGGAATGTTTTGTTCCACTCCAAGGTGCTTTGCTTTGCTTTTAGCTCCTTTAATCCTCTCAAGAAATTGTTTCAATTCCATGCTGACACCAGGAATTCTTTTTGAAACCGGGAATTCCAAAGGACTCCGTTATTTTACTTTTAATTTCTTTTCCCAAAAAGGCCTCAGCGCTGTTTTTATGGGTTTTATTTTTTCTCCCAGTGGAAACAATTCCCTGAATTTCTGCATCATTTAATCCTGGGAAGAAAAAAAAAAAAAAAAAAAGAAAAAAGGGCCGTGATGTGTCCCTGTCAGAATTAACACCAGCTGTGGCTGAATCCCAACGCGTGTTCCCATCGGATTGCCCTTAGGAAAGCACCTTCCTTCCTGGAATCCCTCCATCTCTGAGTGCACGACATCCCCACTATCCCAGAAACTCAGGAATGGCTTTTAAAGGGAAGAAAAATGGGATACAAAGTCTTGGAGGTAAAGGCATGGGATTGTGGAGTGGTTTGGGATGGAAGGGACCTTAAGGATTCTCCCATTCCCACCCTGTTCCATGGGCAGGGACACCTCCCACTGTTCCAGGTGGATCCAGCCTGGCCTTGGGCACTGCCAGGGATCCAGGGGCAGCCACAGCAAAGCTGGGAATTCCAGCCCAGCCCCTCCCCACCCTCCCAGGCAGCAATTCCTGCACAAGATCCCAGCCCAATCTCCCCTTTCCCAGTGGGAGCCATTCCCTGTGTCCTGTCCCTGTTCCCCGGCTGTCCCCTCCTGGCAGGGACTTGTGCAGAGCCACAAGGTCCCCCTGAGCCTCCTTTTCTCCAGGCTCAGCCCCTTCCCAGCTCCCTCAGGAATTCTCCAGCCCCTTCCCAGCTCCCTTCCCTTCCCTGGACACGCTCCAGCCCCTCCGTGTCCTTTTCTTGGCCCAAAATTTTGGGCATCTGCAGATCCGAGCAATTTCGCTGAGATTTTAGCAGAGGAACCTTGGGACTCGCAGACCTCCCAGGAATATTCCCAGCAGCCTTTTCTCCCTTTGGAATATTCCTGGATGCTGAATGAAATGGATGCACCTCATCAACAGTGAATGGATGAATTTTCACTCTGAATCCATTGCTCCAAAAAAAAAAAAAAAACCCCACAAAAACCAGGATACAGGATGGGAAGCTTCAAACTGCTCCCAAAACTGTCCCTGGAAAAATCCAGATCCCCCACCAGGTTCAAATTCAATTTAACAGGGATGAAACAATTCCCATTTCTGGGAAGGACAGGATTCTTCAGGAATGTCAAGTATTCCCGAATTTACAGTTGTGCGTCATTCCCGTTTAGGAGCCTATGGAGAGATGGAGCTCGTCTGCATTTCCCGGCCTTGAGAAACCTCGGGAAATCTTCGGAGCCATTCCCAAGCATCTGGGATGGGAAAAGCCGAGGGGCTGGTTGGAACTTTCTGGCAAGGAAGGAGCAGGGAAGGGAAGGGCCCGGGAGCGGGAATTTCTCCACGTCCGGAGGAGAAGGAGCTGGAAGCGATTCAGAGCTCCGGAGGCCCCAAAATCCCGGCTGGAATCCCAGCGCTTGTATCCCGCTCATTTTCGGGAGGCTGTAATGGGAAACAGCAGCCAGGGATAAGCGGCCGTGGCCGCGTGAGCTCCGGGCCGGGACAATCCCGAGGTTCTCGGGAGCTACTGCTCTGGCAAATCCCTGCTCCCAGGGGCGCCGGAGCACGGCGCTTTCCCTGGAAGCGGGAGCAGAGCGGCTGGAATGTTCATGGAGAGATGGATGCGGGGATGGAGAGGGGCTGAGAGATCCGAAGGGGGAGGAACAAAGTCATGGATCTGGCAGGGAGCGGGGTGGGAAGCCTGGGAGTGGTGGTGGGATCCGTGATCCGGAGCTCCGTCCTCTCCTGCCTGGAATTCCTCCCTGCTGTTGTCCTCATGGAGCTGAGGGTGGAGCAGGTCTCCAGAGGGACCTGGGGAAAAGTGGAAAATCAGCCCCAAAATTGTGATTTTTGCACGGATGAGCCCAGAAAAAAAACCCACTCAAACCGCTCCCAGGATTTGGAGTGTGGCCTCATTGTCACTGGATTGGGATGGGATGGGATGGGATGGGATGGGATGGGATGGGATGGGATGGGATAGGGATGGGATGGGATGGGATGGGGATGGGATGGGATGGGATGGGGATGGGATAGGGATGGGATGGGATGGGATGGGATGGGATGGGATGGGATGGGATAGGGATGGGATAGGGATGGGATAGGGACGGATGGGGCAGCAGCCCTTTGTGTTTGCTGTGAATTCCCTGCAGATGATCCCACACCCTGGAGCTTTTCCACCTGAATTCTGCTCCAGAAGTTCTCTGGATCCACCGGGAAGAGCCTGTGGATGCACCAGCCCGGGACCTTCATGTGGGATTCCGAGGTTCGAGTCCCAGTCCTTGGGAGGGAATTCCTTGCACGGCCACTCCCCCTGGAGCTCGCTCCGGTGGGATTCCAAGGGAAAACCACAAAACCATGGAAGGGTTTGGGTTGGGAAGGGACCTCACCCAACCCCAGCCCCACACCTCCCGCTATCCCAGCCTGCTCTTCCAGGGGATCCTTCCACCTTCCCATTCCTTCCCATTCCTTCCCATTCCTTCCCATTCCTTCCCATTCCTTCCCATTCCTTCCCATTCCTTCCCATTCCTTCCCATTCCTTCCCATTCCTTCCCATTCCTTCCCATTCCTTCCCATTCCCGTTCCCTCCTCGGAATCCAGCACAGCTCCAGCATTCCAGGACCCTCTCCAGCCATCCCACCCCTCGCTATTCCCGATGGGAAGGATCAGCCGTGCCCAAGCCAGCCCCGAGCACGATCCACGAGGATCTGTTGACAGGGGAAATCCAGGCCGGGCCGGAGATCTGAGGGAGCCGCTGGCACTGCTGGATCCTGGCACTGGGACAATTCCCTGGATTTGCCCTGGATCCTTCTCCCGGGGAGTTTTGTCCCCCCGAGGGAATTTATGGCTCAGCCAGAGGCGGGAATCCCGTGCCAGGATTTTAACGAGGCCTTCCTATAAATATTTCTCTTTCAGCTTAGGATGAAGGCGGGGTGTGCTCCGATGGAAAGGAGGGAAAAGCCGGGGAAATCCATTTGTTTTCCCACTTAAACCAAACCACACATCCCCGTGATTATGAGCAGCATCCTCTGGCGAGCATGTCCCTGGTTTTTTTGCTGGAATTATTTATGTCCCGCGAGTGGGAATTGCGCAGGGCCTGGTGCACAGCTCCCAGCTCCTGGGCTGTGAAATTGTTCCCATTTGTGGCTCAAACAAAGGGAAACAACTGGAAAACAACGGGATTTATGGTTTGTCCAAACATCTGTGGGATTACACTGGAGCTGGTGGTTGGAAAAGGAATTTTTTCCCTTTTTTTTCCCAAATGTTTGGTCTATTTTGGGGGTGATTGTTGGGGGGTTTTGTTGTTTTGGGGGGGTTTTAGGGGTGGGGTTTTTTTTTCTGGAAAATCCAGCTGGTGGCAGAGGCAGCTCTGGGAAAACCCCACAAAGAGGATGAGGATGGAGATTGTCAGTGTGAAAGGTGTGTGAGGAGTTCAGGGAGGAAAAATCCATGGAAAAACAGGGATATCTGCAGCGTTTTCCCCCAGAACACGAGAACTGGTGACAGGAGCATCTCAGAATCCCTGGAGTGTCCAAGGGCAGGTTGGACATTGGGATTGGAGCAACCTGGGATAGAGGGAGGTGTCCCTGAGCATGGATGGGGTGGGGATGGGATGGGATTTAAGGTCACTTCCCACCCAACCCATTCCAGGGTTCTGGAGCCCCTCTGCTCTGGGAATGCTGGGAATGTTCCCCTGGAGAAGGGAAAATTCCAGGGAATCCTCAGAGTCCCTGCAAGGGCTCCAGGAGAGCTGCAGAGGGACTGGGGACAAGGGATGGAGGGACAGGACACAGGGAATGGCTCCCACTGGGAAAGGGGAGATTGGGCTGGGATCTTGTGCAGGAATTGCTGCCTGGGAGGGTGGGGAGGGGCTGGGCTGGAATTCCCAGCTTTGCTGTGGCTGTCCCTGGATCCCTGGCAGTGCCCAGGGCCAGGCTGGATCCACCTGGGGATGTGGGAGGTGTCCCTGCCCATGGATGGGGTGGAATTGTTGGGATTTAAGGTCCCTTCCCACCCAAAGCATTCCATGATCCTCCAAAGTCCTTTCTGACACCCCCAGCGTGGCTGTGGCAGCAGCACTTGCTGCTGGCTCTGATAATTAACCTGTTAATTACTTAAACACTGGAATTAAATTATTATTTTTGTTGCCAAATTCCAATTTCTCCATATCCACATTTTTTCCCCCAGACTGTGCTGGCTGTGGGAGAGTTTTCCACACAAAAAGTATTTGAAAAACAAGATCAACATTTTTCCTTTCCCATAAAAAGATGCATTTCATTCTCTGCTCCTAAGTGTCCCCTTTTTTCGGAATTTAAACTGGGTGTAATCAGGATAAACTGGAATTTTTAAATAATTTCTGATCATTAAAATGGAATTCCATAGAATCCAAATTATTTCCACTACAATTTGTGATTCCAAATAGTTCTGGAGATCTTCCTTTCCTATTTCTTCATCTCAAGTGGGAGAAGTGTTTCAATATCCTGATGTTTTCCAGGATCCGGGAAAGCCGCCTCTTCCACTGCCCCCTTTTCCCAAGGTATGGAGACGCGGTGAGACAAAACGTGTCATCCAAAAATTCCTGAGGAGAAATTCCCAGTTTTGTGCCCGCAGCCCCTTGTCCTCCATCCCTGTTTGCCGGATCCTGTGCCACAGGGAGCTGGAAAAGAGATGGAAAAGCCTTGGATGAGTCGTGGATTTTGCCACCTTGCTGGAAGAGCTGAATTTTGTGGGAATCTCAGGGAAAGGGCTCTGAATTCCAGCTGTTTGTAACACCCGTGTGCTGATTAGGGATGAATCCCGGGATCCACACCTTTGGGAGCTGTGAGAGAATTCCCTTTCCTTCCCAGAAATCCACCCGGTGGATAATTCCTGAGGGCAAGGTGAGAGAAATCCCGACGGGAATCACTTCTCCTCTCTGTGCTTCGCTTCCCTGACCTGAAAAACGGGATTTAATCCATGGAAAAGCTTCTTCCAAAGGGTTTGGGGCAGTGATAAGATTTGGGTTCCTCATTCCCATGAGAAAAAGCAGAGAGCCGGAATTCCAGGCTGGAATAATCAGCGCCAACACCCCCGGGCATGGATAAGGTGGGAAGCGCACTCCAAGTGAAGTCGCCTCCTTGGCACTTCCCACCTTTCCCTGGGAATCATCGCCCGGAGGTGATGGGAAAACATTCCCCGCCCTGGCTCCCACAGGGCACAGCACCCCCAGATCCCAAGGTTTTCCGGGAATGTCCTATTGGTGTTCCCAAGGGCTGAGGGGAGGTGATCACATCTGTAATTCCGGCTGCATCCAGGGCGGAGAGCTGGCTCCTGGGAAACAGCTCTGGGCATGGAATTATTTTCCTTAGGAAACCCTCCCTGCCCGGAGTGCTTTGATTCCTCTTTCCCTGGAATGGAGTTGTGGGAATCTTGTTTGGATGTGGGAATCTCTTCCATGAGCATCAATCCCTCCTCAAAGAAAGTCTGGGGATGGGAAGGGCTTCCAAACAATCCAAAGGTTGTGTGTGCTCTTCTTTTCCCGGGAAAAGAGCAGCAGGGGTGTGAATCCAGCTGTGGGGTGGGTAAAACAGACGGAATTTGGGAAGGTGGGGTTGGAATTGGAGAGCTGCTGGAAGGAGATTTGGGACCACTTGGAATTTTTGTGCCCCGGAGTGAAGGAAAGGCAAGAAAATCTGGCAAAAAATCCCCGGAATTGTTCAGATCCGGGTGTCACCGGCTGTGCCTGGTCCAAATCCAAAGGGAGCCAGGGCCGGACATCCCCGCCCCGATGGAGTCACCAGGTACAAAGGGATGTTTGGGAGTCTGATCCCAAAAAAGTGACCTCATCCCGCTGGGAATTTTGGGTGGGTCAAACGACGACAGCGACCGCAGGCTCTTACTCAGAGCGAGGTTTGTGTGGGAAAGGCAGGGAATCAATCCCAGAAAAACAAAAGGCTTTGGAAAAATTCCCCGGGCTCCACGGAGGAATTCTGGCACACAGAATTCCATGGATTGGAGATTCCAGTTTGTACTGGAGGGGAGAATCCTGATTATATTGGATGGATCCCGTCCATTCCCCTCCTCACAAAACTGCTCCGATCCCAGGTGGTGTCCAAGGAATGAGCATGGAAAACCATGGATAACACTATTATTATTATTATTATTATTATTATTATTATTATTATTATTATTATTATTATTATTATTATTATTATTATTATTTCTATTCCATTCTATTTATTTTATAATTATATATATGATTATATATTTAGTATATATAGTATATAGTATATATAATATATAATATATAATATATAATATATAATATATAATATATAATATATAATATATAATATATAATATATAATATATATATTATATATAATATATATTACATATTACATTACATTACATTATATGTAATTAATATATATAATAAATATATAATATCTAATCATATAATGTAATATAATATAATATGTAATATAAAATAATAATAATGTTATTATTGTTGTTATTGTTATTATTATTATCATAATCATTATTTTTACTATTACTATTATCCTATTATTATTATTACTATTATCATTATTGCCAAGTAATTGTAATTAAAAAATTCTAATTCTAATGACATTAATAGAAATTTTATTAATTCTAATGACAAAAACATAGAAATAAATAATTTCCACCTGGAATAATTAATATTAATATTCCCTTCTAGTATTTCCGGGAATATCCCATTCCAGGATTTTGGTTCCTGCTCCGGGAAATATGTTGGGCTTTGGCCTCTGCTCCTGTTAAATCCCTGGAAAACAGGGGTGCCAAACCCCTCCTGGGTTTTTTTTTCCTGGGATTTTCCAGGCCCCAATTCTGGTGATTTTTTTTCTTTTCCAAGAAGTAAAATTCCTTCTAAAGTCCCCAAATTGTTTTCCTAAGGGAAAAACGTGGGATAATGTGGTGATGTTTTCCATGGACTTGCCCTTGTTTGGAGGTGGGAGGGCTCTGGAGCTGGCTGGAATTTGGGGATGGCAAATTTTACCAGGAAAAATGAAAAGTAATTGGAATTTTGAACAGAAGGAATCCTCACAATCCCAGCTCAGCTTTTCCAGGGAATTGGGATTGTGATCCTACAATTCCAGGAAGGATAGGTTCCTATCCTTCATCCTGATTTTCTGGGATAAATTAAGGGTTGTGCTTAGGAATGACCCAGGAAAACGCACCCTTGGAGACTTTTTTCCTAGTTTGTGACTCCATGAGGAAATCTGGGATCCAGGCAGTGCCGGGAACAAATTCCAGGGGGAAAAGAGGTGGGATTTGGCTGAAGATTCCAGAGGGATTCTGGTTTTAGCTCAGCCAAACTGGAGCAGAATTTCTTCATTTCCAGTCCCCAAATCTCCCAGAAAGGAAAAGCTTCCATGCACTTCCCAGCCCTGTCGTGTTCCCAGAATTCCCGGATTTTGATGATTCTACATTCCATGACTTCCACCTGCTCCTAAAACCTGGAGAGTTTTGCTGTTTTCCTGCAAATCACAGCCTGAAATCCGATCCCATTCCCACCCCATCCACGGGCAGGGACACCTCCCACATTCCCAGGTGGATCCAACCTGGCCCTGGGCACTGCCAGGGATCCAGGGGCAGCCACAGCAAAACTGGGAATTCCAGCCCAGCCCCTCCCCACCCTCCCAGGCAGGAATTTCTTCCCCAAATCCCATTGATTGTGCAGAATTCCATCCTCCACATCCCAAATCCGTGGAAGAGAAGGAATTTCCCTGCCCAGCTCCCTGATGCCGGGGGACAGAGCCCCTGGATCCCACTTGGAGCTCGGCCAGGGTTTGGAATCCGCCCCTCCGTGTCCAACCCAGCGTTAGAACAACAAATCCTTTCCTCATCTCTAATTCCTGGGATTCCGTGAGCCCTCCTCTGCCTAAACTCCTTGGGAAAACATCCAGGGCACGGCCCCGGCTGCGTTTCCGAAGGAATTTGTGGGATTATGTCGGACAGTTCCGGGCGAGCCGAGATCAAAGGTATCGGGTTGCAGGTTTAACAAATCCTAACGGGATGTGACAGCCGGGTCATTCCATGGCTCTGAGCTGCCAGGATGGATTGCAGGAAATCTCCTCTTCCAGGAGGTTATTCCAGGATGAGCACAGGGGATGCTGCCGTGTGTTGTTTTTAGGGAATTTTAGAAATGGAATAAACGGGAAGAGGATTCAAGACGGAGCTTGAAGGGAAGGGGAATCAGATCGGAGTTTTGATGTTTGGAATTCCAGATATTTGGAGGAGGGATGGATTGGAGCAGGGATGGGTTGGAAGAGGGATGGATTGGAAAAGGGATTGGAAAAGGGATCAGTTGGAAGAGGGATGGATTGGAAGAGGGATTAGTTGGAAAAAGGATCAGCTGGAAGAGGGATGGATTAGAAGCGGGATGGATTGGAGGAGGAATGTTTTATTATCCATTGGCATCTCCAGAAATCCATGGGATACAGCAGATGAACTGGAACCTTTGGAGTTTTGCAAGGAATAACAATTTTATTCCCAGACCTCCGAGGCAGCGGCACCACTCGGAACCAGCGGGGAAGGGTTTGGGATGTTGTGGATGGGGTCGGACAGGATCCAGCCCAGGACCCCCCCATTCCCTGGGCTGATCCGTGGAAATTCTTCCCAGAAATAACCGACCCATCCCTGTGTTCCCACCACCAAATCCAGCCCAAATCCCAAACAAATTCCAGCTCCTGGGAGGAAAATAAACTCCAGCCCAACCCCCCATTTTTGGTGGCCTTTGTGGCCAGGAAAAGCCTTTGGGATGCTCAAAAATCCCAAATGATGGATTTTATCCTATTTGGTGCCACCACGGAGTCTTCCAAAGCAGCCCTGGAGAGGATGATCCAAATCCAGGATTTTGGCTCACGGCAGCTCAGGGATCAAACCATTGCCCAGCATTCCAAAATCCAACAGGAAGCTGTTGGTTTGTGAGGAAAAAAAGGCAGGAATGAGATTCCCAGCAGCTTCCAGCTCCAGGATTCTCTTTTAGAGGGGAAAAGGTCGCCAAAGGTGAATCTATCCAAAAGGTGAATCATGACTGGAAAGAATTCCAGGAGGAAATAATCTCATAGATTGGCAGGGCAGCTGCTGATAGCAGCTTGGATCCCTAAAAACCGACAATCCACGGATCCAGCTCTGGCTCCTCAGCTCCCTCTTTTTTCCCACCTTTTTTCCTCCAGATGTGAGGCTGGAAACCTGAGGAACAAAGATATCCCCGGTGCTTTGGGAAGTTAATTCCTTAGGAAAACAAAGCAAACCCCCGGGATTAAAGGGAATGAGCTGGTGAGAAATCCTGGGATTCCTCAGGGTTTTGACAGCCTCTTATCTCCGGAATGAGTGACGGGAAAAAAGCGGAGCCAGGGCGGCTGCGGCAGCAGGTGGAAAAAAATAACAGGGAAGGAATTGGCCAGGAAAATGGAAAGATCAAAAAGTCCAGACAGTTCCGGAAAAAATATGGGAGGAAAGGATAAGGAGGACACGGAGAGGGCAACGGAGGGAAGTGAAAAATAGAGAAGCTGATTTGGACTTGGAATTTTCCTCTGTGGTTCCAAAAAATTCGTGGTCAAGAGCCAGACATGAGGAATGACCTCACTGAGGCCTTCCAGGACCTGAGGAGGAGCAGGAAAAGGAGGGAGAGGGAATTTTGGATGGGATGCAGGGACAGGACACAGGGAATGGCTCCCACTGGGAAAGGGGAGATTGGGCTGGGATCTTGTGCAGGAATTGCTGCCTGGGAGGGTGGGGAGGGGCTGGGCTGGAATTCCCAGCTTTGCTGTGGCTGCCCCTGGATCCCTGGCAGTGCCCAAGGCCAGGCTGGATCCACCTGGGATGGGGGAAGATGTCCCTGTCCATGGAATGGGATGAGTTTCAGATCCTTTCCCCCCCAAAGCATTCCATGATTCCCTGATTTTCTTCCCTGTGAGCAGTGCCAGAGGAGCCCGGAGCAGTTTGAGGGATGTTTCCACACAAACATTTCTGGAGCGGTTTTAAAGCCAAGCCAACCTTTTCCCGGCTCCTGGAATCGCTTTGAACTTTGGGAGCCACTTTGGAGCACCAGAACCGCAGCGATTCCCAAGCTCCACACAAAACTGGGTGAAGAGAAATCCCAAAAAAAGCTTTTTTGGAGGAAAACCAGCTCCGTGTGCCCAGCAGCGTGGGAAGGAAGGAGCTGCCAGCCGGACCAGACCCAATCCAGGGAAGAGCAGCTGGGATTCCATGGAAATAACTCAGCCCCATCCCCGGGTGATAAAACAGCTGAATTCCAGCCCAGCTGATCCCGGAGTAGGGAATAAATCTGGGAAGTTCTCACTCCCTTTTTTCTGTGCTGGGGGTGCAGCTGAGCCTGGAAAAGGGAAGACTTTTCTGGCAAGAAAGGAATTTTTTTCCCAGTTTTTTTGCTGTTGGAAAGAAGCCAAGGGCTGAACGTCCCCATCCACAGCGGAGCCAGAGCAGAAGGAGAGAGGGAAAAGGCAGAAGGGAGGGAAAGGAGATCCAGGAAAAATGAAATTAAATCAAATCTGGGAGGTGTGGAAAGGGAGAGAGAAGGGAGGGAGAAGGAATTAAAAGAGGGAGAAGATGGGAAGGGAAAGGAGGAAGGGAGAAGGAGACTCTGGAAAAAAATGGGGGATGGGAAAGGGAAAGAAAAATGAGAGGGAAGAGATTTAAAGGGGAGATGTGAAGGAAGAAAGGGAATTGTGGAAAAAAGGGGGAGCAGCCGGTTTGGGAATTGTGACAGGGAAAAAGGGGGAGAAACAGGTTTGAGAATCGCGGGAAGTGGAAAAGGGGGAGCAGCCGGTTTGGGAATTGTGACAGGGAAAAGGGGAGAGACTGGTTTGGGAATTTTGCACAGGAAAAAGGGGGAGCAGCCAATTTGAGAATTGTGAACAGGAAAAGGAGGAGGAGCTGGTTTGGGAATTGTGACAGGGAAAAGGGGAGAGACTGGTTTGGGAGCTGTGACAGGAAAAATGGGGAACAGCTGATTTGGGAATTTTGGGCAGTAAAAAAAGAGGGAGCAGCCAGTTTGGGAAAGATTTGAGATTTCCAAACAGGAATTTCTGCCCAAAAAATGTGGAGCAGGGCACAGGGGAAAAAAGCGGGAGGAGAGAGAGAGGAATCGCAGGAAAAACCCTGGAATGTCATCCAGCCCAGGCTCCCCAGGGGGGAGCAGCGGGGCTGGATCCTTGGGAATGAGGAGGGTTTTCCCTCCCAAACGCTTTTTCCTCGCGGCATTCCCAACTCGGCTCCCGAGCATCCCAATCCCGATCCCTCCCTGCCGTCCACGTGGAGCTGTTTGGAGAACAAACAATTCCCGAGCTGCGGCTGCCCCGCCGGCGGCCCCCGGGAATTCCTTCCCGAACAATCCCGGGATCGCGGCCTTTGGCTGCCCCGGAGTGACCCCCGGGAGCGGCGGGACGAATCCCTTCTCTTCCCATCTTTTTCCCATCTTCTGCTCCAAGGAAAAAGGGAAACGTGGAAAAAAAAAATTGGCGGGAGCTGTTGGGCGAGGCCTCTCCCAAAAAATCCAACCCTCCCCCCCCGCCACTGGAATATTTCCCTCCCCTGGGATCGGCGTCCAAGTGGGAAAAATGTTCCTCCCAGGATCACTTCCAGCTTGGAAAAGGCGTTATTTATGGGACACGAGCATCCAAGGGAGGTTTTGTTTGCTTTTTCCAGATGTCCTCAAAATCCAGCCGGGAAAGGGACGCTCAGGGCGCCGGAGGCGATGGAAATTTGTGGGAGAAGCAAATTTTATCTGGGATTTGACCCCGGACGAGGCTGCAGAGGTCCAGAAGGGTTTTCCAAACCAATCCCTCCTCCTCACATCTCCCTGGAAAAGGGTTTTTCCTGGATTTTCGTCTCTCTTCCAGGAGCTGGGTAACACCAGACCTCCGAGAAAGCTCGGAAATCTCCAGGTGAGGAAAAAATTCCTTTTGTTTTCCTCACCGGGTCCTCCCTGTCTTGGGAAATTCAGTGCACAAGGGAAGAAGGTGGAAGCCGAGGGATGAATTCCCTTTCTTTCTGTGCCTTGCCTTGGAAAATTCCTTCCTCTGTTAAAGGAGGTGGAAATTCCTCATGGAAAATTGTTCTTTCCTCATGGAAAATGAGTTTGGAGCAAGTTACCGACATAGGATCTTGGAATTAGGGGGGAATCACTCAGGGGCAGCCCCGACATTCCCAAATTTCCACGACTGCTGGCTGGGATATTTCCAGGCTTTTTCACATGCCAAAGATTTTCCTGGTGCAGCAGGAAGAGCCAGAACCTGGAACTGAGCCAGAGGTTACAAACCTGAGGGAAAAACTGGCTCCAAAATTCCCGCTGAACCTCTGGATCAGCTGGAATCCCACAGGATTCCTGCGGCTGGAGGGAAAACCTTCCCAAAGGGCCAAGGAAAAGCTTCCGGTGGATACTCCAAGGTGGAAAAAGCAGAAATTCGGGAGCGTGTTTTTTTTTTTAATTTTAAAAACAATCTTTAATTTAATTTTAAAAATTAAAATTAAAAAAAATTAAAATTTCAAAAGTCAAATTTAATTCTAAAAATCAAATTCAGGGTCCCGTATCTGGTGCAGGTTCCAACAAAATCTGTGTTTCCATAGGAATTAAATAATCCTGGAATTGTTACGTTTTGAAAAGGTTCCAAGGTCGTCAGATCCAACCCAATTCCCACCGCATTCACCACAAATTTTTCCTCAAATGCCACATCCATGAATTCTTTGGACAATTCCAGGGATTCAGATTCCACCACTGTGCTGAGCATCCCATTCCAACCCCTGACAGCCATTCCCATGGATAAATTTTTCCTGACGTTTATTCCAAACCTTCGCTGACCTTGTCCCCAGTCCCTCTGTAGCTCTCCTGGAGCTCCTTCAGGGACTCTGAAGATTCCCTGGATTTTTCCCTTCTCCAGGGGAACATTCCCAGCCCTCCCAGCCTGGCTCCAGAATCCCAAAATTTTTTGGGTTGGAAAGGACCCTAAATCCCATCCCATTCCACCCTTTCCATGTTCAGGGACACCTCCCTCTATCCCAGGTTGCTCCAAGCCCCGATGTCCAGCCTGGCCTTGGACACTCCCAGGGATGAGGAATCCACAGCCACTCTGGAAAAGCTCTCAAACCCCTTATTCCCACTTTTCCACCCCATGTGGGTTTTCACACAACTCCTTCCTGGAATTGTTATCCCTGTCCTGTCCCAAATCCATCGCAGAGGTTCCATGGAGCGGTGATCCGTGGCAGGATCCAACGGAAAAATCCCTCTTTTTTGCCACATTCCCGGAGATTTTTTTTTTTTTTGCCATGTACTCACAGAGCTTTTTCCTCAGAAAACAGTGAATTATTTCCTCATCTTGCAGGAGGGGTCAGGACCAAGCTGACATCCATATTTCGGGAATGGTTCCTGCCCGCCTCAGCAGCGGGAGAAGCCACCAGAACATTCCAAACCCTGGCTCTTCCTCAAATCCTCCTTCGGCCGCAAACACCAGAGCCAAATATCCCGGATTTTTTTAAGTGCCACTGGAATGGGTGGCACCCGCAGCCAGGCCCCCGGATCGTTTGTGCATTCCCTGAAATAATTTGGGGTGTAGCAATCCCAGCCGGGGTTTGGGAGCCGGCTCCGTCCGGCTCCGGTTGGGATCGGGCCACGCCGCCGTGAAGGAAATGACTTGGAAGCAGAACCCCACGGATGGAAGACATCAAATCCGTCCGGACTTCAGGGCTTGGGGATGCTCCCTTGGACTCCTCATTCCAGAGGAATTTGTGGCCTCGCTGTCTCCAGGGTTCCTTTGAAGCTTTTCCGAGCCTGGCTTGGGGACGAGGGATTTTCCTGAGGTGACAGACGGGAGCAAAGAGTTCTCGTGGTGGGACTGGGGAAGGGCTTCACCCTGGGAAAGAAGGGAATTGAAACTGGGACACTCCCACATTCCCAGATGGATCCAACCTGGCCTTGGGCACTGCCAGGGATCCAGGGGCAGCCACAGCAAAGCTGGGAATTCCAGCCCAGCCCCTCCCCACCCTCCCAGGTAGCAATTCCTGCACAAGATCCCAGCCCAATCTCCCCTTTCCCAGTGGGAGCCATTCCCTGTGTCCTGTCCCTGCAGGCCTTGTCCCCAGTCCCTCTGCAGCTCTCCTGGAGCCCTGCCAGGGACTCTGAGGATTCCCTGGATTTTTCCCTTCTCTAGGGGAACATTCCCAGCTCTCCCAGAGCAGAGGGGCTCCAGAATCCTGGAATGGGAATGAAAGGAATCCAAAAGAAACCACCAAGACGAGGGACGTTGGGATGCTGTCACAGCTGGAGAAAACGGGAATCTTTCCCATTGGAGCCATGCAGGAGCCGATGAGAACCAAATTCCTCTTGGTAAGGAATTTCAGGGATAAATTGTGGGGAAGGAAAAGGCCGGGATGTGCTAAGGGAGATTTTGTGGGGAAGAACGGATGGGATAACTCTGGGTGATCCCAGGTGGGCTGGACAGAACATTCCAACCTCTGGAAAAATATCCCCCTTTCATTCCCTCTTCCCTTCAACGCTTCCCTAAAATCAATTAATTTTCATTAATTAACGGAGCTTTGGACCCACCCATTCCCAGGGAAAATAACCCCAAAACATTCCTTTTGTCCATTTGGATTGAAAAAAATGGGGAATTTCCTCTGGAAGCAACTTAAAATCCCACAGAGTTCCGCCCTTTCCTTCTCCACCTCTGATATTTATGCTGGGAATTCTTTTCTTTGGAATTCCCTTTTTTCCCTCCAGGATCATCCTTGCTCCAAAAGTCCTACAGGTCCATGAGAGCTTGGAATCCAAGGAATGAAATCCCTGGATTAAAACATTTCCGAGCTGTTTGCAGGGAGCGGTGACCCCAGGGGGAGATGGAAGGACAAACATTTGGGATGTGAATTCACCTGGAAAAGGGGATTTTGGGTTGTCTCCCTGTCTCCCTCTGATTCCAGCCGGGAAAACCATTCGGGATGCGGTCCAGGTTAAAATCTGGAATTTGGAGAGAGCAAAGCCCAGCTCTTAAACCAGGCCCAGACAAGCCCAGGGCTGGGCTTTAGTTCCAAATCCACCCCTTGAAGAGAAGGAAACTGAGGCACAGCCAAAACTCCAGTTGGATTCTTCCCGGTTTGGATCCACATCTGTGTCCAAAACTTTGGAGCAGCTTCTCCAGGGATTTTGTTTGTTAAAACCCAAAATTTTCCGTAGTTTCCACCTGGGTCCTTTCCAGGCCTGGAGTTTCATGGAAAGCTCCTTAAGACAAACAAATCCATGGAAAAATGAACTTCCTCCAGCCCTTTTCCAGATGATCCTGAGGAGTGGGAATGTCACAGCTCCAGCACTGGAGTTTTCCGCTGGTTGGGTTATCCTGATCCAGGTTTGCTTTTCCTCTGGGAATTCTCTCCTGGCTCTGCGATTTCCTGACCTGCTCCTCTGACCTCATCCAGTGGGATCACACCCTTCTTTTCCCGGGAAAAGCTCCTTGGAAAAGGGATGCGGAGCTGCCGTTGGCTGTGGTGCAGGTCCTCAATAATCCCTTCAAGATGATCCGGAAGATTCTTCTGAGTTCCATGAATGCTCTTTTCCAGGAATGATGAATCCTTCCCCCGTACTGTAAATTCCTGGTACGATTCATCATGATTAATTGTGAATTAATTGTGATTAATTATCTCATCAGCTCTTACCAAAAACCTCGTGGTTTTGGTGGAAGTACCAGGAAAAACCAGCAATTCCTTGGAATATCTGCTGGAAAGATCCACCAGGGATGCTCTAGGGTTGAGTTTGGAGGTGGAGGAGGGAGTGTGGAGCTCTGGATTTCACCCCGTGGGCCACGGAAATCTGGGATTGAGGGATTATTGCCAAGGAATCTCCAGAGATTTCAACCCTGGAAAAAGAGTTTTGTCTGTGCTCCTTGGAGATTTTCATGAGGGAAATTCCCTCAGGGAGTCGCAGCTCTGCTGGGACACCTTTGGGGATCCAAAAGGATCAAAAACCTCGGGAATAGGCAGCCAGACCTCGAATTCCAGGGATTCTCCTCACCCTCATCCCAACACAAACCTCACGGAGGTGCTCCGTGTGCTGATGATCTTCCCAGAGGGGACCCAAAATCCCGGGAAAAGGGAGGGGACGCCCCTGGATTCATCCCCGGGATCGGGAACTTCTGACTGCCCGCAGCAGAGGGCAGCAATGGCCCACACTCCACAGCCAGGCAATTCCAATGGGATTTGGGAATAAAACCCACTTGGAGCGTGCCTCAAAAAGAACCAAACCCATGGAAAAATCCCCTCGGCTCCGGGAGAAAGAGCTCCAAATCCAGGGATTTGCTTCATCTTTGGGTGATTCCTCTAACATCCAAAAAAAGTGGGAAGAGAGCAAGGAGAGGATGCAAAAAAAAAAAAAAAAAGGGGAATGTGGGTGATCCCGATGGAAAAATGACCCTCAGCCGTCCTTTGGATCCTCGTGGCTTTCCAGGAGGGCTTGGAATTAAGCACAGCTCAGGGAAAGATGGGGTGGAATCAGGGCTAAAGCAGCTTCTTCCCGATGGATCTGCAGCTTTGGAAAAGCTGGAATCTCTTTGGGATCTCCATCCCAGTTATCCCGGGGTCTCATGGAAGAACGGAGCCTTGGGGATCCAGCCCAAGCTCTTCCAGGTGTATTTCCCGGGAAGGTGCTTTGGAAGCACCTTCTGGCCGGTTATTCCCGAGGTTTTTGATCCTTTTAGATCCCCAAAAGTGTCCCAGTGGGAAAATTCTCCCTGAGGGAATTTTCCTCATGGAAATCTCCAAGGAGCACAGACAAAATCGATTTTCTGGGATTGAAATATTCGGAGGTTGCTTGGAAATAATCCCTCGATCCCAGATTTCCGTGGCTCACGGGGTGAAATCCAGAGCTCCACACTCCCTCCTCCACCTCCAAACTCAGCCTTAGAGCATTCCCTGGTTGATCTTTCCAGCAGATATTCCAAGGAATCGCTGTTTTTTCTGGATTTATCCACCGAACCACGAAGCACCCAGGCAGGGCTTGGGAGTTCATTCTGTACAATGAGGAAAGTTGGGATGGAGGGACCAATCCAAGGATAAACATCAGCATGGAGAGAAAGCAAACTGGGAATGCAGCTGTGCCTCTTCCCATGGGGAAAAACCCGGGATGACCCCCTGGATGGATTCTGTCGGTTTAGAGGGAATTTTCCATGTGGATATTTTTCTCCGGATTATCCAGTTGTTTTTCCTCACGGCATTTTTGGGATGGGAAACAGCACCGGGATCTCCAGGCACAGAGGCTGGGATGTGCCTCTGGAATGATTCCAGAGGTTCCAAGAGGAAGCTCCACTTGGATTGAGGAGCTGCTGGAACGATGACATTCCCTTCTCCCAGCCGGCCTGGGAAAAGCCGGGAAGCCGATCCCGGCCTGGGGAAGGGCCACCATTCCCTGCCTGCTCCCGGGAAGGCAGCAGAGCGGGGAATTCCTGGGAACACCCACACGCCTGGAATTACGGGATCGATCCGTGGAGGCCACGACTTTGGCATCCCCTGCTCTCCCACAGGTCGATTTAAATTAAATTGATTAAACCCTCGATTTAAATTAAATCGATTTGAACCGAGTCCTTCATTAAACGTTTTACATGCACGGCCGGGATTTTATTTTTGGGAGTATGGAGTTGCTTTGTCGGGTGCTGATGCCCCAAAATTTGGATTTTGTTAGACACCGCTCTTAATTTTTGAAAGATTTTTTTTTTACTTCGTGCTTTTAAGGTGTTTTTTAACATCTTACGGTGGTTTTTTAAAATAATAATAATAATAATAATAAAAATAACAACAACTATTATTATTGTTGTTATTTTATTATTATTATTTTCTTGGTATATGGTGTATGGTAGAGGTCTGATTTGATTAACTCTGCGTGCTTCAGTTTGGGTGTTCTGAGATAAAGATAAAGATAAAGATAAAGATAAAGATAAAGATAAAGATAAAGATAAAGATAAAGATAAAGATAAAGATAAAGATAAAGATGATAAAGATGATAAAGATGATAAAGATGATAAAGATGATAAAGATGATAAAGATGATAAAGATGATAAAGATAAAGATAAAGATGACAAAGATGAAGATGAAGATAAAGATGATAAAGATGAAGATGAAGATGAAGATGAAGATAGGGATAAGGGTAAGGGTAAGGATAAGGATAAGGATAAGGATAAGGATAAGGATAAGGATAAGGATAAGGATAAGGATAAGGATAAGGATAAGGATAAGGATAAGGATAAGGATAAAAGTAAGATAAAAGTAAGATAAAAGTAAGATAAAAGTAAGATGAATATTGAAGATGAAGATGATGAAGATGAAGATGAAGATGAAGATGAAGATGAAGATGAAGATGAAGATGAAGGTAGGATAAAGATAAAATTAAGATAAAGGTAAGATAAAGATAAATATTAAAGATGAAGACAAGATGAAGACAAGATGAAGACAAGATGAGGATAAGATTAAGATAAGATAAAGGTAAGATAAAAATAAGATAAATAATGAAGATGAAGATGAAGATGAAGATGAAGATGAAGATAAGGCTGTTCTTGAAATGAGTCTTTTTATTCAGCTTGATTTTTTTTAGGGGCGCCGTGCTTTTAACGGATTTGTTCTCTAAGGCCTGGGATGGCGCCACAGCCGCGGCGTGAGGAGCAGGGAATTCCAGTTCCCGGAGCTGTCGGATCCCAAATATATCCAAAGGAAAAAGCTCTGGGCTTTTTTAGGAATTTTCCTCTGTGGAGAGAGGAAGTGTGGGAGCAAACAGGATCATCCCACCTTTCCCACCTTCTCCTCTTTTCCAAAGGAGCTGCTTTGCAAATTCCATTCCCAAGATTTAACTCCTGGGATTCTTCCAAGTCCTGCTGTCATCCCGAGGGCCTCTGTTTATTTACATTGGGATTTTATTTAGCCCTGTCCCACTTCTTCGTTTCCAACCCCATTAATTGCCAATTAAACGCCTCGTCCCTGATCCCCGGGGGACGGGATGACCTTATCCCGGCGTTTCATCCCTGTCTTTTTTTGTCTGGAATTTTGGAAAGACATCAAACCTCAACGCAAAGGCCTCAGCCTATGGAGAAGGAGGCACATCCCAGGGAATGCAATTCTAAAGGATTCATCCTTCCCTCCAGGAAAAAACTTCCAAACTTTATTTGGATTTAACCCATTGCTAAAGGAATTTTTTCTTTTTTTTTTTTTTTTTTTTTTTTTTTTTTTAGGAAAATCCAAACTTGCTGGAAGCAAAATCCTTCATTTTTATGGAGAGAATCCTCTCTGTTTTTGTTGGCATTTAAAGATCTTAGGTGGACACATCCTTAAAATATTCTTGGGATCAGGGTTTTGATGACAGTGGATAAATCTCTCTTTTCAAACTTTTAAACATCATCAAATGCCAAAATTTCTCATTTTTCCCAATTTATTTTCAGTTGAAAATTCCAGAGTTTGAGAGGTTTCGGTGGGGGAAAAAAAAAGTGTAGGAAAACCAAATTTCTCTCATTTTTGATGGATTTTTATCCAGCTCTGATTCCAAAGGGGATCCACGACTGTGGAATTATTCATCCCAAAATTCAGAGGAAATGGGAACCCTTTTCCCAACCAGTATCCCTGAGAATGCAAAGGAACTGGGAAATCTGGGATTACAGGCTCCTCCGTGCATCCCACTTTTCCTCAAATGTTTTGGGAATGGGCCAGCGCTGCTCCTGGAAATCCAGGATTAAGGTTTATGGATACCAGGCTGGGAAGAAGCTGCCAGAACCTCTCTGTTTCAGGACACATGGGTGGAGATTCCAGAATATTCCAGAGGAAACTGGGCTGTGGCAGGAGTGGCTGGAATGGATTTTGTCCCTCCTTCCGCCTCTCCTGGGCCGTGTCTGTCCCCAGCTCCATTCCCGCTCCAGGGATTTTTCCCTTTTCCTTCCCTTTCCATGATCTCCCAAAGGAAAAAAAATAAAAGAGGAATTAAAACCTTTCTTGGATCCTCACCCATCTTTCCCTAGGAGGGTTATAACCAAAGATTCCTGGGAATATTGAGGTTGGAAAATCCCTCCAGGATCATCCAGGCCGAGCTGTGCCCGATCCCCACCTTGGCACCGAGTGCCACATCCAGGAATTCCATGGACACTCCAGGGATGGGCACTCCAAACCTCCCTGGGCAATTCCAATTCCTGAGCACCCTTTCCACGAGGAAATTCCTGCTGATGCCCACCCTGAGCCTCCCCTGGCCCAGTCTGAGGCTGTTCCCTCTTTTCCTGTTATTCCCTGGGATCAGATCCCAAATCCCACCTGGCTGCTCCATCTCAGGGAATTTCAGAGAGGGAAAAGGATCCTCCTTTTCTCCAGGCTCAGCCCCTTTCCCAGCTCCCTCAGGAATTCTCTGGCCTCTTCCCAGCTCCCTTCCCTTCCTTGGACACTTTCCAGCCCCTCCAGGTCCTTCTTTCCATGAGGAGCCTGGAACCAAACCCGGGATCTGAGTTTGTGCCATCATTCCCTGGTCCTGCTTCCACTCTATCCTGGATAAAGGCCAGGGCTCCATTGGAATTCTTGCCCATCTGGGCTCATAATTGATGGGAAACATCAAGGAGAACCTCGGGAAAAGCGACCAGGCTTCACCTCTCCTTGGGGACTAAGGAAAAAAAGAAAAAAAAAAAAAAAAAAAAGGATGGAAAATCAGCCATTGGAACAATTCTGCTTTAATTTCGGTCTTTTGGAAAAAATCCAGCCAGGATAATGCGATCCCGCGGCATTGTTAAAACAGAAGGTGAGAGGAGGGGAAAGGGAGCGGCAAGGAAAAGTGTGGGATAAAAAAAAAGGCATAGATTTAAAAAAATAAAATCAAATTAAAAGGAATATCAGGCAGCCTGGTGGAATTCCAGGATAGGAGGCTCACGGGATAATTAACTGGGAGAAAGGAGTTTGGCAAAGGAGGAATTCCAGCAAGGGGAGGGCTGGGAGGGGAATGAAAATCTGGGAAAACTTCAGGAAAATCCATTCCGGAGGGGCACTGGGAGTGATTTTCCTGGGGGTGAGGGAGCTGAAAGGGTCCCCAAAGGTAATTCCAGGGTAAGTCAGGGAGGAAAAAGGAGGTGGGAAACCCCAGGCGGGAAGCAACAAATAAGAACGCTCCGAGGGAAGAGATTCCAGCCTTAGCTGGAAATCGGGGATAAGCAGCTGAAAAATGTGCTTGGAACAACGTTTTGGGAGGAAAGGAAGGACAGGCCACTGGGAGAGCTGGAATTCCTCACAACATTCCATCGGTGAGGAAAAGAGGCAAACAAAAACAAGGAGGGAAAAGAAAGAAGGGGAATGTGTTTGAAAAATCGGGAATTAACCTGTGAACGTTGCTCCTGGTGTGGAAGAAGCAGGGAAATGTATGGAAAATCGGATAAGGAGTGGACTTGGAATGGGAGAGTTACAAGGGAGCAAACTGGATTTCCAAATCTGAGGAATTGGGGTGAGAGCAGGAGACCTGGGAAAAGGGAAAGTTGTGCCAGACCTTCCAACGGCCAAAAGAATGGGAATCCCGGGAATTCACATTGTGGAAGTGTGAGTTGTGACTCCGGAGTCGTACCTGGATGAGTATGAAGGGAAAGGATTTGGGAGTGAACCTGAAGCCTGGAAGCTGAGGTTGAGCATCCAGGAAATCTTCCTGGAAATCAGGAATGCCACCCTCAGGAATAACAATCCCATAAAAAAACGAGTTCTCCTTAGCTGGGAATACCGGGAAGTTGTGGCTGGAAGTGTCCAAGGTTGGGAATTGGGGCCTGGAGTACCCTGGGATAGTGGAAGGTGTCCCTGCCCTTGGAATGAGATTGGAATGGAATGGGATTTAAGCTCCTTCCCAACCCCAGGAATTCCAGCAGGGATGATGAGGGTCAGCATCTCCAACCCTACTCACGGATTCCCTTCTCCACCTCATCCCTCTTTTTCCTCTAAAACGACGGCTCAGCTCATGAGCTCAGTCATGATGAGGCCAGAAAACAAATCCCAGAGAATGCAAGGATGGCAAATTACAGGAATTTCTCCTGGGCTCAGTCAGGGGAAGGGGATGGTGAGAGGAAAAACCTTGGGAATAAGCAGAATTCCCAAGGAAAAGTGGGATGCAGAGAGGATGATGAAGGTTGTCTTTGATCCGGGCAAAAATGGGTCCCTCTGTGGCAGCAATCAGGTGGGAAGCTATTCCCACACAGCATCCCGGGTTCAGGTGCGAGATAAACATTCCCAGCCTCTGGAATAAACATTCCCAACCCTCCCAACAGCCGGCAGCCCCACGGATCAGGTAGGACACGGGCAGCATCCCGATGCTCCGGCTGTGTGTGCGTGTGTGGGGAATTCGGGAGGTCAAAAAGCCGAGGGGGGCACAAAATTCCATTAAAAAGACAAATCCTTGTTCTCCCACATTTTCTTGGGAGCCGCACAGGCAGCCCCGGCAGTGAACTTGGCCGGGGCAGCGCATTCCCTCTCCACGGCCGCATCCCTCACAGCTTTCGCCCATTCCTCAAGTTCCTTCTCCCTGCCGAAGCCGTGGCACTCCCGCCTTCTCCGGCCGGAGTCGCCGCGGGATCCTTCTCATCCCGCTCCCCGCGGCGGCCCGGCCTCGGGAAGCGCGGGCACGGCTGCGGCCGAGGTGTTTTTCTAAGGATTGTTTAGCGTTTACTCCTCCGGAGCGCTTGTGTATTTTTCTTCCAGCCCACTCAACGCTCCCAGCAAGAAAATTCCCGGGCCAGGGCTCCACGCGGGCCCTCGGCACCCCAGGATTCCCCGGCTTTATCCCAAAACTGCGGGAGGCGGCTGTTGTTGGAAGGGAAAACAGCCGTGTCAGGCTGTTCCGCACTCCCCTGCCCCAGCCCGAGAGTCCCAGCTCCGTGTCCTGAGCCTTTCCTGGAGAGCGGGCTCGCATTCCGGAGCTCAGATCGCTCCCGAAGATGCCAAAGGAATTTGGTTGCTCAGCTCAGCAAGGAAATGCTTGGAAATTAGGTGTCCTCATATCTCCGATATCCACGTATCTCCCGATATTTCCACCGATAACATTTCCCGACACATCCTTCCTTTTCCCAAGTTCCCGAGGGGAAGTTCGGCGCTTCCCGAGAAGCCGCTGGAAAAGCGGGATGTTGAGGAATTGAGAAGTTTCTTTGTCCCCCCGGCATATCCAGGCATCGGCATTCCCGCAGAACCGGATGCGGGAAGAGGAGCCGAGGTCATCCCAACCCTCGTATTTCTGTTTTCCACAAGAAAATGAGGAGCTGAAGGAAAAGGAGAAACCTGTAGGAGAGTTAAAGCTGAAATTCAAACTGCACAGGGAAGTTGGTGATGTCCTGTCCCGGGAAGTGTCCAAATCCATGTTGGATGGAGCTTGGAGCAACCTGGGATAGTGGGAGGTGTCCCTGCCCATGGATGGGGTGGGATGGGGTGGGATTGAAGGTCCTTCCAACCCAAACCATTCCATGATTCCCTGAGAAATTCCGATTTCTCACTGTCATCACTGTCAGGGGATTCCTTCCATATCCAGGATTTTATTCCCTGTCTGGCCACAGGACTTTGCTGGACAGAGGGAAACAGGCCCAGGGTCCTTTCCATAGGATTTTTTTTAGGGGAACATCCCCGTCTTGGGAATGCCATTCCCAAAAGGCCCCTCACCGCTTCCAACAACCGTGGCCAGCCCTCGGAAGAGATTTTTAGGGAAGGAAGCTCCTCCACATCCTCGGTCTGCTCCGAGGTCATGGATCATGAGGAACATGACCAGACACCCACCCATCCCCTGGCACCCTTGATCCCAAACCCACGGAAACGGGAGCAGAAGGATCTCCAAGGACGAGGGATTCCCGAGGTGAAATGAAGAGGCAAAAAAAATTTGGATGCACTCTGAGGAAAATATTTGTAAGGGAATGTGTGGAGCCTTGGAATGGTCTCCCGGTGGGAGCGGCGGAAGGGTGGAAGCCCCTTGACTTGAGGGCTTCCAAAACGGGAGAGGACAAAGCCCCAGGGACTGCGGAGTCCGGAAAATCCCGGAGCCAGCGGAACTGGGATTTTCCATCCCTGATTCCAGCGAGTCTCTGAGAACCCTCTGGACTTTTGGGAGCAGAGGTGGAACTCCCACAGCAGGAAGTTGGTGTCATTCCCGACCTCCCGTCCCTTTGGCAGCACAGTGGCCGGAGCCGGGATTCCCTCCAGCCTCCCCTTCGGTGGCTCTGAGGGTTCCGAATCAAATCCCAACCCAGAAATGTCCGTGCAAGGGCGGATCCAAGTGGGAAGAAAATGGGGGAGAAAAGAAATTCTGTGAATTGTTATTATCCGGTTCATTCTGTGCCTGAAAGCGGAATTTTGACATTCCCACCTGGTTGGACACTTGAACATATTCATGGATGACTCAGGCAGGAATGATTTCTCCTTCTATTCGGGATGAATTCTTCTGGAATTTTGAAAGGATTTAGCGGGAAAAGGTGTGGAAATTGCTGAGGCCTCCAGGCGGGAAAAATCCCCTTTGGAACAGGGTTTGTTTGTCGCTCTCCTGAGGAAATCCAAGGGCCGCAAGGCTGGAATGACAAATGGAGACAGTCTGGATTTGGCATCCCACGGGATGATAATTCCAGCGGGAAAAAGGCTCCTTTTAAACAGGAAAACTCTTTAAAAAGGTACCTGATCTTCTCAAGTTGGAGATTTTTAAGCTTTTTTTGTTGTCCGTATTAATCGATACATTCCAAAGCTTCCAGTGATCTGGATTTGTCATTTTGGGACATTTTGGGAAGCAGAACTCTGTAGGCCTGAATTTTTTTTCAGTGTTTGAGATGAAGCTTTAAAATTAAAAGGAATTGTGAATTTTAAAGTGAAAGCGCCTAAGAAGTGTTGATAATTTGGGAATATCTTGGTTATCCCTGCATGTCAATCCCAAAAAACCTTCTGGCTTGGAATGAAGTGGAGGTGAAGAGCTTTAGGAATGGCTCTTTGGAAAATCTGCTCCTGCAGAATTTGCTCAGCTCAGAAAATGCACCAGGATTTGGAGCGGAGGGAGCAATTATCCAGGCAGGAATGAGCCCTGGATGTGTCACAAGAGTCACATCCGGAATATTCAAGTATTACCAGGATGGAATTTCTTGGCCTGCTCCAAGGAGGTGAAATTTGGGATTGAAAGGATTACACTTCTGATGGAAAGATGAGAAAATATTTCAGCCCTGCTGGGGGAATGGAATCTCCTGTGACCGGTAGTGATGGGAGAGCAACTGCACAATATCCAGACCTGCCACATCCATGGGAAATAATCATGGAATCATGGAATGGTTTGGGTGGGAAGGGTTCTTAAATCCCATCCCATTCCCACTGGCAGGGACACCTCCCACCATCCCAGGTGGATCCAAGCCCCAGTGTCCAGCCTGGCCTTGGGCACTGCCAGGGATCCAGGGGCAGCCACAGCAAAGCTGGGAATTCCAGCCCAGCCCCTCCCCACCCTCCCAGGCAGCAATTCCTGCACAAGATCCCAGCCCAATCTCCCCTTTCCCAGTGGGAAGCCACATGATTTTCCCTGCTTTTCCAGAGCCAGTTTTGTTGCTTTTTTGCCGCCAGGCCATGAAACAGTTTCTGGGGCCTTTCTTCTCCGAGTTTTCCTCTCTCACCATCCGGCTCTGAAGTGTTTGTGGCTGCACCCTGCAGTTACACCCCGAGGAGTTACACCCAGCGGTTGGTAGAACCTGAGAGGGCAGGACCAAGGAGGGGAGCATTCCAGAAAGCTGGAACCTCTTCCAGGCTGGGATGAGACCAACCCACCCTTAAGAAACCTCCCCTAAAATTTTGCCACCTACGCTGCTCGGATTGCAGAGGGATTCAGCGGAGGAAGATTTTCCGGGTGGGATTTGAGGGTGGGAACTTGTTCCACACGCACTGAATTTTCCAGAAAGCGGAATTGAGCAAAGGAGATTTTTCTGGGTGGGATTTTTGGGTGGGAAGCGGCTCCGCAGAATGAAGTTTTCCGGAAATTGCCGTCAGTGACTCCATAGAAACTCCTCTCCTCTGTTTGGGCTAAATTTGTCTGCCAGGATTCATTTGAGGGTCTTCCTTTCGGCAAGACATGAACTAAAATTCTGGTGGCCGCTCCCAGTTATCCAAATTCTCCCTTTCCTGAAGAAAAAGGAGGTGGAAGCTGCTTTCCAGGCCAAAATCTGATTCATGTTCTGCCTTCCCACGCTTATTTTTCCTGTAATTTTTACTGGACACGGTTCTTCTCTTGGATCCAATCATCCTCTTCCCTTCCCGTGCCTGTTCCTTCCTAAAATTGGGCTGGATCGAATAAGGCGAGGTTCCACAAGCTGGGCTTGACAGAGAGACTCTGTTTTCTGGGAAATCGGGGAAATTGGGATTGAAAGGGCGAGGAGGGATGAGGAAAGGCCGTTTTTTGGGATGGGTGGAAGCCGTGAGTCACAAAGGATCAGGGATGGGGAGACAAGGAGGAGGACAGGCTCCTCTGATGGGTCATTTTCCGTCCCCACGTGGATTTGGGAAAGTTGGAGTCACATCCCTCAGCTCCTTGGATCAAAAGCGGTCACTCAAAACTAAGAAATTCCAGGATTTCGGCTCCTCCTTTTAACCACGCTGTACTGGGAAGCATTCCTGATTATTTTCCTGCTTTTCCGCCATCTCCTCACCATCTTCTTTCACTTAACAGGAATATCAAGTTAGAGGCTCGTTAAGCCTCAGGCTCATTAGGAGAAACCGAAGCTCCTGGAGCTTGCCCTGGAATAGTCGGGATCTGATGACAGAAGCTGACACCGGATTGTTTGGGAGCTCTTAGGATCAAGGAGAAACCGGCTGGAATCCTGGGATGGAAGAAATTGGAAACCAATCAGGAAGAGGCAGTGGTTTGTGTCAGGCAAGGGGAGCTTTTCCTGAAAAAAAATCCCACAAAATTCTCTGATCTAAGGAATAGTTTTGTCATTTAGGACAAGAAGAAATGGCCTCAAATGTGCCAGGGGAGGTTTAGTTGGATATTCGGGAACATTTCTCCCTGGAAAGGGATGTCTAGGCCTGGAAGAAGCTCCCCAGGGGTGGAGTCCCCATTTCTGGAGGGATTAAATTCCATGTGGATGTGGCACTTGGGGACATGGGTCAGTGGCGGCCTTGGCACTGGGAATGGTTGGACTCGATGGGTTTGGAGGGATTTTTCCATCCTGAATTATCCGGAGACTTCCTGGATTTGTGGTGCCATGAGGGGCAGGGCAGGGCAGGGTGTTTGTGGCCCTGTGATATCCAGTGATGGGAACATTCAGCAATTCCAGGGAAAGGCAATTCCAGGGAGGCCCAACCCAATGTCCTCCCCAGCACCACCAAGGCCAGGCCGTTCCTCTCCTTTCCCTGCATCCAGAAAACTCAGGTCCCCTTTTTCCCCTCTGTCCTCTGAGGCACGGATAATCCATCCCCCCGGGAATTCCCGCCTCCCTGGATGTCCAGAGCTGCTCCGTTTTGACGGAATCAGCAGAACAGGGCCTTATTTCTGTCCAGAAAACTTCCCTGAAGAGGGAAAAACCTTTGGAGCCTTGGACATCCATGGAAGCTGCGCCTCCCCTCCATCCCAGCTGACATTTCCCTGCCTCTGCCTCCGCCGGGAACGGGCTCCACCTTCCCTATTTTTATTTTCCCCCCTTCTCTCCGCCTTGCCTTGTGGGGCTCCCACCCAGCCGACCCCAAAGCCCAGCTCCGAAGCTCCGAGAGCCCCTGGGAAGGAGGAGGCAGCCGGAGCCGGCAGCCGGAGCCGCGCAGGCCCGAAGGTCATCCTTTGCATAATGTATTTATCTTGGAGAGCGGCGCTTTTATTCAGGCTGTCCAAGAATCCAAGTGCTGAAACCAACACTAAGTCAACAGCACTTAGAGTAATGAAATAAATTCTTCAGGACAATCCAGCCCGAGGAGCTGACAAGGAGGGGGGGGCCGGGGTTGTTTTTGTTGAAATTCCTTCGTTCCTGCAAACCGGCATTGTCTGTGTTTCTTGGATGCGGCCTACGGAGAGACACCGTGCTAGGCCTAGGCCGGGGTTTATTTAGTCTGCTGCCTGCAGCAAAGGAAAACAGAGAGCTTAATAAAAGATTTCCTTCTGTGGGAGCCCCTGCGATTCGCAGATTGGAAGATAAGGGGGATGTTGGGAGGAAGGGATAATTCTCCGTCCCAACAGGGATGGCCTTCCCAAGCCAAGGGAACGGGAATTTATCTCCAGCCGCTGGTTAACCACAGGCCCGAGTGAAAGCCACCAGCACTGAAAGCTTAAACTGTTCTTAATTGTGCTGCAAAGCTCAAAGGAAAATATTTTTGATGCTCCGGCTTTTTTAATCTAAATATGATTTAAATTCGGCTGTGCCCCTTTCCACCCCCCGCCCCCCGACAGCGCTACATCAGTCCTTGATTCCGTGACCCCTCGCGTGGAATTCTGCCAGGAATTCCACAGAACTGGAAGCTTAATTTAGGAGCCTGATTTCCACTGGCCCCAGGACTTCAGGATTGGGTTACGCTGCAGCTGCAGCAGCAGAGGGTGGTTCTGCTCCTGATCCCTTCCTTTACCTGGAGAGGGGTTTCATCCCGGTATTCCAAGATATTGCAGCCGTTGTTGCTTTGCTCAGGAATCCTGTCTGTGTGGCAAATATTCCAGGTCCCCAGGAATTTTTTTAGACCTTGGAAATGGAAATATTCCTCAGTTCCGGGGTCTGCCTTTCCTTGGAAATGGAAAATTCCCTTGTTTTCGATGTTGTCCCTTCCAGACCTCCAACCTGCCTCTCCCACCCTGTGGTTCCTCACAACCCAGGGATCCAGAATTCCATGGAACATCTTCCTGGTGTTCCCCCCAGCCACAAAATCTCCACGATTTTGCAGGCCAGAACAAAGAGGAGGAAAAGAATTCCCAAATCTTTCCCCACCTTTTTTCCAGCAGGGAAATAAAATCAGATTAAAAGATTCCTTCCATGGATGTCCTGCGTGAGGGGAGATCCAACCAAAGGCTTTGCAGGGACCCTGTGGAGAATCCAAGGAGATCCCTGGATTCTCCTGCATCCCACAATCCCATTTTTTTCATAAATCCGTGATGCATTTGCTTCCTCATCCTCAAAAGGCACAAGTCAGCATCTTCCAGAATTCCAGCCAAGGTTTGCCCAGTTAAACTTCCAAGGGCTTCCATGGCAAAATCCTTGGAAATTCCAAATAGGGGAAAACGATCCCTGTATTTCAGCAGAATGTGGATTGGATTCAACCGAATTCCTACTCTGGATTAATTTAGATGGGAATATTTTCCCTAAATCTCTCTTTTTTGTTTTTTTTTCCTTTGTTCCACCTGGGAAGGAGTTTGGTTCCTGCATTGTCTCCAAACCCACCACGGCATTCGTGTGGAATTGTCCCAGGAAATTCCAGGCGGTTGGCTTCCAGTTGTGTCACCATTCCCTCTTTTCCATCTCTCCTTTAGGAATGGGATCCATACAGTGTAAAATCCCTACAGTCGGGGCCATTTGGAGTTAATAATTCCATGTTCCGTTTCTTCCAGGCCCGATTTTGGTGTCTGAACCTGCTCTGGGCACAACTGATCGACAAGCGACCTCATTCCTGGAATTCTGGTGATCCCAAGTTTTGATTGGTCTCCTAATCCAGGCCTAGAGAGGAAAGGATCTGTCCTTAAGCCACTGTGGGAAAATGTCCCCCCTGGATAACTGGAGACTCCAACTCTTTATTCCATGGAGGAAGCACGTTTGGGCTTTCCTGGAAGGTTTGGAGTTTATCCGACCTGTGGAATCTCGGGATGGAATGGGATGGAATCACCAGGCTCTGAGCACCTTATCCCAACAACCACCAGAGCCACAGCTTGAGATTAAAAATTTGGTAAAAATTTCCTCCCTCTGAGGGTGGGGAGGCCTTGGAATGGAATTCCCAAAGAAGCTGCGGCTGCCCCTGGATGCCTGGAAGTGTCCAAGGCCAGGCTGGATCCACCTGGGATAATGGGAGGTGTCCCTGCCCATAGCAGGGGATGGAATTAAATGATCTTAAAATTCCCTTCCAATCAATTCCATGATTTTATCATCTTGATTCTCATCCCCCAGGATTTCTCCCCAAAACTGCAGGAATAAATTTCATTTTTATTTTTAGAGGTGGAAAATTCTTTGTTTTCTTTACAGGGCTTTTTGTCTTTCCCAGAGTTGCTCCTTTCCAGACTCTCCTCTTCAGGTAGGAGATTTTTTAGGAATTCTGGGGGATTGGATGAGGCAGGGGCCAGCCTGGGGTAGGAAAACCGGGAGAATCGGGTCTTGTTCTGGGACTTTCCAGCCAGGACACACCTTTGGATCTGTGCTCCAAGCAAACCCAGGCTCCTGCTGTAGGAAAAAATGATGGAGCTGCAGGAAAACCGGTGGGGTGAAGCTGCTTGGACCACGGAGCGCCAGGATCCAGCGCGAGGCATGAAAAACTGGGGCGGGGGGGGGACAGGGGGAAAAGCGGAGGAAATTAATGATGGGATAATGGATTCCAAATGTTGCCGTTCCAAGCGAAATCCTAGGAATACAGGCACTGGAGGGGACGCGGGGCTCTGAAGCGGATTGTTTTTCAGGCCAGGAGGACGCTGGGTAACGCTTTCCCGAATTCCCAGAAAGGTAATGAGGTGAGGAGCTCTTCCCGCGGCTCCGCATCCCGCCCGGGGCCGTTAATCCCGGTGGCAGGTGGCCGCCGGCCATCTGGAATCTCTTCATCCATTGAGATCCTCCCAAGAAAAGGAAGGAGAAAACTTCCTCAGTAGCCGGGCCAGGTTTTCAGGGAGAGCTTCTGTACGGCGGCTCCGGGTCCGCGCTCCCGCTTGGATCTGACCGCTGGCTCTGGGAACGCGACTCCGCATTCCCCTTTCCCTGCCCGGACACGGCTGCTCCTCCCAGATCCTCGCTTCACCTCCCCCATGTGCTTCTCCTGGAGCTTCCAGGTGGCCAAACCTGGGGTTGTTCGATGGAGAGGGATGGCATGGAATGACGGGATAAAGGGAATGGCCTGGAGCTGAGGATGGAAGGCTTGGATGGGATATCCAAAGGGGCGGAATTCTTTGGATAAAGCTGGAACAGTGGGGTTGTGGCTACCACATCACTGGAAGTGTCCAAGGTCAGGTGGGACTGGGCCTGGAGCAGCCTGGGATAGTGGGAGGTGTCCCTGCAGATGGATGTGTTGGAACTGGATGGGATTGGAGGTCCTTTCCCACCCAAACCATTCCATAATTCCATGAATATCCCAATTATTATTAGGATGTCCTGTTCCCAGGCACCAGCAGAGGGGTTAAACCCTTTCCATGTTTCCTGCTTGGCTTAATCCCAATCCTTCCTCAAATATTGTTGGGGAAAAAAATGCGGAGACAGTTCGGTGACAGCTCCAACTGGAGTCAAAAATTAATGGAAAAATCCCTAAGGAATTTTTTTTAAATGGACACACAGACAGGGGAAAACAAAGGAAAACCTTCCCACGCGAGACTCGTTCCTACTGCAGAAGGAAGAGCGAGGAAACTGGAAAACACAACAGCCTTTCCCTACTAATCCTATATTTTTTGGGGATCGTTGCAGCCTCAGGGATGTCTCTCCCCTTTCCGCATAGTCCAGGTGGGAATAACAGCATGGACCAAAGGCCCCGGATACCTTGGGAATTCCACAAGGCCGCCAGCAGAAATGGGGCCAATTTTTCCGACCCGAAATCCAAAACATATGTCGGTATTCCAGCCTCTTGGATGTATCCAGCTCTACGTGACCCCCAGCAGGAATCAGTTTGGGATCCAGGGAAGAGGCTGGAGTGTCCAAGCATATTTAGCAGGATATTTGGGGTGAGAATTAGGGAAAAAGGGACTTTTCCTGGAGCTGAAAGTCTAAACAAGGAAAAGATGGGGATGGATGTAGATTCCTGATCCTTTGCACTTCCCATGGGAATACCAGGAGGAGACAGGGATTGCACCAGGGCTGATCCACTGCAAATCATCCCGTGATGACCCTAAAGCCCCGGTGAGCTTTGGGAGACCCCAAAACCTGGGGAATTCACTGGAATTCACCCTTTGGAATATGTGTCACTTCCGACCACCTCTCCTTGTGTCCATCCCAGTGACTTCCACACGTCACCGTTGTCCTGCTGGTTTTTAGGGAATCCAAGCTGATTTTGGAGGGGCCGAGGCACAGGAATGAGGTTTCATCTCCCGGTTTAAACCTTTCTTTTCCATCTTCTTGGAATGGCGTCACCCCTCATTCGTGCTCTGCTCTCGGCGGATGTGGAATGATGCCAGAGGGATTCAAGAATTCCCAGAGATCATTCCTGTTCCTTCAGCTCCGTCAGGGCACGGGGTTGGTGCAACGCTCAGCACTTCACAGGGTCCGGTCAGGAGGAGGAAAATCCCACAATCCCAGAATCATTGGGGTTGGAAAAGCTCTCTGAGGTCATCGAGTCCAACCTGTGCCTGATCCCACCATGTCACCATCTTGGGAATGTCACATCCCTTCCCAAATCCCTGGGGCTTGGATCAGGTGGAAAAGCCTGGATAATCACCCGAACCCAAGATGTTCCCCTGGAATACCCCCGGATCTATCCCAAGCTGGCCCATCCCTCTCACCAGCAGCCTCTGGAAATAATTCCAGCTAAAATCAGAGGACTTCCAAGGATCCTGAGTGTTACCCTGGATAATGATTATCCCTGGATAATCTGAGGTGGGAAAAAAACGCCGTGTGGAAAAACCAAAGATGCCAACTTTTTTCTACGCCGTATTTGTGCTGCCCTGACACAGCCCTGCTTCCTCGCACCGTTCCTCTTCATCCGGCTGACGGATATTTTTCCATAGAGTGGGAATGCTGATCTTGGCAGGCGCTGAGAGCAAATATAGAAGCTCCGATGCATGCCCGGAGAGTTCCGAGCCATCGGGAAAGCTGCCGGGAGCAGCAGGAGGAAACGGGGAAGAGCCTGGAGGGAGGACTGGAGAGGGCTCGTTCTGCATCCACGATTCTCACGGGATTTGGGAAGGTGAGGGGAACCCCGCCATTCCAAACGGCAGGAGCCTGCCAAGGAACGCTGCTGGCAGAATTCCGCCTCAATTATTATCCGATTTCTTCTATTCCTGCTCCCGCTCCCGATCCTTGGCTTCCGTCCCTACAACATCCAGCCCCCTGCTGTTCCTTAATATCTTTGTCTTTTCCACATTATCCAGAGTGGGATCCTTGTGGTGATCCTTGGATTAAGGAAACATGAAAGGACTGGAGAGGAGCAGGTTTGGGATTTAAAACTTGAATTTTCTTCAAGCCAAACTTTGTAGCCCTGAGGAAAGGGGTCCTCAAATCCCCATCTCCCCACTCGGGGGCCATTCGTGTGTGCCTTAATTTGGGATGGGAAATTCCAGCTGGCTCCTGTTTTTTGGGAATCAATGGAGCAGCCCCCACTGCTTCAATCCATGTCCCTTCCTGCTCCAGGGGCATCCCAGCAAGGGAATCCCAGGATGCGATTGGAAAGCAGCTGCTCACTCCCCTGCAGGGAGATCTTGCCTGAAAGGAGACTCAGAAAAGAGGGAGAGGGACAATTTCCAAAGGCCTGCAGGGACAGGATACAGGGAATGGCTCCCACTGGGAAAGGGGAGATTGGGCTGGGATCTTGTGCAGGAATTGCTGCCTGGGAAGGTGGGGAGGGGCTGGGCTGGAATTCCCAGCTTTGCTGTGGCTGCCCCTGGATCCCTGGCAGTGCCCAAGGCCGGGCTGGATCCACCCGGGATGGTGGGAGGTGTCCCTGCCTGTGGATGGGGTTGGAATGGGATAATCTTTAAGAACCCTTCCCACCCAAACCATTCCAGGATTCCCTGAAGGTCTTTCCAGGGGGATCTTTCCAAGGAACACAAGCCAGGACCACATTCCCAGGCCATGCTGAGCTGAGCTGGATGAGGTGACGATGTCCAGGTGAAAGGCCACGGATCTCATTCCCAAGCTCTGGAATCTCCCAGTTTTCCCTCTGCATTTTACTGTTGTGCTCCAGAGAAAGCCAGAGATTTTTTTTTAAGGAGAATTGCCAGAACTTGGATGTTCAAATGTCCAGGGATGGGGGAGAAAATAAACCCTTAAAAAAAGCAAACTCTGGATCTTCCGATAGTTTATTTTTGGAGTCCGGAGAAAAATGTCCTTGAGTTTATTTTTTTTCATGGATCTATTTCGGTGGAGTTTTTCCTTTTCTTTTTTTTTTTTTTTTTTTTTGAGATGGGGCTGTTGACTCCTTTCTGCCAAAAAAATCTGATTCCTGTCTCCTTCATTGTTTCCAGAGCCCTTTTCCAGAGGTTCTCACACCCACACGGGAGCCTCTCCCAGAGCCCGGCCCAGACTCTGGGTGACCCCTCCATAAATCCCAGTAATTTATGGATTGTTGGTATTAATAGCAGGCAGAAAAATTCCAAAACTCCAAGACTTTCTCTCCTTGCCCCTTCAGAACAAACCCAGGAGTCTCCACGGAGCTTCCCTCGTGTGTTACGGGAACTCCGAGAACTTTTCCGTGCTTAAAAAGGATTTAGGAGGAATGACAGAGGGAGTGCGGCTGCTGATCCCTGTTTTCCCTGATTTATGAGCTGCCCTTCCCAGGGCTTTGGCAGGAGGCTGGGATCAAAGGAATGATGTGATCCCAAGGCCATTCCAAGGTGATGGAGCGGTCTGGGCTGAAATCGCTTCTGGAATTCCGGCTATCCCGAATAAACTCATCCTGCTTTATCCCATTCCTACCAGACCCAGACTCGGAGCTGCTCTCGAAGCGGCTCCATGGAAAATAAATAAGGATGAACATCCCAAAGTGTGTCCTCCTGCTGGAGCTGGAACCTTTTCAGCCAGGAAAACACCTTCTGATGGAATTACCAGGAGTCCTGAGCAGCCGGGAAAAACCCGGATGGACAAACACGGAGAAATTGGGAGCAGATCCCAAAACGCGGAATTGTCAGCTCAGATTCCCAGCTGGGGAGGGGATTATCCATGAAGACAATGCCTCATCCTGGATAAACAAGGAATTACTGATGTCATCCATCAATATGGGGTGAAAGGAGCTGGAAAGATTCCACACAAGGGATATTTTCCTTGGATATGGGACTAACCAGGAACAGAGGCCTGGAAGTGTCCAAGGCCAGGTCCCGCCCGGGCCAGTGGAAGGTGTTGGGGTTGGAATGAGATGGGATTTACAGTCCCTCCCATCCCAAACCATTCCACAATCCCACGATTCCCTGGATGCTTCTTCCGAGGGAGAATCTCCACCCTTCCGTGAGCTGCTGGCTTTTCCCGGATTCTCTCCATGTTTTCTGCTCCGTGGAGCGGGAACCGCTCTCCTTGCTGACCTGCACCTCGTCAGTCCATGGATGAGCTGATGGAAACTTGGGAATATCCCAGTTTTTGCCTGGAGGAGGAGCAGGCATGGAAATTCCTTGGATCTCCACATTTTCCTGCCTGTCAGGGACTCATTCCCAGGTGTCCCCCTCCACTTTGTCACCTCCATCCCGATGCTCCCTCAATCCCGCTTTTCCCTTGTTCCATCCCACCCGGCCTCCCCACGTACCCCTGGTACATCCACAGCCACTCCGGAATTCTCTCCTTTCCGCTTTTCCTGGCTGCCCTTCCCGTTCCCTCTCCTCCTGGGCCACCCTGAAACTCCAGTGGCCAAAGCCAGAGGCAGCATTTTATCCCGAGGCTTTGGAAAACCGCGTTCCTGCCTCACTCCGGCCAATTGGGATGGCAATGACACGGCAGGGCCTGGGTAGGATTTTTCCTCTTCCTTGTCCTGCTGCCAACGCCTTCGACCTCTGGATGAACTCCCCAAAAATCGCCTTCGGAGCTGCTCCCGCCTCTTTGACATCCGTGACCGGTTGGGATTTAAATTCCCTTTTTTTTTTTTTTCTGGGAGGAAGGGGGTGAGAGAGGAGCAAGGAAGGGTGAGGGTTAAAATGGGAAAAAAAAGTAAAATTTTAAAAAAAGAAGAAAAAAGAAGAAACAAAATTAAAAAAAAAAAAAAAAAAAAAAAAAAAGATGGATGGGAAGAAACCAAACCCAGAACTGAGGGAAATCTTGTGGTTGGAAAAAAACCTCGGGAAGGAGTGGGATCAGTCAAGGGTTCAGAATATATGGATCTCTCTGTTCCAAGAAAACAGCGGGAAAAGGTAACAGGGCCTTATCTGGAGTCAGTTCCTGCTTCCCACGTCCCCTGGCAGGGCCATTCCCAGGCTGGGAATGTTGGACGTGTCCCTGGCTGAGACTCTGGAACAGCCGAGCTCCAGCCACGTGTCCAACCTTCGGAATCATCCATCCATCACCTCTGGCACAGCTGGAGGAGCCCAAACTCCGGAATTCTGTTGCTCAAAGCCTCCGACACAAAGCCAAAATTCCAGCGCCACCAGCACCACCTGGATTGGGATGGACCGGAGAAGCAAATGGTAAAAAAAATTGCTGGAAATGGGAAAATTGACTGGATCAGGATAACGTTTTTTAAGGATCAACAATTCCATCCCAGAGTGATCTGGACATGATTCTCTGCTTCCTTTGAATTTATTTAGGATTTGTTTTCCCTAAATTCTGGAAAAACTGCACCACATCCAGCAGGAATTCCATGGGATGTGGAGCTGCTCGGAATTCTCGGACTTTTCCTAATTTATGTTCTAAAAACGACCTGTGTAAGAAGAGCTTTTTAAAGCTCCAAATTCCAATTCAGTCAGAGAATCCTAAATTTCTATTTTAAAAGGGTTTGTTCACAAGTGATTTTTTTAAAAAAAATCCTTTTCTGCTCCAAAAATATTTTACTGGAGAGAAAAAAAAATCCAAATGCTTTAATTTCATTTTGGAGTTGCTTTTTTGGGGGGTGGAATCTGGGGAGATAAACCAAGGGAGACCTGGTGGGGCGGGGATTTTGATGCCTCGGAGGTTCCCATGGGGAAGCTTCAGACTCTTCACCTGGAAAAGGAGGATCCTGAATGCCAGAGGGAGCCTGGAGCTCGCAGGAGGATCCAGGATCCCTCTGGCAGTGTGTCCTAGAGGCTGAAAATCATGGAATCATGGAATGGTTTGGATGGGAAGGGACCTCCAAGATCTAATTCCAACCCAAACACATCCCACATTCCCAGGTGGATCCAACCTGGCCTTGGGCACTGCCAGGGATCCAGGGGCAGCCACAGCAAAGCTGGGAATTCCAGCCCAGCCCCTCCCCCCCCCCCAAGGCAGCAATTCCTGCACAAGATCCCAGCCCAATCTCCCCTTTCCCAGTGGCCAACAGGGACTTTTGGGATTTGCCGTACCCTGCTTTGATCCAAGTTTGGAACCGGGAATTTCTGCATCAGAGCTGAGCTGCCCCTCACCTGCTGTCCCTTCTCCAGCTAATTCCAGACATTTCCTAAGGAGAGGAGGAAAATCCTGCTGTGCTCCTGATGTTTGCTTTACATGGAGAGGGTGGGATCCAAGATTATCCCATTTTCCAGAGGTTAAAAATTATCCAGTCCTGCCTATAATGACACAGGAAAATTTGGGGGACCTTAAACTTGGGATGAACAAGAACAGCTGGAAATCCGAGAGTGTGAAGTGACCGAGGGACTGAAAACGGGAATTTCATCCACTGGGAACCACGGAATTCCAGGAGAGGGACGTGGACGGTGTGATAAAATCACGGAAGACCAGGATGGAGTAGATACACGCATGAAAATAAATCTATTTATGTTTGGATTAATGGGTGTTAATTACACGGGAGGAATCTTGCCTTGGTTGTTCTCGTGCTCCGTGTCCAAAAAAATTTGGATTTGGGAGCAGACCAAGGGCTCCTGTGGGGATCAGAAATCCAAGGAGAGCTGGAGGGTTTGGTTTAGCCTGGAAAAATGCGTTGCTCTCCATAAATATCTCCATAAATTTTATTCTATTAAAAATTACATTTTGAATGATATAAATTATATTGAACATTATGTTTCAAATATATTTTAGAATTCTGTTTAAAATTACAGTCAAAATCATATTTTACAATGATTGAAATATATTAATAATCATATGTAAAATATATCTTAAAATTGCATTTGAAATATATTCAAAAATGTTTTTAAAAATTATATTTTAAATTATATAAATTATATTGAAAATTATATCAAAATCATATTGAAAATACATTAAGATTAACATTTAAATCAAAATATTAAATTACATTTAGAATTATATTCAGAAATATACTTTAAAATTATATTGAAAAGTATATTTTAAACCACATAAATTATACTGAAAGTTATATCAGCATTATATTGAAAATGCATCAAAAATTATATTTAAATTGTATTTTTAAAGTAGGTTTAATTTTATATTTGAAAATAATATGTAAAAATATATTCAAATGGTATTTCAAATATATTAAAATTTATTTAAACATTTAAATTATAGTTTTAAAAATATTTTAAATTATTTTAAAAATTATATTTAGAATTAAAATATAGTAGAAATTAATTTTAAAATAATAAAGATATATTAAATTACATTTGAAGTTATGTTTAAAAATTTATTTGATTTTTTATTATTATATTTAGAATTATACAAAAAATTATTCAAAATCAAAACATTAAAATATATTAGTTATATTAATATTAAATTACATTACAAGTATGTTTTAAATGACAATAAAATTATATTTAAATTGTATTCTTAATTATGCTTCAATTTTATTTAAATTTTATTTATATAAATAGAAATAAATAGAAACTAATACATTTTATTTATAAATAAAATTTTATTTAAATTATAAATAAAATTTTATTTAAATTATATTTTAAATTTATATTAAAAATAAAGGATTTATAAGAAATCCCTCCACATTTTCCAGGCTGCCCCCCGATAACAGGAATGGGACATCCTGAACAAGCCACTCCCCCTTTTTTATTGGATATCCCATCCAGCTTTTGGGAACACAGCATAACTCTTGGGAGATGGGAATTTTCCCTTTGGAAAACTTGGGAATGATTTCCATGAGACCTTTCCCGGCCACTCCATTCCCGGTTTTTTTTTGCTGCCACCCAGGGACGAGAGGTGACAGCCAGGCCAGGGCTGACGGTGACGTCACCGAGCGTTCCCGGACATTTGTCCTTGGGAAGAGCCAAGCTTGGGATCGTCACCACCAACAAAGATTCCCTACAAAATCCGGGAGCGGGGACGTGCTGGCCCCGCCGTTCCGCCCTTTCCCTGCCTCCGTTCCCGGCGCCGTTTGCGCAAAGCCGCCTTGGGAAGATCCCAACTATTCCTCCCTTAATGAATTCTTGGCTCACAGAGCCTCCCTGTTAATGAGCTCCCTGCTCCGGCCTCGTTCGCCTTGGAAAACACCGGGAAGGGGAGCCAGGAATTCTCACCCAGCTCCGGCAGGCTCGGCAGAGGGAATTGTTGATCCCGGGAAAATGGGAGCTCCGGTGGAGGACAACAAGGATCCAAATCCCGTGTGCATCTCCATCCCCTGGAGACTCCAGCCCCTCTGGAAACAGGATTTTCCCTCCTAACTTTGGCAAATTTTACTGGAAGTGTGCAAGGCAAGCTTGGAGTAACCTGGGATAATGGGAGGCGTCCGTGCCCATGGAATGGTCCTTTCCAACCTGACTCATTCCGGGATTCTGGAATTCCAGGAAGGGTGGCCTCAACCTGTGCTCTGCTTAAGGCAATTAATTACTCCCACTTCTGGGAAACAGCCCAAATAATTGGGGAAAAGAGGGAAAAATAAAGAGGCCGCAGGAATTATGGATCTGGAATTCATTCAGGATAAGGAAAAACTTGGAATTTGGGGAACTCTCTGACTGTTGTGCTGATAAATTCCGTAAAGCCCAACTTCAGGATCACTGGGAGAACCAGAGGTGCCGTGGTTTGTCCTTAAAGCAGGAGCGAGGAGAATCCCAAACTGAATTCCATGGAATCCAGCAATTCATTGCCCAGCCCATTTTGATCGGGAAAAGTAGGAAAATCCATTTGGAACTCATCCTAAATCCTTATTCTAGGTCCCAGTGGAATTCCATGTTCCAGTGGGTTCGTGTGCCTCCAAGGAAAATTATTCCTGGTTATCCCTTGGGGTCTGTGGGATTCCCTCTGGGAGCCCCGGGAGCACCTTCAATTCTCACAGCATTCCCCAAATCCGGATCCAGAGCCCAAATCCAGTTCTGGAATAACCCCAAATCCACATCCCAAGGAGCTGCGTCCCTCCCTCGGCTCATTCCCAGCTCTTTCCCCAAGCCCGATTCCCCTCCAGTAGTTCAATCCCATTTATTAGGAATTTATGGTTCTCCATAGGGTTTTTATATTTAGCTGCCTCCCCTGGAAAACCACATTTTTATGGATCTTGGATCCCACCCTTTTCCCTGTGGCTCCTCCAGGCGGATTTTTCCCCCTTTATTTTTGTGTTTATATTCCAATTTTGGAGCTTAGCACCGGTTCGTGTCCGTCCTTTATTCCCATCCACCCATCCCAGAAATTCCTTATCGACAGGTCGCATTTAAAAGGCCGCAGTTTTTCCGGGATTGGGTCATCCTTGGCTCCTGGATCCGCTTGGCTCCAAGAGAAATGTGGGAAAAGGGATCGGTTTACAGCCTGCTAAAGGTCAGCTGTGCCACTCCTGCTTTTAAGAGGGAGTGAAATCCTCAAAACATCGGGATAATATCCCCTAAAAATAAAACCTCACAAAGCCCGATCTGCTCCATGCGCCGGCCGATTTTCCTCTGGGATGGGCAGGATTGATCCGAATCCCAAAATTCTTGGGCCGAGCCCAGAGGAAACCACTGCCAGTCAACGATTCCCTGCATTATCCAGATATTTAAAGCCGGATTTTCCATGAGGAAAATCTCTCCTGAGGGGGGAGAGGCCGAGGAATCCATCCCTATTTGATTCCAGCAGGAAAATGGGAATGCAGAGCAGCTCCAGCCTCTGTGCCAAGCTGGAAATCAGGGAAAAATCCCATTGGTTTGGGATTTTTTTTTCAGGAATCATGGCAAATACCAACTCAAAAGGATGGGAAAGACCTTGCTTCATCCCTTTGGATGAGATTTTCCAGAGGGGGTGTGGATGCCCCATCCCTGGAGGAATTTAAAGGTGGAGATCTGGGAAAACTGGGAAAGATGAATTAGGGATGGGTCAAAAGCCAAATCCATTAAAAAATCTTTATTTCCCTCTATCTATCCACAAATTCCATGGATTTTTCTAGGATGCCCATTCATGAAAAGCTTTTCTGGGAATGAGAGGGGATTGGAGCTTCCCAGCTATCAAACACGCCAAGGATTAAAGCAGGAAACTTTGGGATTTTGGCACATCCCACCATTTATCTCTTTGGGAATCATCCTAATTATCGGCATTTATTTGCATACATGGAATTTCGGCCGGGTAAGGGGTTGGGAGAGTGGATATCAGGGAATATCCCCGGAATTCCAAGATATTTTGGTGACTGGGATTTTTAGCTCTGTACCGGCATGCTTGTTCTAATCATGGAAAAATCAAGGTTGGAAAATGTTCCTGGAATTTCTGCTTCTCACATTCCTGACTCCAAGTTCGGAGTCAGATCCAAACTCAAATTGTATTCCAAGTGTGGATTTTTCCCATTCTGCACTTCCAAAAAAATCCATTTATGGATGACCCATTCAATGGCGCACCCAGCTTGTTGGTGATTCTCTGGAAAAACGGGATATTGGGAATTTTAGGGGATCTGAAGGTTTGTCACAGATGAAAAGGTGAAATAGGAAATAAATTCCCAGTGAGACTTGGGATCAAATCTGGGTGAGGAATTTCAATCCATATCTCTTTCCCCATGATCCATTTTTTTCCCTGAGCCATTCCTCAGGAAAGGAGAAATGGCTCAAAACTATGGAAAAGTTGGAATTTTCTGCCAAGTATCCAAAAAAATTCCACCCAGGCTTCTCCAATTCTGTGCATAAATTAACATAAATTAACTCCAACACCGTCCCGTGGCTACAAACTGCTCCAAGCTGGAAATCTTCAGGAATGATTTATCCTCTAACACATCCCTCTTTTTATTAAAAACCTGGATCTCGGTAAAGATTTCACATCCCATTAATGGTTTTGCCCTTAATTAAAGAAACCTCCAGCAGCTCATTAATACCTCATTAGGAGGTGAGAATAAAAGATGGGAAACTTTGGGGGAAAAGGGCTGGAAAATCCAACTGCTCCCAGGTAAAATTCCTCAATAATTTTTCAGGAAAGGGCAAATCTCCTCACTTCAGGCTCGCACACAGTGGCTCCTTTATTTAGGATGAGTCAGCCTGGAAAAATCCTATTTATTCCCAAATTTTGGCACAGCCGTAGCTACCAGGCTCAGAAGTGACACCAGCCAGATTTCAGGATTTCTAATTCCCGGGAAATTCTGGCCTTTGGAAATTTGCTTTTTGTCGGGGTTAAGAAAACAAAAATCTTTCCTTCATTCTTGCCTCAGACCGGAATTTCTGAATCCAAAAAAAGCCCGGCTTTGGAAATCTTGACCTGGGATCATTGTCCCCATCCATGGAAATGGGCAGGGTTTGAAAGGAGGAGTTTTTTGGGAGCAGAACCAAAGCTCCTTCAGGGATGTTATTCCCAATTTTTATTGCTCAGGAGTGTTTTTCTTATCATGGGAGAGAATAAATACGGATTTTTGGAACACGTGGGAATGCGCAAGGAAAAACAACAGGAAGTTCCAGCAGGTTTTGGTGATGAATCCTTGGTATTTTGGGAGATGAGCTGGGAACGTTCCCCTGGAGAAGGGAAAATTCCAGGGAATCCTCAGAGTCCCTGCAGGGGCTCCAGGAGAGCTGCAGAGGGACTGGGGACAAGGGATGGAGGGACAGGACACAGGGAATGGCTCCCACTGGGAAAGGGGAGATTGGGCTGGGATCTTGTGCAGGAATTGCTGCCTGGGAGGGTGGGGAGGGGCTGGGCTGGAATTCCCAGCTTTGCTGTGGCTGCCCCTGGATCCCTGGCAGTGCCCAAGGCCAGGCTGGATCCACCTGGGATGGTGGGAAGTGTCAGGGTGGAACAGATGATCCTGAAGATCCCTTCCCACCCAAACCATTCCATGATTTTCCATTAATCTCCTGCATTGCTCCAGAGTTCCCGTCCATCACTGTCCAAGCTTCCTTCTGGAGGAAAGCAGTCATTCCCGAATTCTTTTTTAAGGGAAAAAATGCAGGTGTTCCTTCCCAGACACAGGGTGTGGACACCCCAAGCCGATCCTCCAATCCGATCCATTTGGAATTCCCCATCCCACCTCCCACTTTCGCACGTTTTTCCCAAGATTTGGAGCTTCTCCTGGGACGTGCAACACCTGCGGTGCTGCAGGAACTCCTTGGTTGGGAGCCCTGTCAGAATTCCAAACACTTGGATCTGAGTTGTCCCTGTCCCTCCAGGAAACCACGCGGGATGAGTCAAGGTCATGGTGCCCAGACCGAGGATTTTGGGATGGAGATTCCGTCAGCCCAGCCCCGAGTGCAGGGCCTGGCCACCGTGGTTACGGACCAGCCTGCCCAGGGATGAGTCTCCTTCCCCTCCCGAATCCCACAGATCCCAAATTCCCAGCTGCACTCCCACGGCTGGGCTGCAGGGCCTCCATGGAGTGCAGGGACACCTCATTCCTCCGGTGAATTTTGTCTCTGTCACTCCCCCGGGATTGCTCAACACAATCCCATGGCTTGGATCCAAGGTATCCGTGCCCCAAACCACCGGGAAAAGAGCCGGATTGGGTTTTCCTCTCCCAACCAGGCCCTCCTCCGGCATTTCCCAACCGGAGCAGTGAATCCCACACTTCCCATGGGAAGGGAAGCAAAGCTGAGGCAATTTCAGAGAAGGAAAGTGGCCAGAGAACCACAAAAATAAAAATCTGTCCCTGAGGTGGTTTGGGTCATCCTAAAACATTCCAGGGGTCAGCTGGCAGCAGGGAGCTCCAGGGCTGGGAATTCTGGTGTACAAGGAAAAGCAGGATTTCTGGGATGAAGCGGGAATGAGGTGGACCACGCACACTCCAGCAGGAAAATGAGGTTTATTTAATATTATCAGTATTAGCCAGTTTTATTGATTTTATCAGTATTTAATCACTTCTTTTGTCTTTTTAGCAAGGAGAGAGAGGGAAGGTGATTCCCTGAGCCTCTTCTCACAAGACCAATCGAAATTGAAAACCATTTTTGCAAATTTTCAACCAACCTGGGCCATTTTCAGATCCCCGTTTTCCATGATCGGAAAACTGAAATCGCTTTCTGAAAACCGCGTGCAGTGAATATTGGGGTTTGAGTCCATTCATACTCTTGTGTTGTTTGAATGTTTTTTACTCGCGTTGGACCGAGGTTGATCAGTTTTTTGGAATACAGGTGATGGATTCTTACATGGATTCCCAACCATCTGAGCAAAACACCGGAAAGATTGCTGAACTCAAATAAAAGTCGGATTTTATCAGTATCCAAAGTGTTTTTCTGAATGGGTTAACTTTCAGTAAACCCCATGGATAAAAGCACCCGGAGAGGAGGGATGCACAAAATCGCCTTGGAATTCCCTTCAGACAGCTCCCAGGATCCCGAAAATTGGTGGAATTTGGACAAAGCCTTCCCTCCTCTCAGTAAAACAGAAACCAATTCCAAGGAGCCTGGAGGAGTTCGTGGCACAAATCCCGGGAAAAGGGGGAAAATGCCATGGATGAACCACTGCCCGTGACTCACTGCGGTGACTCATCGGAGCGGAGCCGAGGTCAGGAATAAAGGAGGGAAAGCTGCCACCATTCCTTGCTCCTTTTCCCTAGGTCTGGTATCCAAACTCTTGAGCATTCCCAGGATTTCTCCCTGGGAAGTGGCGTGAAAAGGACACCGCAGGTGCAGGGAATTTCTTTCTGCTTCCATGGAAAGAACTTCCTCCGTCCTGGCTGCTGCTGCCACCATCAAATCCCAAAAAATCCCGAACCTGTGGCACAGGGAGAATCCATCTGGGTTTATGTCCCCAGATCAGAGATGGTAAACTGAGGCACGGGGGTTTGACACGATTGTGAGCCACCGGCAAAGCCAGGAATCCCACCTGGAATATTGTGGAAGCTGGAACAGCTGCTGGAAGTGCCTTCGGATGGTGTTGCAGTGTTCTGGGAATATTACTGGGATTAGCACACCTCACACGCCTGGAAAAAAGGAATTCCAGGAAATCGGCTCCATCCACTGCTCTGCACCTTCCAGCACAGAATTCCCAGGATCTTCCACAGCTCCAGGCATTCCCGTGTGCATGCCTGGAGTATCCCACGGCTTCTTGGCCGAGCACGGGGAATTGGATCGCACTCCTCATTATCATGGAATTACGGGATCATGGAATCCCAGAAGATCCTGGAAGGACGTGATCCATGGGAGTCACTGGATCCAGCTCCTGGCGAAAACACGCAGGGATTCAGGGATCAAAGCCCTTCCAGGATGAGAAGAGAGGACAAAGCAGGGGTGCCGCCACTTCCTAAACTATTCCCAAACATGGGAATGTTTGCAGGGATTTGTGCTCCCAGCTGGTGGCTGAGGAGGTCCAAACCACAGTCAGGGAGATTCCAGGAAAATCTTCCCTGGGATCACTGGCTGTTAACGGAAGGAAAACCTCTTCATCCATCCAAACCTTCCCGTGGACACTTTTCCTACAGAACTCCTGGAAAAGCCCCTCCCTCCTTTCCTTCTCCATCCTCCTCGCATCCCCTCTCATCCCAGCGGCTCCAGGGCTGAGGGAATGAACCACATTCCGGCCAATCCATGAGTTTTCCTCCTGCTGTTCCACGCTCTGTGCCTTCACGTCGCTCCCGTTCCACGGAGGAAGTCACAACCGCTGCTCCGTGGATTTGCTAATCCAGGGGAAAAAAACAGGAAAAAAAAAAAAAAAGGAAAATTCTTGTAGATACCCCTCACTCCCAAGGGAGATTCCAGCACTTTTTTCTCTGGATAAAAACTTTTCCAGGCCTCCGAGGCTGGACTAAGTAGCTCTCCAGATGTTGGGACGCGATGGCTCCAGCAGGTCCCGGCCTTCGCGTGGCCACCGAGCTCCAGATGTTGGCCCGGGAATCCGCCTCTGGAGCCACCTCCTGTGGGAAAAGAGGGAACGGGTACAGATCGGGATGAGTCAAGCAGGGCGTGGGGCTGGGAAGGGAAGGAATGCGCCTCCAAAGCCGCTTTTACAGCCTTGTCCCAGCCGGATGCGCCGATGGAAGTTCAGATTTTGGGAAGTCCTTGTGGCCACCGGCCTTTGGGCCAAAGGGTTTGGGGAACAACATTCCCTGGTGGCGTGGAGCTGGGAAAGCTACAAAGGTTGGGTCCCTCTGGATCTCAACTTCCAGATTGTTCCGGGTGGGAACAGGGACAGGATGAGAGGGAACGGCCCAGGGGTTGGACCAGGGGAGGTTGAGGTTGGATATTGGGGAAAATTTCTTCATGGAGAGGGATCTTCAGGTCTGGCTCAGCTGCCCAGGGCAGGGGGGGAGTCCCCATCCATGGAGCTGCTCTGGAGTCAGGCTGGGAGAGCTGGGAATGTTCCCCTGGAGAAGGGAAAAATCCAGGGAATCCTCAGGGTTCCTGAAGGGGCTCCAGGAGAGCTGGGGAGGGACTGGGGACAAGGGATGGAGGGACAGGACACAGGGAATGGCTCCCACTGGGAAAGGGGAGATTGGGCTGGGATCTTGTGCAGGAATTGCTGCCTGGGAGGGTGGGGAGGGGCTGGGCTGGAATTCCCAGCTTTGCTGTGGCTGCCCCTGGATCCCTGGCAGTGCCCAAGGCCAGGCTGGATCCACCTGGGATGGTGGGAGGTGTCCCTGCCCATGGAATGGGGTTGGAACTGGATCCTCTTTCCTTCCCTTCCCACCCAACTTATTCCATGATTCTTAAATTCTCTGGAGCCCATCCTGCTTTTCCCTGTTCCAGGTTGAGGATCACACCTCGGCCTGGATTTCTTGGAAATGTGGGACAACACTGACGTTTCAGGCGATTTTCTGTTCCCGATTTTCCCCTTGGAACAGCAATAGGAATGTCCCAGTGCCAGCTCCGGGTTAAAAATAGAGGCCCGGGATGTATGGAAAAGAGTTCATGACCCTGCTGGGACAGTTCCAGCCCTGGGCAGGTTTGGAATTACAGGGAACAGCCTGAAATTTTCCTGGTTTTTATTGGCATAAATGCAGCCAGTTCTATTTATAAAGGACAGAAAAAGAAGGAAGGGCAGGAAAAGGAGGGAAAAAGGGAGATGTGGATCTCTCCGCCGTGTCCTGGGTGGAATTTGTCACCCTGAGGTCACACAGTGGTGGCCAGGACAGGCTCTGCTTTTCCTGCCTGCCAGAAAAGTCTGGTTAGGAGGTGGGAATATCCAAGAGGTGGGAATACTCCAAGCACCAGGCTCTGGAATTCCAGTTCCCAGCCCTTCTGCCTTGTCCTGAGGTGCTGGCACATCCCATGGAGGGCTCAGTCCCTGCTGTCACCCCCACCTCGGGCTCTGCTCCTCTGAATCCCCCAGCTGGGAACATTTTGCATCCCAGCTCCTGGATTGTTCCCATCCCAGTCTCTCCCAGCATTCCAGGGTTTTCCTGGTGGCCGGGACTGAATCCAATGCCTGGGATTGGATCCTGCCCCCACGCAGGGATCCAGGACCTCCTGGGGAGCAAAGACGTGGAGCTGAACATCTGGGGAGAGGGGGATCAGTCCAGGATCCGCTTCCCAGCTATCCATTGGGAGATCAGATCCCTTTTCCATGTGCCGGAGAGTGGGAATGTCCACGAGATAAAACGTTCCCTCCTCCTGGCATTTCCAGCCACCCCCTTTAGCTCCACAGCTTTTTCCCAAGGCAGTGGAGACTCGTGGAGAGAGAGAAACAGAGGAACAACCAGATTTTCCTGGTTTCCTCCAGGAATAGAGGTGGTTCTTCCTCTTGGATGTTATCCCGGATAATTTGTTCCTCAAGACACAACGGAGCAAACAAGGAGGGCTCTACATCCACATTTTCCTGAAAATCCCGCTGGGATCTGGTTGTCCAGAGCTGGCTGCACCCACCTTGACCTGACACACGACAGGTTCTGGTGCTGGAGGTTCACCAGCTATTTGCCATTTCTTTCCATCCTTCCCAAAATTTCCCAGGATTTCCAGCGCCCCGTGGCTCCGAGGGTGGAAAATGTGGCAGCCAGGAGCCGAAATGTTCTGCACCCTCCTGAGTCATCGGCAATTTCCTGGAGCTCCCTGAAATATGGCCCGGATTGCCCGTGGTCTCCCAAGGGAAACATTAAAAAAAGGGGGAAAAAATAGGGAAAGGAGAAGAAGAAAATTTTGGAGAAATGATTTTCATCCTGAGCCAAGGAGAGGGAGCGGGAAATTCCCCTGGCGGGTGTCAGGTTTTGGTTGCAAAATGAAAACAAATGGGAACTTCAGGCACACCTCGGCCTTCCTGTGGCTTTTCCTTGGAAAATTTCTTCCAGGCGGGGTGGCAGGGACAGCCCATTTCCGTGGGATTGTCCCTTGGAATCAGCAGTGCCAAAGAATTCTAGGAGAGCTTCCAGATCTGTCCGCTGCTCCCGTTTTCTCTTGGATAATTTTGGTAGATCCAGCGTCCTCCTAAAGCCTGGAGTGATGGAGATTCCAAAATTCCTTCCCAAAGGAGCTTTGCCTCCTTCACCTCAGGAAGGTGGAAGCCTAAATCTCGACCTAGATTTCCTTTGGAAAACTTTCGGACATAAATTATTTCCTTTCTCCTTATAATTCCTGGTAAATTCCAAGTCTTCAGTTGGATTTTCCTTCACCCATTCCTTTGGATTCATCCGAGCTTTACTTCTGTGTCATCTCTCTGATCATCCCATTCACGTTCCAAGGGAAATCTCCAGTTTATCCATAAATTTCTTGCCATGCTTTAGCCAATCCCGAACTATTTAATTCCATTGGAAGGATGTTTTCCTAATCCTTTTTTCTGTACCACAGCAGGAATTTCTTGACTTGGGATCAATTTGTAATCCATCATTTCTCCCTCTAAAGGTCCACAGTTCTTCTCCAGCTGAGATTTATCCAGGCAATGAATCTTCCTCAAAAATAGTCCCCGCACGCGATTCCTTGAAATATTCCCTGCTTTTTCCATCCAGGTTTTTACTGCTTGGCTACGGATTCGCTGCCTGGGCCAGGAGAGGCACAAATTTGGCTCCCAAATTTTCCAGGTTCAATGGCCTCTCCTAAAAAAAAAAAAAACCTGTTCAAAATGAGCGGAGCAATTCAGCCCCTGTGGAATATCAGTTCCTGATATTCCAGGTGGAATAACATCACCATTCCCAAGTTTCCTTCACTTCATCTGGATGGGTTTTGCCATAAAAATGTGAATTCAGCTTCTCACCTGGATTCTGTGTGATCCATCCATCAACAAATGGTTCTTCTCCTGCAAGGAATCTCCTCTGATCCAAAGGAAATGCTCATCCACAGGGAAAAACTCCTTTCCACTAGAAAGTATCGGGCTGGGCACAGGGAATATCCAAATGTGGGCAGGGAAAAGCTGGAAAGATTCCCTGTGTGAGAGCAGGGGCTTGCAGGAAGTCACCCGGGGCAGAACATGGAATCATGGAATGGTTTGGAATCATGGAATGGTTTGGGTGGGAAGGGACCTTCAGGATCATCCCATCCCAACCCTTCTTCCATGGACAGGGATGCCACTCAGGATCCCAGGTTCTTCCAAGGCCTGTCCTTGACCTTTCCAGGGAAGGGGCAGCCAGAACCTCTCCAATTGGCACTTTGGGGTAAATTCCCAAAGTGTTTTCCTGCTGGTGACATCCCAGGAGCAGCAGTGACCCCCGCATTTGACCCCTGCATTCCCGAGAGGAATGTGAGGAACTTTCCTTTGCAGGGAAACTCCTTTTCCTTGGAGACAGAGCCCTCCCGGATCCCAAAATCCCCCTTCCCCACATCCACACGGCTTTCATGGAGCCTTTTCTCCTTGCCTGCTTCCCAAAAAACATCCCAGTAGCCAAACCCCCGAATCCTGGAGCCAGCTGTGCTGCCCTGCGTATTCCAAGATGTTTGTGGAGTTAAATCCCAACAAAAACCTCCCCTACCATCCAAAGGCCATCCCCAAGTTAAAAACAGATGGAAAACGCTGGCAACAGAGGGATGGCCTTCTTTTTAATCCCTTTTTTTTTTGTTCCATGAATGATTCAGAAGGCCAGGAACAGCGGCCTAGGCCTGGCTTTAGGCCAGGGACAGCAGCCTAGGCCTGGCTTTAGGCCCAGCACATCCTGTTGAGTCACAGCTGATGTCTGCACTCTAAGCTTGGCCTTGTTAGGACTTGTCAGCCAGGCCTGGCTCCCAAAATATCCCCCGGCCTGCCCTGCCCCAGGAATTCCACCATAAATCCTCACGCCGGGCACGGCCAGGAGCGTGAGGGAGGTCTCGGGAGGGCCAAAGGGCACGGATGGGAGGCAGGAAAACACATGGATCATTCCTTATCCTCTCGCCTGTTCCCACTTTCTCAAAAAAAAAACCAACACGGCTGAAAAAAAAAAGTTGGTTCAGCCAGAGGAAAAGAGACTTTGAAGTCGCAGCGCTCCCAGTTCCTGTCACTGATTATTTTTTTTTTTTCCAGGATAGTGGCAGGAATTTTATCTGCCGCTGGGTGATACTCTCTGCCCATGGACGGGATGGGAATTAGGGAATTCTGGGGATGGTGATTAATTCAAATCCATCAGATTCTGCAGGGTGTTTAAGTGGCTCTTAACCTTTCGTGTGGTCGTTTGCTGATCCTGATGAAATTCCCGGTGGCAGGACAAAGCCCGCATCCAGCGGATCCAGGCCTTTCTCTGGCAACTCTTCCCATTCCCAGCCACATTTTTTTGGAAATTCCCGATGCTCCATGAATTTTCCTGCCTGCAGAGATCCGGCATTCCACCCCGATGCTGATGGACAGATAAGGATCCAAAGAGGAGAACGCAGGGATGAGCCGAGCTTATGATTCCCGCTGGAAAACTTCCACGCTTCCCAAAATCCCCAGATGGAGGATCTGCTCTGCCCTGGGCAATCGAGATAAAGCACATTTCCCACTGCAGACCCAGCCTGGAGTTCCAAACACTCCCAAAATTCAGGAATGTCCCGGTTTGCGGCTTCGGTTCCAATCCACACCCAACTTCCAAAGGGAAGGCGAAGGGAGATCGCTCCGAGATAGCAGCAGATCCATGGATTTGTCCAGGCCTCTCCTATTTTCGGGCAGTAGCTGAAAAAGCCTCCCAAATTTCCCTTTCAAAGCTCCGGAGCACTTAGCACTTGGAAATTTTTTCCCGGTGAAACGCTGGGAGCTCTGCCACCCGCTTCCAGCCGAGCTTGGATTCCCTCCTAAACATTTAATCCTCCAGATGGGGGAAGGATTTTGCCGACTTTTTTTTTTTTTGGAATCACGTGGGAGCTGCTCATCCCAGCCAAAGCACGGTCAAGGAGAGCTCCCAAATTCCTGGTGCTGAGTCCCGGGCTTGGAGTTGGTGCCACAGTTTTCCTGGAGGAGAGGGCTCTGGAGGCCACACACGGAGAGCATTCCTGCTCTCTTTTCCATGCTTTCCTGGATCCGGGAAAACCAGACCTCCTTTTCCCTCTCCAGGGTGCAATCCAGCCCTCAGGAATGTGCACAGGGACAAAAATTCTCCTCAAATTCCTTAGGAAATGCTGGAGAGTCCCTTTGCTTTTTTTTTTCCTGAATATTTTTTTTTAAATTCCTTAATAAAAATAATTCCTCCTTTTTTTCCTGAATAAAAATTGGGATCTTTTTCCTGAAGAATTGGGATGCACCGGGATCAAACTGGGCTGAAACTCAGTTTCAAAACTGCTTTTTTTTTTTTTTTTTTTTTTTTTTTTTTTTTTTTCCTGGAAAAATCTTAGAGGTGATGGATGAGATTCCAAAAGCCCAGCGTGCTCCCTGGTTTTTAATCCCAAAATTGTTCCCTGGAGGTTTTTCCCAATCCCTGCTCCATGCATCAGGAAAATGTGGGGGAGCCAAGCACCAGTTTAAAGCATTCCAGACAAGCATTGGGAGAGGAGGGATTAATCCATAAAAGAGGGATGTGGGTGGAGCCCAACCCCTTCCCTGGGAATCTGGGAGAGAGGGAGAACCCCTGGCACAGAAATCCCTGAAAGATTTTGATCCATTTGTCACAAAATCATGGAATAATTTGGGTTGGGAGGGAACTCTCAAGGTCTAATAATCCAAACCCTCAGCCATGAGTAGGGATAAGATTCCCAAATCCTGAATCCCATAAAAAGGAACCTCTGGAATAGTCCAGTTATTTAGGAGCAGGGAAGAGACAGTCCCTGTGGATGATCAGGCTTTATTCCAGCCATGCTCCAGGAAATTTTTGGGAACAAAAGCAGCTTGCACAGGATCATGATAATTAACCTTTGGATCTCTCTTCCAGGTGTCCCTGGATCCAGCGGATCTGCATCCCTGGAATACAGAGCTGAATCCCCTTGGGAAGGGAAGAGTGCTCCAGAATCCTGGAATGGTTTGGGTGGGAAAGGATCTTAAAACTCCTCCCATTCCATGTTCAGGGACACTTTTCACTGTCCCAGGTTTCTCCTGTCCCCAATGTCCAGCCTGGCTCTGGACAATTCCAGGGATCCAGGGGCAGCCACAGCAAATCTGGGAAACCTTTCCAATTTTTTGGAATTGGCCTCCGCCACAGTATTTTTCCTCGGATCAGTGTTCCATTTTTAACCTCTTCCCACCAGTGGCTCCTGTGGGATAAAGATATTTGACAGATATTTTCTATTTTATGAATATTCACACATTTTATGGAAATTTCTGTTTTATGGATATTTCTATTTTATGGATATTTTCCCATTCCCAGGTCTGAATTCCTGCACGGCACTGGCAGAGCCGCTCCCCTCCGGCAGCAGACAGGGAGCAAACGCATTTCCCAAAGTATTCCCAAAGTATTTTAGAAGGGATGCTGAGATCCCAGCAACACAGCTGATTCCTCAATACCAAGGATCGTCCAAGAGCCAATCCCTCAATTTTAAGGCGGTTCCGTGAGCTTCTATCTCAATTTTAGGGATTTTCCACCCTGGGAACCACCTTGGAGTCAGGTGGATCCTGCTCCTCAGGCTTGGGGTGATCCAAGGGATGGGAATAAGGATCCCTCGCTAGGCAGATGGATTTAGATGGAGTTCACATCCATTCCTATGGAAAAGTTCGGGAAAAGTGGCATCTGGAGAAAGCTCTGAGGACTCCGAGGTTTCAATTTGTGCTTGGAATGACAGCTCTGGATGCACGGATGAGGAAAAACCTGGAGAATTCCTCGTGGAGAAAGGGACTTTAGGGAATCCAGGAATCTTGGGGTGCTGATCAGTGCCAGACCTTAAATTTCTCAATCAATGAATTGTAATTAATTGCTACATTCCATGCAAGGGAATTCCGGATCTTCATGAATTTCCTCCTTCAGATCCCTTGTCCGAGGCTAATTAGGAATCTTAGGGAAAAAAAAACCCAACCCCTTGGGATATTTGTGGATCTGTTTGCACAAAATCTAATTAATAATCTGACGAGAACGAAATGTAATAATTATGATTTAACAGAACTGCGGAATTGAGGGATTGTTAAGGTTGGAAAAGCCCTCCAGGATCACGTTCCCTCTTCCCAACCTTCTCAAAAACACGGGAATATCCGTGTTGGCCGTGGCAACGAATCTATTTGTTGTCACAGACCTTCTCTTCCCAAGAGTTGTTGGAAACACGGAATGTTGTGGATGTTACTCAGCCCCTGGGACTGCCCAGAACATCCTGGAAATTCCAAGAGAAATCCAGGAAGCTCGGTGGACGACGTGAGCAATCCCTGATTATTTTTATGGTTATTGTTATTATTTTTCTGCGTGGCGGCGAACGAGGGGTCATAAATTCCATGGATGTAGAAGGAACTTCTCTGGAGCTGGATCCCCAGGGATTTTCCGAGGCATCCACCAGGTTTCCTCGGCTTGGTTAAGCCCGGCTTATATTTGCAACTCAGATTAAAATTTCCTCCAAGGCCAGGCTGAGGAAAGCTGACTTTGAGTGATTTTTGTTTATTCCCACATGGAGAAATCCGGGAGAACCAGGGAACTGCAGATCCCACAGAGCTCCAGGTGCTACTTTGCCTCTGGAATGAGCACAGGGGAATCCAGGGGAATCTGTGGAATTTTGCTCCCTCCTTGGAAGTGTCCAAGGCCAGGTTGGACACTGGGGCTTGGAGCAGCCTGGGATAGTGGGAATTGTGTCCCTGAACATGGATGGGCTGGGAATGGGATGGGATTTAAGGTCACTTCCAAACCAAATTGTTCCAGGATTCTGGAGCCCCTCTGCTCTGGAGCCAGGCTGGGAGAGCTGGGAATGTTCCCCTGGAGAAGGGAAAAATCCAGGGAATCCTCAGAGTCCCTGCAGGGGCTCCAGGAGAGCTGCAGAGGGACTGGGGACAAGGGACGGAGGGACAGGACACAGGGAATGGCTCCCACTGGGAAAGGGGAGATTGGGCTGGGATCTTGTGCAGGAATTGCTGCCTGGGAGGGTGGGGAGGGGCTGGGCTGGAATTCCCAGCTTTGCTGTGGCTGCCCCTGGATCCCTGGCAGTGCCCAAGGCCAGCCTGGATGGGGCAGAAGGGTTGGAAAAGGCATTTGGGAAAAATTTGAGGGTCCTAAACCCGAGTCAATCCCTAAAACATTCCTGCAATCCTGCTCTGTTCTGCACTGGACATCCAAAACCTTTGGATTTTGGGTTTCCAGGAATTTGGGAGAATGGGGACCTTAATGGGGACCTCGTGACCTTAAGAGTCCTCCCAGGGCTGTAAGGAGGGATGAGCCTGCTGCCCCTGGATATGGGAATGAGGCTTCCCAAAATAAATCCAAGCGACAGAAATCCAGACTCCTAAATTCCATCGGAACAACAAAATCCATGAAGGATCTGAAATCCGAGGGAGGAAAGTCTGCAGCCTGAGTCTGTCAGGGGAGGGGTGGAAACAGAATTTTCGGAGAAGGAAAACTTTGTCTGAATCTCAGGAAGTTTTTCCTGACAGTGAGAAACACAAGGATGCGACGGATCCCCCCAGGGAAACTCCGGGAAGAGCCCGGCTGGAGCCGGAGAGAGCAGAAGAGAATAGAAAGGGAAGGAAAAATCCGGGATTGCTCCCACGGGATCCCAGAGGTGACATCAGAGGTGTTCTTACCATCTCCAGCGTCTCA